>NC_133324.1:571126058-571434575 GCF_042186555.1 Aquarana catesbeiana
ACAACTGAATCGCTCACGAACGCATGCCTGTGCAATTTAGGCTGGCCATACATGGTCAAATTTTGGAAGAATTTCTTTTGAAAATCAGAAATTTTGTGTGTTTTGTAATCCGATGGTGCCACCATTGATTTCGAAATTCGGCCAACCAAGCCTTCAATTTCACCTCATGTTGCTACTAAGGACGAGCTCCAGCGTGTTCGCACAGCCCACGTGCAGAGCCCGCCAGGAAGTCGGCACGGCGCTGTGCTAATCACAGGCAGTGAGACACTGGGGGTTAAGGCAAATCCACTTTGCACTGAAAGTGCACTTGGAAGTGCAGTCGCTGTAAATCTGAGGGGTAGATCTGAAATGAGGGGAAGCTCTGCTGATTTTATCATCCAATCATGTGCAAGCTAAAATGCTGTTTTTTATTTTCCTTGCATGTCCCCCTCAGATCTACAGCGACTGCACTTCCAAGTGCACTTTCAGTGCAAAGTGGATTTTCCTTTAGTAAATAAGCCCCATTGCCCCAATGCGCGGCTTCAGAGATCGGGAAATGTCTCACTGCCTGTGATTAGCGCAGCGCAGTGCCGACTTCCTGGTGGGCTCTGCACGTGGGCTGTGCGAACACGCCTGAGCTCATCCTTAGTTTCTACAGAAAAGAATTTTCGTGGCTGGAAATCTTCTTTTCTTTCCGGGAATTTTCTTTTCTTGCACATGCGCATTTCTTTTTTGATTACATTTCTCGCACAATTCTCCCATCATTGATTAGAAAATCATTCGCTTTTCAAAAAATTTGCAACATGATTACTCAAATTCGGTGGCCGCGCGAAAAATCGGCTGTTGCTGCAGCCCACTAATGGTGCGAAATACAAACGAAAATCCTTAGATAAGATTTTCGAAAGAAAATTCTTTAGAAAGTCGTCCCATGTATGGCCTGCCTAAGAGCCCTTGCACACTGGGGCGGTTTGCAGGTGCTATTGCGCTAATAATAGCGCCTGCAAACTGACCTGAAAGTGCCGCTGCTGTGTATCCAGTGTGAAAGCCCCGAGGGCTTTCACACTGGAGCGGTGCGCTGGCAGGACGGTAAAAAAAGTCCTGCCAGCAGCATCTTCGGAGCGGTGAAGGAGCAGAGTGTTTACCGCTCCTTTACCGCTCCTGCTCATTGAAATCAATGGGACGGCGCGGCTATACCGCCGGCAAAGCGCCTCTGCAGAGGCGCTTTGCGGTGGTATTTAACCCTTTCTCGGCCGCTAGCGGGGGGTAAAACCGCCCTGCTAGCGGCCGCATACCGACGGTAAAACGCCGCTAATAATAGCGGCGTTTTACCGCCGACGCCGCCCCCGCCCCAGTGTGCAAGGGCTCTTAGTGCGGGACGGTTTGTCAGTCCACTCGTTTGAAGGGGCTGAAATCGCACCAAAATTACTTTTCAAAAATGCACTGTAGTGCGGTACCATGCGATCCAGTGTAGGCAAACGCACAGTGTTTTGCAATCTGTGTTTGGGGTGTTTGTTAGGAATACATTGACACCCGTGGCAGATCGCACTCCCAGTGCGTTTTGAATGCTTTAGGCTACTTTCACACTGCAGTGCCCGGCTGTTAGCGCTTTTGCGGCACTTTTCAGCCGATAGCGGGACACTTTTTAACCCCAAAGAAGGGGTTAAAAGCACTTGTGGTGCAGAGTTTCCGAAGCACTTTTTGGAAGCGCTGCCTATTCATTTCAATGGACAGGGAGTTTTGGAATTGCTGTATACAGCGCTCCCAAACCGCCCCAAAGATGCTGCTTGCAGGACTTTTCCTAACGTCCCACAAGCGCACAGCCCCAGTGTGAAAAGTCACACCGAAATGAATGGGAGGCGGTTTTCAGGTGTCATTTAGAGCGTTAAAATGCCTGAAAACCGCCTCAGTGTGAAAGGGGTCTCATTGTCACAGTGGGGGGGATTTACTAAAACTGGAGCACTCAGCATCTGGTGCAGGTGTGCATTGTAGCAAAGCAGCTTCTAATTTCAGCTTGTTCATTTCAGCTTTGATAATAAAACTTGAAAGCTGGTTCCTATGCATTTACACATGTTCCTCTGCACAAAACGCACACTATTACACTTTATTTTATACAAAACACTGGAACTGAATGCAGTGGTTTGAACTCGGGTGTTTGGAAAACACAGATTTGACTGTGTATGTGTTTAAAAAAATGCACACAAAACAATCTGGTGTGAACAAATGCTGAAAGTTAACAAAACTATGTAATATGAGGCCGAACTTTCAGTGGAACTTCACACAAAATGAGAAGTTCCACTTCTTTGCATCTTCCACCATCCTCTTTAATTATTGGTCCTTTTTTTGGGGGGCGATCTGTAGTTGGCCCCCCTTCCGCTGTCCTCACAGCCTTCTGGGACACATCACAGAGCCCAGAAGGCTACAGTACCATTCACAAAGTGCAGTGTAGTTTGTGTGTGAGCACTGGAAAAGTGGCTGCCGGTTTCCCTTAATATGCCAGTGCCTGGACCCACAGCCCTTTGAAGACTAGTATGTGTCCTTATATTAAAAGTCAGCAGATACTGTATTTGCAGCTGCTGACTATAATTTATATGGGGGAGACTGGAGCCTATCTTTATAACCAGTCTGTTCAATTAGTATGAAATCAGAGAGCTCCTTACAGTAAATAAATGTTGGTAGAGCTAAAGAAGATTGTACAATCAGATTGTAAATTGTATAGCTTTGTATACCTCTAATCTCAGCTCTTTTTCGGTGTCTGTGCACATTGTGGTATTTACATTTATATTTCGGAGCAGCATCCAGGGGCTTAAAAAAACTCCTGCATTAGGAAAGGAGGTTACTGCCATAAATTAGGCTCATAAATGTGTGTAAACGGGCAGGTATGTGCATAAATTCCTTCTAGTGGCTAGAATAAAAGAATATTCTAGCCAACACAATTTGGCACACAGTTGCGCACATTTTGACGTGCATGGTGTTTAGAAGCAAATGTGCATAAACTCATTGGAGTTGATTTACTAAAACTGGAAAGTGCAAAATCTGGGGCAGCTCTGCATAGATACCAATCAGCTTCCAGTTTTAATTGACAAAGCCTAATTGAACAAGCTGAAGTTAGAAACTGATGCACAGCTTCACTGGATTTTGCACTCTCCACCTTTAGTAAATCAACCCCACATTTATGCACATTTGCTTCTAAACACCATACATCAAAATGTGCGCAACTGTGTGCCAAAAGTGCTTTCTGCCAGCTCCTGGCATCAAAGCATTTAATAGTTACTGGCAGAAATATTCAGCGTAGATAGGAGTATTTAAATATACCCATGTGCGTGAAGCCTATTACATAGTTTTGGTAAATCTGAAGTTGATTGTACAAAGATTGTACAGTCTAACGTGTATGGTAACTCTAATGTTGGCCATACACGGTTTGATAAACAATCAATCTCTCCTGATAGAAATAATCAATCTAGAAGTCAGCAACCTAATTGGTCAATATGACACACATGGAGAAAAACATTTTGAGTGATAGTTGGAAGATACAATTGTAAGTTATCAATCGCATCTCTGTTTCCACCACTCAAACTCATGATCTGATCGATTGGAATACAATCGAATGAATGACCCAAGCATCTCAGTGCAAAAATGATCGACTATTATAATACATCAAAAGGGGAGAAGTGGAGAAAGGGAATGGGCATCGACCAGGCGACCAATATCAGAGCAATATCAGGTTCAGTCAAATGCTGGAGTATCAACTCGCCCACATTTGGGTGGAGTTCACCAATGGAGGATCAAAAATGCTCAATGCCAAGGGAAAGGGGATGGGGAGAGAGGTCCCCAAAAGAGGTCCGTACCTCAAAGAGGGATGAGAACAGACTGCGGAATACTCCTTAAAAGACTTTATTAAAAAATATACAGAATACAAAAAACAGAACATTTACAATAGGTTTGGCAAAGGCTAAAAGAGACAACGTTCGTCCGGGTATGCGTTTTTTTTTTAATGAACAACGTTGTCTCTTTTAGTCTTTGTCAAACCTATTGTAAACTTTTTTGTATTTTGTATATTTATTGAATAAAGTCTATTTAAAGCAGAGTTCCACCCACTTTTGAGAGGTGATCTTAAACGAAAGACCACCTTTCCAACCCTCGTTTTTGGATATTACATTTTTTATTTATTTTTTTATTCTATAGTACCTTTTAATGAAGTACAGCCTGTACTTCCGATCCATCCAGTCCGCGGTGCAGGACGTCATATACTTTTGTGCGGCGAGCCCCCCCCACTGTCTTCTGGGACTTGTGTGTGTCCCAGAAGACAGCTGGCCATTCACAAAGCGCCGCGTGACTCGCGCATGTGCAGTAGGAATCGGGCAGTGAAGCCGCAAGGCTTCACTGCTGGTTTCCCTTAATTACAATGGCGGCGCCTGCACCCGATCCGATGGATGGATCGGCCTCGGGGGGCCGACATTGCGGGCTCCCTGGACAGGTAAGTGTCCTTATTAAAAGTCAACAGCTACAGTGTTTGTAGCAGCTGACTTTAAAAAAAAAAAAAATTGCGGGTGGAACACCGCTTTAAGGAGTATTCCGCAGTCTGCTCCCATCCCTATTTGAGGTACAAACCTCTTTTGGGGTTCTCTCTCCCCACCCCCCTTCCCTTGGTCTCGACTATTATCCTCCCTGGCCAATCAACTCAGTTTGCTTGAATCCGTTCTTAAATAGAACAGAATTGAAGTTATGGGTATTTGATTGTTTTGAATGAGTCACACATCGATTGGATAATAAAAGAAAAGAATTAGGTAGCACATAACTTTTATCGCAGGTGTGCACTTCCTTTCTACTACTTACTTCTAGGCAGTGTGCTCATGGCCAGTCACATGAACCTGAGAAGGGTTGATGTGTATGCGAACTAGTAAACCTCAGCGATTTGAAGCACATTTCCCAAAGCGTCTCAGTGCTCATCATCAGGATTCCCATTTTATTTAATTGTGCCCACTGCTTGAAGGTACAAAAAGTAATTGAGCTTTTTTAGGACAGCCGTGTGTTTTTTTTCAATGGGGGGGGGGCGGGACTCTCCTCACCATACACATACACACTCCATGACAACCATGGTCAGCCGGAGCAACAGGGAGAAAATAGGCGCAGGGCAGTACATCCATTCTATGGCACTCACTTGCAGTAGGAGAGGGGGCGCAGTACTCAGCCCTTTCCCTGGGCACTGGACGAACATGTCCCTGTACTGCTCCCAACATACAGACAAGGCAGTTTGCCTTATGTCTTCTTGTTTCAGTTCACACCAGCACACTGTGTGCTTGCTAAAGAAAAGTAGGGCAGGTTGCATTATTACACAGGGAAGAACATTGCGGCATGCTACAATGCATCCTAATCGCTGCAGTGCACAGTGTTAAATGAAATGGCATTTTGGGACATTTCAATGAAGTTAAAAAAGAAAACAGTGCAACATTGCATCACACATCCCTTACACAACAGACATTATATAGAGCGTACCATGCGCCCACTAGTGTGAATGGACCCTAATTCTGTTTTTTTCAGTATGTCTGACATCATACCTCACTGTCATAGTTTTCTTAGGAGAATATTTATATGTGAATCTGTTACAGTGTTTCTTTCCTGGAGATCCTGTCATTAACAGCACTTCCTGTTACAGAGTGACAACATTAGGGCACTGTCTTGTAGTTAGCAGCAGCCTTGTCAGCCAGCCATGTGAGCTCCTTTAGTAGGCAGCCTACATAAAGGACCTGAGCAGTCAACTGATGGAGGGCACACAGGAAGCTGACTATGCTTAAGGTTGCATTCACACTATGCTGCTATGAAAATGCGGGCAGAATCGCATGTTTCAGCCAATATGGAAATGAAGCAAGATGTGCTTGTAGCGCCATTTTTTCCTAATGGCACCGCAAACACAGTGTCGTGCGACAAAGCGTGCGCAGATCAAGGAAAACTGTGTGAACAAACGTGCCTGGCTCAGTGCCAAAATTTGGCACATGAGCTTCTTTGTCACACTGTCATGCATTTAAGTGAATTGGTTTCCCTATGTGCGTTGTGTGGAAACAGGCAAAAAAAGTAACTCATGTTCCTGCTACACGAAGTATGAATGTGGCCTTAGCGTTGTCAGCCTGCCACAAGAAGTGCTGTTATTGGCAGGATCTTCAGCTTAAAAACTTTAAACTCTGTGATTCTTGCTAGCGGAGAAACTACTTCTATACACACAGGTGTACCAACAGCAGTGACACAACCAGATATGTAAACTGTACAAATCCATGGTCGGGCCACTACTATTCACAAGTAACGTTTCTCCCAAGCAGTTACATGTGACTATGTGCCCCAACTGGCTCTGGAGGCAGACAGTTTACATTCAGGGACAGTGGTTCTGCCCACACATAAACTGGATGCAGATTTTTGTCCACTTTGTATGTGACCAGATCACAGAGTGCTGCTGAATCCAGATGTGGAATTTAGCTGACTCGGATTGCTGCAGTCCATCTGAATGGGCCCTAAAGAAAACTGTCCAAAGTGAGGCATGACATCAGACTTGCTAAAAAATAAATTTGGGGTTTACATATACTTTAATCGTTTATTATACCTCAGAGTATTTTTTCCATTTCTTTTTTTTTTGCAGTGTATTGCAGATCTGCTGGTAAGGAGTTAACTAAGTATTACCAGAACCCAGTAGTTTTTATTGTCCATTGCAATACAGTGTCATGGCACAGAAAGACTGGCTTATCATGATGTAGCCATGTCAATGTAGTGATGATCATCTCAGATTGTAAATGAAGTACAGTTGTCTGTTCCCCCCACATCTTTCTTACTATTCTATCTGCAGGAGACATTCTATATAATTCAGTTAGTGAGACCTGTTCAGCTATAAGTGGAAGTGACAAGGAAAGTTGTGTCCTTTATATAAAATTAAGTCATTTCAAAAGTACTTGTCAACTATGTCTTATACCAGCACATTTCTTTCAAGCTGATATGTCAGATTTAGGATTGCGTCTGTTACATTGTAACTTTTTACAAGTATCAGTATCGTCAGTTCACCGCACCCACTCTAATGTTACACATGGTATGAAATGTTCATGCCATTACTAAATAGTTTATTATATACACCAACTATGCCATATTAAGGGAGGAGAGAAAAAGTGGAATAGCTTTTCATAGTAACCAATCTCCAGTTGTAAATTTAGGGAATTAAATATTAGGAATCTTTTTATAAAACATTTTCTGTGTGAACGTATCATCATACAGCTGTCTCAAATTATCCCCATAACGTGTCTAATATGTTTATTTCCTATAATCGTCTAGTGGCCATATTGCAGTATTTTCCTGAAATACCTGAATCTGTAAACTAATACTGTGGCCACTAGATGGAGTTAATGATCATAGGAAATAAACATATTAAGTGCATTAAAGAGTTATTTAGAACAACTGTGCCAATTCTGACACATTCAAGCATCATTTTTTTTTTATAAATAGACCCCTAATAAATAATTTCATCTGAGTAAATATTGTAGGCTGTTTGGGACAACTGCTTATTCATTACTTTTTTTTTTCCATAAATGCTTTTATTGAAAATATGTATAGTAGGTTACAAAGTAGAGACATGATGAACAGGTGTCCAATATTGTCAGAAATAGAACAATTTCCATAGCAGAAATCCATGCAGAGCAAAAAAAGAGTAGGCATCAGACATGGAAGGTATATAAGCAAGAGATCCTCCTATTGCGCCTAGAAGTCATACTGATTCAGAGGCTCATTTACATCATTGTACAGTTTAAGTGGAGAAATGGGCGTAAAAAGAGAAGCAATACTTTTTAAGATATTCATTGTAGTTTTTTTGTGTTTTGTTTTGAAAACTAGTGTCTGTATAGGGTAGAGTATAACCAGGATACTGGTAGATACGGGTATATATGGTTGGTCCTTATGACCACTGCACAAATGATGTGGATGCATGAATTTGCTAGGCACTTTAGGTCTGTAAAATAAAATGTATTGAATTAATAAGCCAGTGCACCTAAAGAAATGTATTCCCATGGTTTGCCTTGTGGAATTCTATGTTTATACATGATGCGGAGGCTGAATTGTCAGACTGTGGAGAATGTGGGTGGACCTTTTCATACATAATCCTACAGTGCAGATTTCAGAATAATAAAAAAATGACTTATCTTTTTCTTTGCGTGTCAGTGTAAAATAAGTAATTCTGCTGGTCTAATACTTATCTTAAGGATCGGTGTAGCATTGTGCTCATCAGTAGTACAGCCATACTTCCCTCGCCATTGTCCACAGCAGCTTTAAAGAATGTGTGGATGAGAGAGGAAGGAATAATATAATGCACTTTTCTAATGTATACAGGTTTATGAAATCTTTATGTTTTTTGCTTTATTTGACCTTTTAAAAATATTTATTGTATTCACAAAAGAGAAACGACTCATTGCACTAAGTTGACTCTTAAAGCAAAACTCTAATTGGATCATTCTAGGCAAAGTAATAAGCTAGCAGGCCCCCTCACTGCCATTGCTGCCCCAGTTCCCTACCATAGCCCCAAGAAAAACCCGGTACTTTCAGGTATAGAGGGACATGTGATTATTTCCCAATACCCACTCTATAGAGCTCTGTGCTTGGAAGATAAGTACCAGCATCCTAAGGGGATGTTTGTAGTGAACTTGTTACTTTGTTACTCCCTAGATAGGGAAGAGGGGTCCACCTTAATCAGCTGATTAAGACTAAGTTTACATTGCTGCGATCTGATTTTCAGTGCGATTGTATATTGCAACTTGGACGTGGTTTGCATATTCTGTGGGGCTGGAACCACACCAAAGTAGCACATGATCCTTTTCCAAAATTGTGCCATGCACAAATTGATTTCTCATCACCCCCCATCCCTCTGACACAGACAGCTACAAAAACCTGACAGAGTTTCTAACTCTTCCCAGTATTTCCAAAGAAAAAAAAAATGGACCTGGAAATGTAGAACTCTATTGTATGCCATCATAACAAATATACAGATAGTATACATATTTTTATGTATACATATACAGTTTACTGCAATCTATTTAAGTTTAGTATGAAATCTGGTTGCTATGGTTTTGTGCCTTTATGGAGTACATTTTCCTATTTTCATCATCTATGACCCAGTGCCTACTCGATGAGCGGAGTAATGAAATGTACGATGTGGAATGCACTTAATGTTACAGTGACGTAAACATAAGTTCACTGGAAGTTACCACTGATTAGGAGTGCCAGCTTATGTCTGTTCATTTCTGTTGTATCGTCAGAGAGGAATAAAATATCAGATGAAAAAATTCAGCCCACCTGACTGTTAGCAACAAAGTCTGCAGCAGTTTTAAGATACAATCGCTGATACTTATTATAACACAGAACTGCAATAAGAACTTGTATCCTGCACTCTTTACCCATTCATAGTCAGCTAAAGTGCGTATTCCTATCAAAAATCTGCTCCACGCTGCAAGTGTGTATTATTTGTGTAATTATGGTACTGAAATTGTACATTTCACTTAAAGTAAACTCGTGTCTTGCCTATTCTCAGAGCAAAGCAACAGGTTCTCATCAAAGCCCAGTTATGCCCAGTGCATATTCAGTACATGTCATAAATTACCTATTACTTCTAGGTGTAAGGGCTTGTTCACAGGTACAGCTGTGTTAGACTTCTTTTCAGAGGGTATTTGACAGGCGGTAAGAAGGTGATATGTTGCCTCCTTACCATCTGGTTTAACATTGTATGCGGTTGCAAGGCAGTTGCAGCGCAGCCCCATTCACTTGAACGGGTTGCATTCGGTGGCGGCACCACCTGCCAAAAGTAACACTCCATCAAATTTTTGTCACAAAGCAAGGTATTGTGGCTGCAGACTGTGTGCAGCCCTGATGGCTGCATGCCCTAGTTTTGGTGGGAGGTTGGAGGTAGTGAAACGACAACTCTATTAGATTGTAAGCTCTTTTGAGCAGAGCACTCTTAACCTCTTGTATTTTATTGTACAGTATTATAACTGTACTGTCTCCCTTTAGATTGTAAAGCGATGCACAAACTGTTGGCACTATATAAATCCTGTATAATAATAACTCAGACTTCTGCTTTTACTACCCCATAGCCACTCATGCACATGAGCCCTGAGGAAGCATGCTACTCACCCCATGTGATAATGCTTGTCCTTGCCCATGCAGAGTAAAGCAGCACACTTACTTCCCTAATATAAAATATTTATTACTTCCATATATTAGGGAGCTTGTGACTCACACTATGTGACAGCACTTGCCTTTGATGATTTGCCAGACACTTGCGCATGAGGGTATTGAGATGGTCAGCCCTGTTTACTCACAGAATGGGAATCCGGCATGAGCTTACCTAGGGCTGTTTTCCCTCACTGCCTAAGGCTGAATAGAGACAAGAGTGAAAGGCATGTGAATACATGCTGTGCATGGGTACAGTGCAGATTCACTTTAAAGCGATTGTAAAGTTTCCTTTTTTTTCCGTTAAAATAACAAACATGGCATACTTATCTGTTCTGTGTAATGGTTTTGCACAGAGCAGCCCCAATCCTCCACTTCTCGGGTCCACTGTCGGCACTCGTATATGCTTGCTCCCGAACCCTGCTCTCTGTGTCCATAAGACACCCAGATCATGGCTTGGCTCCACTCCCTCACCACTGACTTTGATTGACAGCAGTGGGAGCCAATGACTCTTGCTGTTGTATCTGAGCCAATGAGGAGTGAGAGAACTGAGAGATCCTTGGCTCTCGTGCACATTGCTCGATTGAGATTGGGCTCAGGTATGTTTTTTACTGGAGGGCTACGGGGGAAGCTGCATACAGAAAGTTTTTTTACCTTACTGCATAGAATGTAAAAAACCTTCTGCCTTTACAATCACTTTATGTAGAAACTGATGGCATATAGTAATATATTTCATGAATCTTTTCACATTGTATACCACTCTTGCTCAGAAACTAGGGGTGCAACGGATCGTCACCGATCCGTGATCCGTACGGGTCAACCTCCGCGGATCGGCACACCCGCGATCCGCGGAGCGCTCTGCGGCCTCGGCCATAGAAAAGGCTCCGGAGCTGCAGCCATCTTGGTACACACGGCGGTGGCCGCTGTCTCCTCAGGAAGTGATGTTTCGTCGCCGCCATCTTGCTACACCCCACACTCCTGCACAGTACTGTAATGAGAGAGTGAGAAGGGGGCAAGCAGACATCTTGTTACACCCACCTTAGTTTTAGACTTAACAGCTATTTTCAACACAAAACGGAGCTTATATGCATAAATACAGTATTTGTAGATCGGACGGACTGTTTAGATGTTAAATTTTAAAAGCGACAGCAAACCTGCTGACCTTACATGGTTGATAATGTGACAGAACACCTCTAACCACATGTGGTTAGGCCGTTGTATGTCCTGGCCGTGCTTCTTTTCCACGTCCTGGAGCTGCGACGCGCACTGGGGGTTTCCCCTCCTCCATCGATGTCATGCCTCCCGTGCCAGCTGTTTGGCGTCCTCGTGGCGTACTTCAGCTGGTCGGCTGGCTCGCCATCTCCAGTGCTCGGGGGGCTTGTCATGACGCCTCTGGCTGAGCGGCTTGGTTGATCTGGCCGTCTTCTCCATTGCGCCTCCCCACCCCCATGGTCCGCTGGTGCATGACATTGGGGAATCGTCTGTTGCGGCGCTCCCCGCATGGGCCTCACAGTTTGGCTTTCTCTCAATCACCTTTGTCTTTTTTTTTTTTGCTGATCCGAAAATGATCCGATCCGTGACTCTGATCCGAGGATCGATCCGATCCATGAGTTTTTTGATCCGTTGCACCCCTATCAGAAACCTAATACAGACATAGACATTCAGCTACAATCTGTACGCGTGTGCATGCTTATGCTCGGAGCTGCTAAAACCTGCATACAACTCTATACTGTAATTTATTTGTTCAGGTGGCTGTACACACCTGTAGCTCCCGGGTGCTGAAATACAGCCATAGATTACATTATATGTCCCAATATGTTCCTAACAGTTGCTTTGGGCAATAGTTCATGTTTGGCCTGTGTAAAGAGGGGATTCACACTGCAGACACCACTATTGCTGTCTTTTGAAGGAGAAGTGGAAAGAAAATCAAATATGGTCACATGTTGTAAATATTTGGAAAAGTCTAGTTTAGCATGCTTATATGAGCTTATATACTGAAAGCTTCTGGTCACAGTACAAGTCAATGTAGGGTTAGGTAATAAACTGGTACATTGTTACATCTGAGCAGACTTGTGCAGGTTTACAAAGAGGCACTTCTATAATGAAGGGTGTGAATTTTACCTAAAAGTCTAAGGCCCCTTTCACACTGGGGCGGTGGGGGCGTCGGCGGTACAACAGCGCTATTTTTAGCGCTGCTGTACCGTCGTTCTTGCAGCGGTATTCGGCCGCTAGCGGTGCGGTTTTAACCCCCGCGGCCGAAAAAGGGTTAAAACCCCTCGTACAGCGCGGCTATAGCCGCGGTATTGCCGCGGTATAGCCGCGCTGTCCCATTGATTTCAATGGACAGGAGCGGTGAATACACCGCTCCTTCACCGCTCCAAAAAAGCGGTTTGCAGGACTTTTTTCACCGCACTGAACCACATGTGCATTGCATAGGGGCATGCATAGTGTGAACTGGGCCTGAAAGATAAGAGCACATCGCCTCATGATTTTCATGAGTTACTTTTTCGTTTGTAATTTGTTTTCTATATTTGGCTGATATAATAAATGAGGTATAGTGGAATTTTACTGTTGCTTGCACATTTGTTAGAATATCTAATTAGGAGCACCTTCTCTCATTGATCTACTGCAACCTGGAAAATGTATCTCATCCAATGTTGTAGCTGTCCTAAATATTCTGCTGATCAACTTTTCCATAGAGTGAGCCCCCTTACAGTAAAAGTATATTTTAGTAAAAACAGAAAGTGTTGCATTTAAACAGATAAACTAGACTTGGAAAACATTGACTTCTGCATTGTGCCTGCCTATGTGGTTAGCACCCTTACATTTAATCCTAGGTTTAAATCCTGCGGCTGCACTACAATCTGAATGAAGCTCATCATTCTCCCTGTGTCTGTTTGGGTCTTCTCTTGTTTCTTTGCATAATAACTGGCAGGTTTTCTTTTTATATTACCTTAGAGCTCATGCACACTGCAGCTCAAGGGAGCTCAAATAAGTGGCTCCTACAGGCTTTCATTTTTTCTACCAAGAAACTCCCCTCCATATAACTTTGTAACGATAGAAACTTTGCACACCTCAGGAGCCATGTGAAAAGCCTGATTAATGTGACTGAATGTTGGAATTATCTAAAGCAGGGATAGGCAACCTTAAAGAGATGGAGATCTACCTGAACAACATGGGAGAAGTCAAAGATCACCGGGCCCAGTGTTACCCAGTGTCGCCACCTTGCACCTGATTTAAATCTCTAATTGCCGTACTACCATGTCACAATCTTGTGCATTGCACGGCAATCATGTGTTTAAGTCAGGTGTTGAGGAGGCAACTTATCACTTCCTCACCATCTGTCAAACACACTTGGATCGCTTTTCAGAGGGGCAGCAGTGCCTGCTGCACTTATGAATGAACCCTTATGGGGCGTACACACGGTCGGACTTTTCGGCTACAGAAGTCCGACGGACCAAATCTGGCGCACAATCCGATCGTGTGTGGGCTTCCCCGGACTTTCAGCGGACTTTTCCAGTCGCAAATCTGACAGACTTTAGATTTGGAACATGCTTCAAATCTTTACGTCGTAACTCTGCCGGACCCAGAAATCCGCTCGTCTGTATGCTAGTCCGACGGACAAAAACCAAGGCTAGGGCAGCTGTTGGCTACTGGCTATCAACTTCCTTATTTTAGTCCGGTGTACGTCATCACGTATGTATCCATCGGACTTTTGTGTGATCATATGTAGGCAAGTCCGTTCGTTAGAAAGTCCGCCGCAAGTCCGCCAAAAGTCCGTCGAAAGTTTGTCGGACTTTTGTAGACGAAAAGTCAGACCGTGTGTACGCCCCATTATTTGCATTTGGTAGTGGAACCCTAAGGGCTCATTTACACAAAGTTGTGGGGTGGTAAAACCCTGCAGTTTATTTGTGGATTTACCACCCCCAATCTGTACCCACTTAAGCTGCTAAGGCAGCAGCCAAGGGTGTACACATGCCGCAGCAGGAATTAAGCCCTCTATCTGCAGGCGCCCTACAACTACATGCTTCTGTGGGGTCCAAGGGATTAAAGCAGATTGTGAGAAAGCAACACAACACTGTCTGATTTATCCTTTTGTTTGCTGTACTGCACAATATTGCAGGTCACTTGCAGAGCAGCCTCCTTCACTTGAATGGGTCATGCTTGGCAAGTGCTACACCCACCAACCATGACAGAGCGTATACTTTCTGCTGTGGCTGTGACATGTGTAAACTCCTGGCCACTGCAGCTTAAGGGGGTGCAGTTAAGGCAGGGGTGGAAAAACATGTCTTAACTATGGGGGTTTTACCAACCCCCAAACTACAAATGTAAATGAACCCTTACTGTTCTGAGCCCCCTATAAGGCTGCTTTCACACTGATGTGCTGCAGTTTACCTGGACCTCGGGTGCCGCACAGTGCATCTGCCACCTTCCTGGGTTAGCTGCACTTTTCAATAGACTTCCATTATATCCTACAGGTGTGGTGCAATTTCTGAAAGCGCACCAAACCCGAAGGATATAATAGAAATCTATGGCTAAGTGCAGCAAACCCACAGGAAAGCTCCAGGTACTCTGCACTGCACCCTCAGTGTGGATAAACCTCAGCACATCAGTGTGAAAGCAGCCCTATACTAATATACCCAATGTATTGCTTCACACTGACCCGATAATCTCTTCTTTCCTGCTGCTGGCACCACTCTGGAGACCGCTAGCCGGGATAAGAGGTGAAGTGCAGTTGGTATCATTCATGCATGGGACAGGAGCCACAACTACAGAGGAGGCATCTTCTTATGCGGCTCTTGCTCCCTACTACAGCTCCAACTTTACAAGTAACCCCTCTGCATTGCACTCTGTTTGATGCTCTGGGATGGCGGGTCAGCAAGCCCAGACTACAATCTACCAGTCACCTGGCTGCGATCTACTGGTAGATTGCGACCTACTGGTGGCTGACCTCCGATCTAAAGCATACAATGAATGAACTGCCTGACCCTGACTTTATCATTGACCCTGATTGATTTGAAGTTGCTGCCTTGCCTAGTATTTTCAAAAAGAAGAATCAGGGGGTATTACCATGAAGCAGGCACCCTGTTGGGATTGGCAGGATTTACAGTGGAATTTATGGTCGCAGTGCAATAAAGTTTAATATGCATTGAATGCAGTAGTTCAAATTAAAAAAAATAATGTATTTTCATCAGATGTAGTTCTGTTACTAGAAGTTCTGTGCTTTCTATATTGACAGCTGCTGAGGAGGATACATTTAAGATGAAGTCTATTTGTGCTGCCTGTGTGTGTGTGTGTGTGTGTGTGTGTGCGCTGCCAGGCTGAAAGAAGGGTACCACCTGTTGTGTAGTGCTCTTTAAAGCTGGAGCCGGAGAGGAATGAAGTGAGCTGTGCTTCCTGGAGATACTAATACTTCTATGCACAATCCCAGACCACAATCTATGGCTGTGCTCTGTAAATTGCTCCACAAAGAGAAGGGATTAATGGAGCTGAATATTAGGTACTGCCAAGGCCTGCAGCTCCCTTAGTACGCCACCGCCGTTTTCTTTACTGAGCTTTCCATCCCCCAGAGAAACTAAAGGGGGAGGGGGGAAGTTAAGGTCAGGCCGGAGATTGTGCTGAAGTTTTTTTTTTTTGTTTCCCACCTTATTAACCAGGGAGTTCTCTGTAGTTTGTTTTGCTTGTGAATTGAAGGTAGATTAAGGAAGAGATTAAACCAGAATTCTAGCCTGATAATATTTCATTCTCCTGTTTCACTGTTCTGGTGGCTAAAAGAAAGATTATACTGTTAAGACATACTGTACCTAAAATCTCTACAATAGTAAATAATGTGAAAACTCTGGGTTAAATGTTTGATTATTTGTCAAACCTGTAATATAATGTAGTTAATTCCCTTCCTAAAATGTACAGTTTTTAAAATATTTTGTATTGTTAAATTAAACCGACAGTTCATTTAATAGTATATTGATTTGCACATTATTATGAAACATTATTATTTGTGAAACTCTTGAACACCAGTAACCCAAATTAAGCTGCAAGCAAAAAAGTTAACCAAAATTCACTCAAAAAACAACTTGTAAATAATTGCTGCGCTAATGAAATTTTAAGAAAATAATTAAAAATAAAAATGAAAATAAATATGTATACAATCATCCTCCCCTTGTGTGATTAATGTGCAAACATCCTAATCCGGTGTCCTACAGTTTATTTGCTCAGCAACCACAATTTTCGTTCCTCAAACGGTGGCTGTTTGTCTGTTGGGTTTGGTCAACCATCTTGCCTTTTCCTGGACCTCCAGAACGCTTTTGGGACTTCTTCTGTTCTATGCTAGAAAAGCTATTGTTTTGGTGTGGAAAATGAACAGACCCCCTACTATAGAGAGCTTGAAGAAAATGATTAATTTAGTGGCCCCATTGTATAAAATGACATATCTTTCCCGAGGTTGCCCCCAAAATTTCACAAGGTCTGAGACATTTGGGTTGAAGCTCCCTCTGCTACTAATGCTAGAGACGATACTGTGCTTGACTAAAGTGGATAGTGGGAGGAATTATATTCCTATGAAGGGGAGGGGCTATGCAGGGGTTGACCTGACATGGCCTCCCCCCGTGTACCCCCTCTTTACCCTTTAGCATCTCCCTGGGAATATACTATATATTGCTCATACTGCACTTTATTATTTATTGTATTACACTCTTAATTTTCTTGCTTCTGTTTTTGAATCCAACCTTGATTTAAGCGTGTTGGTCGCAACCCATGGGAATCACCATAAATGCTCTTCCTCGATGGACGATCAGGACAGCTTGCCAATGGATCAGTGTTTAAAACCAAAACAGAAAGGGGCAAACATAGCGTAATCCCATTTAACACATTTTATTAATGATAAACAAGGAAGGGAAAACCCCCCTTCAGGGTGTACACTTACAAAATATAAGACTAAACAAGCGGTGTTCACAGTTCACATCAGGCTAACAGAGTCTCCTGCTGCTTATGATAGGAACCTACTGGCTTTCCTTGAATGACCTGATGTGTGTACATCGTGTAGTTCCACCCTGATGCGTTTCGTCACTCATGACATCATCAGAGGGTGGGGCTACACGGCATCCTCATTCTATTTAACATGTATAGACAATCTACATGTTCGAGTGTGTATTGCAGTGTTGCTGATAAAAACACTGATGATGATTACACTCCATAGACCGTCATAAGAATTCATTCAGGATCATCCACGTCAGCATTTAAAAGTGTACACGGACTTTATTATATGACAATTTTTAGGTTGTTTTATTTAGGACCAACCATCTTTTAGCGCTGCCATTAGCTTTTTTAGGCTTTTACTTATGTTTCAGCAGTGTTGTTTCTAATTTAGAGGCACCTTTTAGGCAGCTGCTGTTGCCATTAATTTTGGCTGTTCACTTCTATCTTGCCTTATACATACTTCCTTAAGCGCTTGTGGTTGAATGTGACATTAGGCCTTGTCGGATTCAAGTTTATCATATCAAAACTAAAATATGACTGTCTCTGAAAGTGCACAACACGTAGTGTAATCCAGCTCAAAACTTGGTATCACCAGTGAAAAGAGTGTGCAACTTGTGACACCTTCACCGTTATGCCCCTTCTTGGCACACTCACTTTGTGAAGATGACCCCAGTAACAGAGATCAACCTGCTCTCTGACATGTATCTCCCATCCCGATCCAACTGGACTGGACAGCAAACTCCCAAAAGCTTCCCAGATCCTCTTCTTGATCGGTCAACAATCATCAGGTGGTCAGCTTTTGCTTCTGATGACATCAGTGTGATGACACATGGCCTGGGAATGTCTTGGAATAATGCTGGAGAGGAAGATTAAAGCGGGGGTCCACCTATCGTTTTTTTTTTTTTGAGTTCATTCACAAACTTTTCTTCTCAGCATTACATACTCACATATTGTGTGTAATATGTCCGCCTGTGTCAGATTTCGTCGGAAAGAATAACTTATATTATTCACTGCAGGGGGTTTCCATCTTCATTGTAGGCATTTGAAGCCCACAAGCATTTATTTCCTGGATGTGGCGAATGCTGTGCTCCCAGCATTCACCGCTCATTCCCGCACATGCTCAGTGGCATCCTGGGAAGCCTGAGATTAGCTCCCAGGAGTCTGGGAGAGGCTAGAAACACGCCTACTCCCATGGGAGGAGAACCAGGAAGTGCAAAGAAGAATAGAAAAATAAAAGGTAATTACGGCGATTAAAATTTTTTTAAACGGCATGTCAGCATCTAGGCAAGGAAGAGAATACACACAGATATTGTTCAAAATTTGGGTGGAACCCCGTTTTAACTTGGGCTGGCTGAGTTGAGTGGTCTTTGGGTTATTTACAGCTGTCTATAAAAACAGCAGAGCCACAGATTGTAAAGTAATATACATTCTTTTATCCTTCATTATGCCAGTGTGAGTGTAATTTTACCTCTACGTTGTCTTGTTAGGGTGCATTAAAGCGGGGGTTCACCCACACCGCCAAAAAAAAAAAAATATTAAAAGCCAGCAGCTACAAATACTGCAGCTGCTGACTTTTAATACATGGCCACTTACCTGTCCCAGGGTCCAGCGATGTCGGCAGGGGACGCCGAGAACCCGCTCGGTTCTCGGCAGCTGCCATCCTAGGTGGGGGAATCAGGAAGTGAAGCGTTGCGGCTTCACTTCCCGGTTCCCTACTGCGCATGCGCGAGTCGCGCTGCGCGTCCCTAGTGGTCCCCGCTCTCTCCTGGGAGCTGTGTGTTCCCAGCAGACAGCGCGGTCAGGACGGGAAGAGGCATAGACAGGTATCTGCACCCCCCTCCCCCCTGAAAGGTGCCAAATGTGACACCGGAGGGGGGGAGGGTTCCGAAAAGCGGAAGTTCCATTTTTGTGTGGAACTCCGCTTTAAGATAGCTCTTGGCATATTATTTATTTATTTTAGGTACTTATATAGCGCCGTCAATTTACGCAGCGCTTTACATATACATTGTACATTCACATCAGTCCCTATCCTCAAGGAGCTTACAATCTAAGGTCCCTAACTCACATTCATACATACTAGGGGCAATTTAGACAGGATCCAATTAACCTACCAGCATGTCTTTGGAGTGTGGGAGGAAACCGAAGTACCCGGAGGAAACCCACTCAGGCACAGGGAGAACATGCAAACTCCAGGCAGGTAGTGTCGTGGTCAGGATTCGAACCAGCGACCCTTCTTACTGCTAGGCGAAAGTGCTATCCACTACACCACTGTGCCGCCCATGTTAATAGATTTATGTACCCCCATATGAAGTTTGTTACTTCATATGTACATTACCTTGATCATTTGTACAAAATCAGTTTGAAGGGATTGTATTACCCTTTCAATATGTTTTAGAGAAACATGTTAAAGAAATAAAACGCTATTTCTATGTAAGGTTTAAGACCATCTTTGTTTATAATTAAGACTACATAGTAGTAGGTTTTACTTTGTCTTCTTGCCTGTCAAAATTCACTTAAGGGTCGTACACACGGGATGAATATTGGGTGGCGTTGGCCGATCTGACAGAAGTCGGCTTCTTGGTGTCTAGTAGCGACAGAAATAACATCCATTATTAAGCATATACTGTGCATTGAGGGCTCATTCACACCATGTCTGCTGACCTGCCTTTTACTGTGTATAACAGAGACCCAATGTAAGTTACATAGTTAGTAAGGTTGAATAAAGACACCAGTCCATCCAGTTAAACTTGAGTGAGTGTGGGTGCGTGTCTACAATTGTCCCTATCCCTATACATTGTGTCTCATTAAGATGCTCATCTATTATTATTATTTATTTAAGGTACCCATATAGCGCCGTCAATTTACGCAGCGCTCCACACATATATCACACACTCGCATCGGTTCCTACCCGCAAGGAGCCCACAATCCAAGGTCCCCAACCCACATTCATATACTAGGACCAATTTTTTGGACAGAAGACAATTAACCTACGAAGGACACATTGAAAGCAGTATCATATTATAATAGTACATTGCGTAAAAATTCAGCATGTCTGCATCTTTATTCAACACAATGCACGCCACTGCATATCAACACAGCAAACTGTGTTTCAATGCGCTGCTGTACATAGAGTTAAATGAAGTGCCATTTTGTGAGATAAAAAAAGAAAAAGTAAACCATGCAGTGAGTTGCAACAGAATGCACAGCAGCAAGATCTAATACAAAAAGCTAGGAGCAGTTTTGCGCTTATTAGCCTCAATGTTAATGCGACTTTTCCCAAAGTTTTCAAACTCTTTATGGTATAAGGGCTGGTTCACACCACATGCAGTCCAGTGCATTTTTTTTGTGCTTCGAAAATGGATAGTAGGTTATATGGTTTCCAGTGGTATAGTTTACACCAGTGTGGTCAGTTCCAGAAAAAAAAGGTAGAACGTGCTGCATTTTTTCTGCCCTGAACTGTACTGGAACGCCGTTAAACGTATACAAAATGCTCTGGATTGCACACTTCTTTATTTAAAGTGTTACTAAACCCAGGACACTGCATGCACTATATCTGGTCTCCTACGATAATGGAAATGCAATGGTTTTAGTAAATGTAAACTGCTAAATACCTTTTCTCACCAGCAGTCTTGTGACTTCTATCAGTATTTGCTTAAAGCTTGTAGGAGGAATTTTCATTTCTTTCTGACTGTCCTATTAGGCTGCAGGATCCCTGACCCTCTGTCTGGACAGTGCTGATTGGCCCTGTGCTGATCACATGCACTCTTCCAAGAAAAACAAAATGCTCTAGCGATACAAACCAAACTGAGCATGAGCAGAGTGACTCCAAAGGCTCTGCCTTATCAGGAGATGAGTTGGGGACATGGAAGAAGGGGAGGATTAGAGAAGACAGGATCAAACAGCCTTTTTACACAATGTGGAGGATTAACCCCTTAGGTTCCACAGTGAGCATAACAAGTATGCTTTACTACATATACAGACTGATTTTACTGTTGAGGGTTTAGCAACTCCTTTAAGGTGAAGAAAAAGAGGGGAAAACGCACCAAAACACATCAAAAACATGCATGCAGAAATGCATCCAGACTATGTTTCTATGGTGTGAACCGGCCCTAAAATTCTAAAGTACAGGAGCTTACAAACTATAAGGGCTCCTTCACACGGACGTGTCCGTGTGCTGAGCCTGCTCTGCTCAGTGGGGGATCGCTCCGTCGATCCCCGCTGTGCAGGCAGATGACAGGTCTGTGCAGCGACGGACCTGTCAGAGTGCCGCTCTCCCCTATGGGGGATCGGATGACGACGGACCTCCGAGTCCGTCGTCACCCGATCCGATCTGCAGACGGATGGAAAAGTAGGTTTTTCCTCCGTCACACTTTTTCGGATCAGAGCGGGTCGGATGTAAGCGGACATGTCACCGCTGACATCCGACGCTCCATAGACCTCCATGGAGTGTCCGTTCAGGTCCGCCTAAAAAACTGACAGGCGGACCTGAACGGATCGGCCGTGTGAAAAAGCCCTAAGTAGTACAAAATCGTGTCTTTGTGTAAACAATGGATACAAGAAGGAAAATGTTTTAATTTAATTCTTCAGTCTTTGTTGTTTAACTGCTGCATGTCACACCTACTATGATTATTGTCAAGCTGGATAGAAATGGCAAATTCAATCTAATATAAGCAGTTTAAATTAAAAAAGCTGAAAGTAGCAAAAATTATTGAATGAGAAAGTACAGAATGAATCAATATTCGTGTTTTAACCACAACGGGAAGATCATAAAAATGTATGTGCTCTTGACTGAATCATTGTCCGGAAATAAAATTTTTATTAGATTATAGATTTTTTTAATGGAGTTTTATGTTTGGCCACTGTTTTCAATAAGATCTTCATGGATAGATTATGATGAATATGTTTTATTGACTAAGTGCAGTTTTATCATGATATCTCAATACTTCATCTTGGAAATATGATGCTTTATCCTGATAGCATATTGTTTCTAGTTCTTTTTATGATAAATATCACATGTCTGTCTCTTACATTCTTTTATTCTTTAACAGAATTTAACCATTTTAATATATTATCTTTAGGGTGAGATTTTTTACTAGTATTAAGCTCGTATAAAGGTATTATGGAAGCCATAGAATTTATAAAGTCAAAATGAAAAAGTAAGGGAAATTGAAAACTTTAAAATTGTTACCAGAGCAAGAGGAGAGGTTAGTTCATTCAGGCTGGTATAGCCTCTAGCAATAATCAGCTTCCCCCGCTGGATAAATACAATGGCTCGTTGACACCCGAGGTTTGCTGGAAAGAAATTTGCAGAAAAGAAAGCCAGCATTACCCTCATGGCTTGAATTATCCACTTGCTGTCTGCAATACATATATACCTCCCCTCCTTCCGCCACTTGCTGGTGTTTCTCAGGCTTACCGTTTTCCGCCAGTGCGCCTGAGAAACGATCTGATGGTGCGGCCAGCTGGTCACAGAGGCAATGGGAGACTAAATTGTCTGTGATTGCCTCTATGTCCTTGGAGGACTGGAGCAATGTCATGATGTCACTTCCTGTCTAGGGTGAAAGTAAAACCGTTTTTTTTTTTTTTTTTGATCTTTTCTTTTAAAGGTAAAAGAGAGATTTGGTGTCTTTTAGACCCCAGATCTCTCCATAAAGATGACCTCTCATTCTTATTTCTATTACAAGGGATGTTTACATTCCTTGAAATAGGAATACAAGTGATAAAAAAAAAATAAGGGATAGTGTAAAAATAAAATAAAAATACAGAAGCTTAGCTAATGCATCTGTAAGTCACACGCGCATAAGTAAACAGTGTTCGCACCACACATGTGGGGTATCGCTGCAAACGTTACAGCAAGAGCAATAATTCTAGCGCTAGACCTCCTCTGTAGCTCTAAACAGGTAACCTGTAATTTTTTTTTAAAGCGTTGCTTATGGAGATTTTTTAGTACCATACTTTGTCCCCATTCCACGAGCATGTGCAATTTTAAAGTGTGACATGTTAGGTATCTATTTACTCTGCGTAACATCTCTTATGTTTTACAAAAAATGTGGGGTATATATATTGTGTTTTTTACATTTTTTTTATTCATTAAAGTGTACTTTTTCCAAAAAAGTTGCATCTGAAAAACCGCTACGCTAATATCGTTGGACATGAAACAATTGCCATTTTATTCCCTAGGGTCTCTGCTAAAAAAATATATAATGTTTGGGGGTTACAAAATTGCCAGAAAAGGTCTTCAAGTGGTTATATTGTAACTTGCGTAGTCTTAGTTACAATACAGCAAGTGTTTTGTATTACATATACTAAATATGTCTAAGCTAGTATCAGTAGTATACAATGTGTATAAAAAAGTAAAATATGAAAAAAAGTCAAGTGCCATCACTTACTGTGATATCTAAAAAAAAGATTTTGTTGCTGATAGGAGATTATAGGTGTGAATTTTTTTACTGTAATGTAGAAAAAAGCAATTTATTAATTGTGCCAGTCTTTACCTTCTCGTTTTCTTGGAATATTCCTATGTATGGATAGATATATTTTGTGTCCATTGTTAAATTTAAACAAAATGTGAGAACAATAGAAATTGTTATTTATGACAAATCATTTTCATTTGTTATTCTTTGAAAAATGAAACAAAGTATCTGATTGGTCACCATAGACAAATTCCCATTTTCAGATTTATTTCTATTTTGTTTAAAACGCATCATCCTAAATGTGTGTTTTTGTGGATATGTACAGTGGCTTTTACTTGTCTATGAACAGTGCTGTCATTTCTTGTTTTAGATACCTATACATTACCATACTGAATGTTTGAATATGTCCTACTTTAGTTGCCCCGCTATGTATTTTCTATGCATGTTTTAAATAGGATGTTTTGACTAAGTTATGCGAGATAGTCATCAAGTATGTGTGAACACTATTCAGGTGCCCTCTGCAGAGCATGATCCACTCAACACAACTTCTTTACATCTGCAGGGAATATTATGGTCAGTGAAAAGCTCAAGCAGTCTGGAAACCAATTAGCTGTACAGGAAATTGTTCAGTTGTGCTTAAATAATGGATGGCTTTTATTGTGTTTTATGGTTTGTATTGTGTACATTGGAATGTTGTTTTTTGTGAACAAAGCACCACCGTTAAACATGTTTTCGTTTGTGGTCAGGAATTGGCTGCGGTGTAATGGTGAGAATATGTGCCTTGCCTGGAGGTATAAACTTTTAGCACCTACTAGACCATGACTGCATTTCATAAAGATAATCATATTATCATAACCAACTGTATTGTTTTATAGATGTGCTGCAGCAGGTGCAGTTTTTAATTACACAGCCCTTTTTGTGAGTGGTTGTCATTTTCCAGTGCTTCCAGCATCATTTCAAAAGAGATGTTGGAGGAAATTCCAGTAATATTACATTTTTTTTATGTTTTGTTGTCAATCCTGACATTATTTTATAGCATTTAAAAAAGCAGTCCTGATACTTTCTTGTAATAAAACGGTATAGACTCAGTAGAAAAAAAATGCCCATATATGAAGTATTGGTAAAACCTCATCTTGAATATTCAGTTCAGTTTTGGGCACCAGTTAAAGTATAACTAAAGGCAAAACCTTTTTTCTAGTTTTGGATAGAGTGGAGAGGGATTAGAACACCTGTCATTTTTTTTATTGCTGTCTGTGCCCCTATTAGGGAGATTCACCCTCTCTATTTGTCCTATTTACCATTATCATTGAAAGCAAAGGTAAAGGAAAATCCCAAATTGTGGGTTGTCCCCATAACAGTAATAGTGCAAATCTTCCAATGGGGACACTAGTTCTGGTGACCTGGAGGCCCCAATGGATTCCCTTCATTTTCAGGGATTTACTCTCACTTCCTGTTTTGGCTATGGAACAAGAAGTGGAGGAAAATCTCTCCTGTGGGAGATAGCAAAAACAAAACTGACAGGGGTTATAACCCTTCCTTTTCTCTATCCAAAATACAAAAAAAAAAAAAAATTGCCTATAGTACTACTTTACAAAAAAGAATATTGTGGAATTGGAAAGAGTACAGAGAAGGACAGCTTCATAAATAGAAGGCACGAGGCACCTCATGCGTCATGAGAACAGGTTAATTCAACTTTTCCCAAAATGTTTACATAGGGGAACCTTTGAAATGTTCTGGGACTTTCAGGGAACCTCTGATAATAATTGCCATATCTACTGCTCCCCTCTACAGACAGCTGTAGAGATCATTGCTTTCGGTGGTTACTCATCTGAGATGCAGAAGATGTTCATTGCTCAAGGATCATCTAGCAACCTCTGGATAAACTCATTGTGTGTACAATGTATTAAACAATGTATTTGTTGCCATTTCCTGTATTGGTAGAAATTACTGCAAATCCCACAATGTGCAGACTTTTGCTGTTTTACTTTACAACCACTATTCCAAATTACCTGTCCAAGGAACAGGAACACATTTACTAGTTAAATGCATAATCTACATAGGCATTTCTGTCATATCCCTATTGTAAGAAGAAAGTAATATCACAAAAGGAGTGGAATTTTACTTATGATGTAGTGTAAGACAGAGATCAAGCCTGTAACCTCTTTTCAAAGCACTCTGAAATCCTCATTCTTATATCTGTCAATATGTTGATTAGTAACACATTTTCATGATTTCAACACTCTGGGGGAGATTTACTAAATCCGGTGCACACAGAATCTGGTGTAGCTGTGCAAAGAAACCAAACAACTTCCAGGTTTTATCGTCAAATCTTAAAGTGTCATTAAACCCAGACTATGAAAAATTCTCATTACATGCTATATAACACAGTGTGCATACTCAGAAAGCCTCTAAAGCAGTTGTTTGGTGTAGCTTTGAAATATACCTGGTTGATCCTGCCTTCAGCTGTCCCTCCCATTTCTCTGAGTCCCCACTGCAGGTTGAGATTATGTTGACCAGCTGTCGTCCTTTGCTGAGCATGCTCCAGTTTCAGTTCCCTATTAAATTCCTTACTTTTCTTATCTGTGCAGTCTGCATGAGTATAGAGTCACACATATGGGCATATACACAGTGGTAAATTAGACTCCCCTCCCTTCCTCCTCCAAGTCCTCCTATTGCTAAACACTATGAGGGTGGGATACAATATCGTATTACATTCATTAAGAAACTCACAAGAATGCTTAGTTTTAATATAAATCAGTATTAAATATACCTATAATGTATATTGCTTATACCTCTAAAGTAAAAAAGATCTTTCCCTACAGATGCCAAATAACAGGAAAATATATCATGTGACCATACAACAGCACTGCAGGAATAAGGCCGGCCATACACAGTTGGAATCTCGGCTGTGTATGACTGGCCTTCGGTACATCGGATTTAAAAGAAAGCTGAAGTAAGAAGCTGATTGGTTATTATGCACAGCTGCAGCAGATTTTGTGTGCACCAGTTTTAGTAAATCTCCCCCTCTGTGTAGCAATAGGTTGATTACTTGTGAGTGAAGAAGTATTATAGCTTTTACTGTCATTTTAACCCTTTCACGCCTAAGCCTACTTCTGACATTTGTTGCTTACAAGTTAAAATCAGTATTTTTTGCTAGAAAATTGCTTAGAACCCCCAAACATTATATATATATATATAAATATATATATATATATATTTATTTATTTAGCAGAGACCCTAGAGAATAAAATGGTGATCGTTGCAATATTTTATGTCAGACTGTATTTGGGCAGCGGCCTTTTAAATACATTTTTTTGGGGAAAAAAGACACTTTCCTGAATTAAAAAAAAAACCTAAACAGTAAAGTTAGCCCAATTTTTTTTTGTATAATGTGAAAGATGATGTTATGCCGAATAAATAGATAGTAAATGGATATCTAACATGTCCTGCTTTAAAATTGCGCACACTCATGGAATGGCGACAAGCTATGGAACCTAAGAATCTCCATAGGCGACGCTTTAAACATTTTTAAGGGTTACCAGGTCAGTGTTACAGAGGTCGTTTTTTGCTAGAATTATTGCTCTCACTCTGACGATCGTGGCGATTCCATCACTTGTACCGTTTATATTTGCAGGTGCGACTCACGTATGCGTTTTCTTTGTTGCGCAAGCACTCAGGGACCGGGGAGCTTTTTTTCACTTTTATAACTGTCACAAGTAATGTAAACATCCCTTGTGACAGTAATTGGTGGTGACAGGTACTCTTTCTGGAGGAATTGAGGGTCTAATTGACCCCCCAAATCCCTCCTTTGCACTTAAAAGTATTCAGATCACCAAAATTGGCGATTCTGAATACTGTCATTTTTTTTTAAATCGGCGCCATTGGCAGCCGAATAAACCGGAAGTGACGTTCCGGGATTTTACATCAGAGACCAGATCAGAGCCGAATCTGGCTTTGTTCGGGTCTCAGCCTAGCCGGCAGACACGCCGACTGGTGGCTCTGGTTTCTCAGTGGGACGGGAGGCCCGGTAAGGGCGGCGGAAGGTGGCGGGAGGGGGGATGTCCCCATCCACTCCTTTAGCATAACAGCCGAGTGGCTTTTAGCCGCACCACTTGTTATCACTAAAGAACCAACCATCCGCTCTAAAAAACGGTACCAGGGTGATGCCTGCAGCTGCAGGTATCATCCCAGTATGACCCCTTCAAGCCATGAACACAAATTTGCATACGGTCGGTGTGAAGGGGTTAAAGTTGTCATGTCCATTTTTTTTTCTTTTGTGTTCTTTGCCGGACAGGTTTTACATTCGTAGTTGGTAACTAAAGCTTTATATAAGAGAAAGTGCAGAATACACTCCTTAAAGGCTGAAACAACTAATCGATTAATCGATTATGAAAATAGTTGTCAACTTCCCTGCAGAGTGCCTTTGAATTTAAATGGAGTGACTCCTACATTGACTATTTAGGGATTAGGCTCACAGCTAAAACAGAACTCCTTTATGCAACCAACTTCCCTCACACATACCGCAAACTCGAAGCTGACTTAGTCAACTGGGCTAAAGGGGGTTTATCCTGGTTAGGGAGGATTCATGCAGTCCAGATGACTTTGCTTCCCAGAATCCTCTACCTCTTCAGAGCCATCCCTATAAACATCAATAAAGAGCACTTGAAATTGTTCCAAAAAAAGATAATAAAATTCATTTGGGGAGGGAAAGGGTACAGACTTCAACAGAGCACTTTATACTTAACTAGACCACAAGGGGGTTTAGGCCTCCCGCAGCTTTTTTGGTACTACCAATCAGCCCGGCTAGCCCAGATCTCGACGGTATACGCGAAGGCTGAGAGACCAGATTGGATACAGATAGAGAGACAGGCAGTTCCCTCTTTCACTATCGACTTTCTTTTGTAGGTCCCCCCCAAAAAACGTCCTCCGATTTTGTCCCCTATCCTCTTGCAATCTTTTAAATTATGGGATTCTCTGAGAAACCATCAAAACATAACTTCCTACAGACACCCCCTTGCTCACATTTTCAATAATCCTGACTTTCCCCCGGGAACTGACATCAAAGCATTCCGCTGGTGGTTGGACAAGGGGATGTACCGGATTGGACACTACTTCACATCAATGGGGCCTATCTCCAGGGCCTTCTGTGTGAGTCAATTGGAGATGCCTAGCTCTGAGAGCTTTCGTTTCCAGCAGATCAGACACTTCCTCACTCATATGGGAAAAGACAAATCCTCAACCCACTCATTCACCCCTTATGAAATATGGTGCGGTCGGTCTACAGAGCAGAGGGGTGGAATCTCCATCATCTACCAGTCACTCTCTAATCAAAACGCCAAGACCCCATACATGTCAGCTTGGGAGTCAGATCTATCCTTGGAGTGGGACCTAGAGAAATGGAGGGTCACCTTTAGTAGGGCATATAAGGGCATTTTGAACATCTCATTGATAGAGTCCAGCGTAAAGGTCATCACAAGATGGTACCTTCCACCGGAAAGACTGGCCAAAATGTTCCCCTCTACGGACCCCAGGTGTTTTAGGGGTTGTTTACTCAGGGGCTCTTTGGCCCATATCTTTTGGGAATGTCCACGGTTGAGGCCTTTCTGGAGCAGGACTTTTCACATGATTAGGAAAATTACTGGAGTACAGATCTCGAGGACCCCTGCCTTAGCGCTACTAAACGACCATTTACCTAAGACTCCCAAACTTGCTCGTAAATTGATACACTTCATTTTGCTGGGAGCTAAGCTCTCCATTGCCAAAGCATGGAAACAACCCAAGGTGTCCTTCAAAGCGGCTATCCGCAAAATTTCTTGGATCATGGCCCAAGAGAAGCTTGCCAGTACCCTGAACAACACCAAAGAGAAATTTGGGAACCCTGGGCTAATTTCATGGGCATTTCCTTGATTCCAGGGGTTCAACCATGATGCGTCTGGCTGTCTCGGCGTCTGGGGGGACACCTCCCGTGGATTGGCTTCTGACTTCTCTCTCTTCTCTCTCTTTCTCCCCCCTATCCTTTCAACTTTTCTCTTTTCCTCTCATTTGTTATTTGTCATGTTGATCTTTCAAGACGATGTTGTGTCTGTTTACGACCAAACCATAGTAGGGACCCCTAAGGAGCCTTGCTCCCAAGGGAAGCATACGACGTAGGAATATATTCACTTGTTTGTTGCCAAGAGATCTTTAGAGTTAACTAATGGGGTGCAAGGGGAGAGTTGGAGTGTTCCGTTCAGGCACAGTGTGTTCCCTACTGGGGTGCAGTCGGTCTCTCCTTCCTCCCCTTCTCCCAAACCTCTCAAGTTTCAGGGTTCTATGGTTTTAGTGAATGAGTTTTGGTTTATAATGGTATTCAGGTATGGTCACTGACCAGAGATATTCTCATATCTACTGTCGTCAGTTGGACTTGTAACCCCAAGGGGGTCCGAAATTTTTTTTTTTTTATTTATTGCTTTATATTTACTTACTTAATGCTGATGATTTGTATGTCTTTTCTTGAAAAATCAATAAAACATTTTGAAAGAAAATAGTTGTCAACTATTTTCATAATCGATTAGTTGGTCAGCCGATTAGTTGGTCAGCCGATTAGTTGACCTGCATGCAGAATGCATTATTTGTTTACATATCAGGAAATACAGTGAAGCACACATACAGCTCAGTACACTGTTCATACATGTCAGAAGACACAGTGCAGCACACATGCAGCTCAATACATGTCAGTAAGTGCCTGAGATCTTGTGAATTTGAATGTGTGAGAAGCAATGCCTCATAGGATATGTAGTCCTGAGCAGGAAGTGCGTGGTTCTAAAGGCAGAAGTTTTTTACCTTGCTATAGGGGTACTCTATACAATACTTTGCAGCTTGCTATTGGGGCACTCTAAGGGCAGGAGGAGCCAGAAGTGTCGGCGGGGGACCTCAGAAGAGGAGAATAAGGGCTGCTCTGTGCAAAACAATTACACAGAGCAGGTAAGTTTAACATGTTTGTTGTTTAAAAAAATCACTTTAACCAGTTAACAACCGCGCTATAGCCAAATGATGGCTACAGCATGGCTCGATAACTCAGGGACGGCGTACTATGACGTCCTCCCAGAATCTTGTTCCCGCGTGCCCCCTGGGGCACGCACCCAGGAATATCCGCATCATGGATCACAGTAAATGGCCGCTGACAGCAGCCGTTTACCACGTGACCGCTCCGTCAAATGACTGAGAGATCACTTGTAAACAAGCCGCGTCATGTCCGGTTCATCTCTCCCCTCTCCGTACCAATTGGTACAGTGCGAGGGGAGAGATTGGGTGCAGCAGTGCTGTGGGCTGGATCTGTAGTGCCCACAGAGTTGCTCTGTGCCCATTCCTGCACTCATCCCATCCATACTCATCCATCCATCCTCAGCCATCCATCCATGCTCAGCCATACTCATTCATGCTCAGTTATCCCCTGCCATACTCTGCCATGCTCATTCATGCTCAGTCATCCCCTGCCATACTCTGCCATGCTCATTCATGCTCAGTCATCCCCTGCCATACTCTGCCATACTCTACCATGCTCATTCATCCCCTGCCATACTCTGCCATGCTCAGTCATACTCTGCCATGCTCAGTCATACCCTGCCATGCTCAGTCATACCCTGCCATACTCTGCCATGTTCAGTCATACCCTGCCATACTCTGCCATGTTCAGTCATACCCTGCCATACTTTGCCATGCTCAGTCATACCCTGCCATACTCTGCCATGCTCAGTCATCCCCAGCCATACTCTGCCATACTCATTCATGCTCAGTCATCCTCATTCATACTCTGCCATCCCCAGGCATACTCTGCCATCCCCAGCCATACTCTGCCATCCCCAGCCATACTCTGCCATCCCCAGCCATACTCTGCCATCCTCATTCATGCTCAGCCACCCCCATCCACGGCTCATCCATCCCCAGTCATGGCTCATTCATGCTCATCCATGCCTCATCAGTTCTCATCCATGCCACTACAGTGCCCATCAGTGCCACTACAGTGCCTCACAAAAGTGTAATAGGTAGTCAAATTAGATTTGAAATCTATGCCCCTAGAAAATCCGATGGTGCTCCCTGTATGTTAGGCCTCTGTATGTGGCCAGGCTGTGGAAAAGTCTCCCACATGCGGTATCGCCATACTCAGGAAGAGTAGCTGAATGTATTTTGGGGTGTAATTTTTGGTATGTATATGCTGTGTGTTTGAAATATTGTATAAATGGACAAACTCACCATGCCTCTTACTAAATACCTTGCAATGTCTACTTTCCAAAAAGGGGTAATTTGGGGGGTATTTATACTGTTCTGGCTTGTTAGGGTCTCAGGAAATGAGGCTGTCAGTACATCAGGTGTGATCAGGTGTGATCAATTTTCAGTAATTGGCACCATAGCTTGTGGACTCTATAACTTTCACACAGACCAAATAATATACACTGATTTGGGTTATTTTTACCAAAGATATGTAGCAGTATAAACTTTGGCCCAAATTTATGAAGAAAAATTACTAATTTACAAAATTTTATAACAAACAAAGAAAAATCCATTTTCTTACAAGATTTTTATGGTCTTTTTTCATTTATAGCGCAAAAAAAACAAAAAAAAAAACAGCGGTGATTAAATACCACCAAAACAAAGCTCTATTTGTGTGAAAAAAAGGACAAAAATTTCATATGGGTACAGTGTTGCATGACTGAGTAATTGTCATTCAAAATGTGGGAGCACCGAAAGCTGAAAATTGATCTGGTTAGGAAGGGGGTTTAAGTGCCAAGTGGGCAAGTGGTTAAAGACTGTGCAGGGAAGATCAGCATCTGAATCCAGAGAAGGTGGAGGCTGATAGACTGGAGGTAATATAAGGCATTACAATTACATTTAAAGTAAACTTCTACCAGTATTGTGGGTTGTATTTAAAATTATCATATCCTTAAAAAAGTCTCAGCATTTAGGCCCCTTTCACACTGGGGCGGTTTGCAGGCGGTATTGCGCTAAAAATACCACCTGCAAACCGCCCCTAAACAGCCTCCGCTGTTTGTTCAGTGTGAAAGCCCGAGGGCTTTCAAACTGAAGCGGTGCGCTGGCAGGACGGTAAAAAAAAGTCCTGCCAACCGCTTCTTTGGAGCGGTGAAGGAGCAGTGTATTCACCGCTCCTAAACCACTCCTGCCCATTGAAATCAATGGGACAGCGCGGCTATACCGCGGTAATACCGCGGCTATAGCCGCGCTGTACGAGCGGATTTAACCCTTTTTCGGCCGCCAGCGGGGGTTAAAACCGCACCGCTAGCGGCCGAATACAGCCGCAAAAACGACGGTAAAACAGCGCTAAAAATAGCGCTGTTTTACCGCCGACGCCCCCACCGCCCCAGTGTGAAAGGGGCCTTAGTACTACTTTGATCAAAAAGATTTATATCTCCCTTCCACCATTCATATAGCTTCATGTCTGACTCCTAGTTAAAATTTCCATATATCCTACTTCTGGGTGTATTTATTATTATATCTATGATATAAGAAATATATATTATTACTTTCACTGTTTCACTGTTTATAAATTAATCCCTTTTGAACAAAACCACATACACTGTCTCAAAATTCCTTTGACCAAGAAGTTTTCTATTCCGCTCCTTCAAATTTTCCGGTCACTGTGGTCCAAAACGAACATTGATTTGACCCCACTAATGATTAGAAAATCGAACAAACTTTCTTAAAATTAATTATTTTTTTTGGGAGGAAGACATTGTTTTTGTACGGCCAGCATAAGTGATAGAATGCACAGTTAGCTTTTATCAAGCCACCTGCCTATGATAAGGGAGTCTGTCATACATAATATATTACAGTTCTGTCTGAAAATCTGCAAAACAGTTTTATTTTTTTTTTCTTTAAATAAAACATTTGATCTCTGAGTCTGATGATATTTACCAGATTCAACCTCTAATAGTATATACTGTATATCTCTTCTGTATGTTATTCTCAGAGTGGATTAGAGATTTTGCTCCCTAACCATATAGTTGATTATTTATAATTACCCACTGCATAGAGATATTTAAGAATAAATTGCCTTTTTTTAACTTTACATATTAACTAAATTATACACCACACTTTTTTAGGATTATTATTCGATTAATTGAAACAATAATCTGCCACTAATCAATTATGAAAATTAATCGTTAATTGCAGCCCTACACTCCTCACATTTTGCCAAACCTTGATCAAGTATTCACTAGTGCTCATGGTGTATACAAAAATCTTCTGGTCCCCACACCCACAAAAATTCACTCAAATGTTTATACAGCTGTAAAAAGTCCTATTCCAGGAGCTCCTGTTTGTTCAATGGTAAATAAAGTGTGATACAGTACCAGTTCTCTGTAGTGTAACCACATCCTTATGAGAATCTGCTACTCAGAGCTCCTGTCGGCATACTCAGCCCTTTCCTGCTCACTCGTATATGCTATATACAGTGCCTTGAAAAAGTATTCACACCCCTTGAAATTTTTCACATTTTGTCATGTTACAACCAAAAACATAAATGTACTTTATTGGGATTTAATGTGATACACCAACACAAGGTGACACATAATTGTGAAGTGGAAGGAAAATGATAAATGGTTTTCAAATTTTTTACAAATAAATATCTGAAAAGTGTGGCGTGCATTTGTATTCAGCCACCTCTACTCTGATACCCCTAACTAAAATCTAGTGCAGCCAATTGCCTTCAGAAGTCACCTAATTAGTAAATGGAGTCTACCTTTGTGCAATTTTATCTTAGTATCAATACAGCTCTTCTATGAAGCCATCAGAGATTAGTGAACAGACAGCATCATGAAGGCCAAGGAACACACCAGACAGGCTAGGGATAAAGTTGTGAAGTTTAAAGCAGGGATAGGTTATAAAAAAAAATATCCCAAGCTTTGAACATCTCACGGAACACTGTTCAATCCATCATCCGAAAATGGAAAGAGCATGGCACAACTGCAAACATACGAAGACATGGCCATCTAAACTGACAGGCCGGGCAAGGAGAGCATTAATTCTGAGAAGCAGCCAAGAGGCCCATGGTAACTCTGGAGGAGCTGCAGAGATCCACAGCTTAGGTGGGAGAATCTTTCCACAGGACAACTATTAGTTGTGCACTCCACAAATCTGGCTTTTATGGAGGAGTGGCAAGAAGAAAGCCATTGTAGAAAGAAAGCCATAAGAAGTGCAGTTTGCAGTTTGAGAGAAGCCATATGGGGGACACAGCAAACACATGGAAGATGGTCCTCTGGTCAGATGAGACCAAAATTGAACTTTTTGGCCTAAAAAGCAAAACATTGTGTGGCGGAAAACTAATACTGCACATCACACCTGAACACACCATCCCCACCATGAAACATGGTGGTGGCAGCATCATGTTGTGGGGATGCTTTTCTTCAGCAGGGACAGGGAAGCTGGTCAGAGTTGATGGGAAGATGGATGGAGCCAAATACAGGGCAATCCTTAGAAGAAAACCTGTTAGTCTGCAAATAACTTGAGACTGGGGTGGAGGTTCACCTTCCAGCAGGACAATGACCCTAAACATACAGCCAGAGCTACAATGGAATGATTTAGATCAAAGTATATTCATGTGTTAGAATGGCCCAGTCAAAGTCCAGACCTAAATCCGATTTGTAGTGAATCTGTGGCAAGACTTGAAAATTGCTGTTCACAATCGCTCTCCATCCAATCTCTAGATGTGCAAAGCTGGTAGAGACATCCCCAAAAAGACTTGCAGCTGTAATTACAGTGAAAGGTGGTTCTACAAACTATTGACTCAGGGGGGCTGAATACAAATGCACGCAACACTCTCCACATATTTATTTGTAAAAAAATGGAATATCATTTTCCTTCCACTTCAGAAATATGTGCCACTTTGTGTTGGTCTATCACATAAATTCCTAATAAAATACATTTACGTTTTTGGTTGTAACATGACAAAATGTAGAAAATGTCAAGGGGTATGAATACTAAGGCACTGTATTTCTGGGTCCTGGAAAAAAATCATATAGGTTAGTATCAGTTACATTTATGTTGCAAGGTTATTATTATTATTATTATACAGGATTTATATAGCGCCAACAGTTTGCGCAGCGCTTTACAACATGGGGCAGACAGTACACTTACAATACAAATCAATACAGGAGGGATCAGAGGGCCCTGCTCATTAGAGCTTACAATCTAGAAGGGATTACACATTTTTACACATTTTTGTTTAGCAAGAAAGGTTTGCTTTGCAGTGCCAGTAAAAATAAAAAATAAAACAGCCCAGAGCATTTGGTTTTGCTGCCTGTCTTTATATTTTTACTTTAGTTATTGAAAGAAGGGTCATCTGCTGTTAAAAAGTTAGTATTTTTAGCAATATTGTAAGTAATTGAGTGTTTCTACTTTGAACCTGTACTCCAGGATTGATCTGTATTGCACACCTACATTAATCCAGCTTGACACAATGGAATTATGCATACCTGATGGGCTGCTGGGAAAGCTGAAAATCACTGTGAAATCACACCGCCCCCCCACTTCAGCCAATCAGAGAATGCCCTGTATTCATAAAAAACAAAAAAAACACAAAGTGGAGTTCCACCCAAAAGTGGAACTGATGCTCATTGTACTCCTTCCCCCCTCTAATGCCACATTTAGCACCTTTCAGGGGGTAGGGGGGGCAGGATACTTGTCTTTCACAGTTATGCTGTCCCCACTCCTGGGAGCTTCAGCCGTGGGTATTGACGTCACCGCGGGGCTCCCTCCTCCTTCCCCGGCTACCAGGCCAGTAGGAGAGAGGAGCGGCGCCTCGCACCTGCGCAGTAGGGTTTCCGGCGTGAAGCCGTAAGGCTACACTGCCGGATTCCCTTACTTGCAATGGAGGCGACAGCGCCTGACAGCTGATAGAAACATCAGCTGCGGTGCCGACATTGCTGGACTCCAGGACAGGTAAGTGTCTGATTATTAAAAGTCAGCAGCTGCAGTATGTGCAGCTGCTGGCTTTTAATTTTTGCAGCGGTGGGCGGACATCCACTTTAATGGTGGCAGTGCCAAGCAAGTAAACCATGTTGTCAGTGTGTAAAGGCGAAGCCACTCACAAAGGACCTGTGGCTATAACTGTGGTAACGCCAACTACTACAGTGATTTCAGATATTAGATATACATACTTACATTGGTCCAGCTTGGCACAATGTAACTATGCAATACAGATCATTCCTAGGGTTCAGCATTAACCACTTCCGAACTGCCTGCCTGCAATGTACTGCAGACGGGCGGCCTGTACAGGCAAAGCGACGTACTGGTATGTCGCTGCCTGTTTCCAGGTTTAGGGTGTGCACACGCACTGTGATTGTACATAGCGGGAGTTTGTCAGCAGTTACTGGTCAATAATTCATGGCTGGGACCTTCTGATCAGCTGCTTCCAATCACAGCCCAGAGCCCTGTGTTGACAAGCAACAGAGGGAACAATCTCTGTTTCATTGTGCGTGGTAAGAACAGGGAAAATGGCACTGCTAAAGAATGATATGATATCCCCTCTGACCCAAGGAGAGTGACAATCAAAGGTGGATAAGTAAAACCCTGTTAGGATTTAATAACATCTAAATTCCAAACACATGTGAAGTGCAATGCAAGAATGGGCATTTATAGCGTAAATCCGATATAAAATATGTTTATCTGTATATTGGATAATAAAAAGGACTGTAGTTTAAAAAAAAAAACAGGGCTAAAAAACACTCTGCCCCACCAACAAGAATGGCTGTGAAGTGACCAGTTCCTCTGTCTGGACGGCGTGCGTTCCACAGACCGTTACAAGCAAACCGGAAGTGACGTTGACGTTGATGTGTACCAAGTCCCCCCTTACGCGTTTCATCACCGGACGTCGTCTGAGGCGTCGAGGAACTGGTCACTTTACAGCCATTCTTATTGGTGGGGCAGAGTGTTTTTTAGCCCCATTTTTTAAACTACAGTCCTTTTTATTATCCAGTATACCAATAAACATATTTTATATCGTATTTACCCTATGGATGCCCATTTTTGATTAAATATGGATGCCGGTTCGGACACACTTTGGTTCGCATTAGGAGAGTTCATCGCTTTCTGGGAACATCCAGATTGGTCAAGCATCTTATTACACGCTCTTTACCCTTGCAGGGGCGAGGGCTTCTGGTGAGTGTACATACTTGAGGGGGAGCACAAGAAGTCACCTTTTTTGGATGCACTTGGTCACCTTATTTTATGCACAAGAAGTCCCTTTAATCTTGCACGGAAGAGGATATAAAGTTGCCATTTTTTGGATACTAGCACAAAGCAATTTTTTTTTGGAAATATGCACATGGCACACTGAAAGGAGTTTTATACTGCTATATGGACTTTTTTTTTTCTCTATAGTATCATATATGTTTCAGAAATAATTCTATGATTAGTTATTCACAGTTTTTTTTTATTAATCAACTATTTTGGACACTCCATATTGCAATTCAGGATTCACTTATTTGATGACATTTTTTGGTTTATGTTTTGCATTGCACTTCACATGTGTTTGGAATTTAGATGTTATTAAATCCTAACAGGGTTTTATTTATCCACCTTTGATTGTCACCCTCCTTGGGTCAGAGGGGATATCATATCATTCTCTAGCAGCGCCATTTTTCCTGTTCTTACCATGCACATCATTTGGGACAACACTTTGTGGGGTCCTTTTTTGGGAGGCTGCAGCTACACATGTATATCTAAGCGCAGATTTTTGTTTTATATAAATCTCTGTTTCATTGCTGGGAGAAGAAACAAAGAGTTCTTTAGTAAAAAGCAGCACACATTACACAAATTAACACATTGTTAGGCACACATTTAACCGCTTGATTACCTGAGATGTTACCCCTTTCCCAGCCAGTGTAATTAGTACAGTGACAGTGTATATTATTATCACTGATTAAGGTATTAGTGTCACTGGTGATGTCAGTGGCAGTTACTCAGTTCACACTCGGCAAAGTTAGTGTCAGATTGCATGTCGCACTCCCATTATAAGTCGCTGATCACCGCCATTAGTAGTATGTAAAGAAAAAATTCCAGTATATATCTCATAGTTTTTAGACGCTATTATTTTCACGCAAACTAATCAATATACACTTATTGGGATTTTTTGTAACCAGAGACATGTAGCAGAATACATTTTGGCCAAAATTTATGAAGAAATTAGATTTTTAAAATGTTTTTTATTGAATATGTTTTATGGCAGAAAGTAAAAAAAAATATTTATTTTTCAAAATTTTTGGTCTTTTTTAGTTTTATAATAAAAAATAAAAAACCCAGCTGTGATCAAATACCACCAAAATACCATCTATTTGTGTGAAAAAAATTATATAAATTTCAGTGTTGCATGACCGCACAATTACCAGTTAAAGTAGCGCAGTGCTAAATAGCAAAAAATGGCCTGGTCATGAAGGGGGTAAAACTTTCCGGAGATTAAGTAGTTAAGGAACCAAATTGTTTCCTTTTCCCCAGATGTATATGTCCCAGAATGAAATGATCAGCCACTAACAGATTGCAGTTCCCTGTTGTCTGTTTTACTACTGCCAAGTTAGTAAAGCAAGGATTTATGTGATCTGTCATTAGCTCTTAGTTTGCACTTTGCACTTTTCCACTTGCCCTACTGAATGGGCCTAGTTATAAGCAAATTCTTGTTGATATGGTTGTTAGTTTTGCTCTTTCAACCTGATAAATACATCTGATATTTGCCATAATTAAGGATTTAGCAAGCTTTCTAAACGGGAACATGGCTGGGCTTCTGAGAGTTGCTCTGGCTTTCAGTGTGTCTTTGTTCCTGCTTCTATTAGTACAGTTCTCATCTGTGACCCTGGCATCGATTTTTTTGGTTTTGATCTGTGTTTTAGATACCTAAAGGAGAGAAAGGGCCACTTGAGTTTACCTGTCCTTTTAAGTCTGATGGAGAAAAGATACAGAGATAAAAGCTATTTCGTGCATACAGTATGTCTTTATTTACACCATCCACAATCTTTAAACCTTTTTATTTTTTAAGAGAATCAGTCACAATTTAACATTTAAAAGGGAACAACTGTATAATGGTTTTAGGGTTAATGTTTTTTTAATGTTTTCATTTTATATTTATATGGAATATTTATTTTATAGATAAACCATAAGGATTGTTCCCCCCTACCTTTTCCCCCAAAGTTTCCTGTCTTTTTTTTCCCTGTAATGCATTTTTTCGATGCATTTAGATGCGTCATGGTGTGTTTTTTATGCATTTTGTGTTCCAGTACAGTTCTGTGCAGAAAAAATGCAGCACGTTCTATTTTTTTTTTCTGCACTGGAACTGACAACACTGGTGTGAACTGGGCCATTGGAAGCCATATAATCTACTGTACATGCGTTTTTGATGTAGAAAAAAAATACACTGGACTGCATCTGGCGTGAACTGGCCTTTAATGCAGAGTGCACCCATGGGTGCCTGAGAGCATTATGACCTTCATAAATACAGAGGACAGCAGCAGCTTTTGACTTTCGAAGAAAGTAAACTCCACAGAGAACAAGCAGGTAGGGGACAAGAGTTACTTCTCTGCTCCTGGAGCTATGTGTTTATTTTGAGCCTCAGTACATAGTGTACGTTTGCAGACAAAAGGCTTTTTTCCATTAAAATAGTTAAATTGTATGTAAATTCTAACAATAAACTTCTCTTATTCACTCCCTTTTGGCCTGTTAAATATATAATTGAAATTGTATTATATATATTGGATAAGTGCAACAGATTACCTGCTAGTCATACCAGAAATTTAGAGCTGTTCTGTGTCCAGTGCTTATTCCCTGTGTTTTCTCAAGGAGTAGATAGCCTTATATTGGGACTACAGTAAAATTAGCCTCTATGTTGTGGAGATCGTATGGGTTAGTAGTAGGAGTAGTTTGGCAAAGTAAAACTGATCCACACTGACAACGATCAGTCCACAAAATGTTGCGTGTTGTCAGACCACAACAGGGCAGCAGTATAAAACCCAATACGAAAAAGCAATATATTGCAGTTTACCGATTCTTAGATGTGGCAGCTGCATCCGTTTTTTAATTTTTTTTTTTTTACTTTTTCTCCTTATTTTCACTTGGTGATCCAGCCAGTAAGTAAGTCTGTTATTTATCAATTTCCTTTAACTGACCATGCTGTCCAGCAAAGGTGGCAGTTAGTGTTGAGTATTTACCACTGACAGGAGTGCTTACAATGATCAACATTTATTTATGTAAAACCCTTATCCTAAGAGGAAAGAAAACTGTTGCTGTAAGTGTTTAAAAAGTGTTAGCTAGAGTTTGGCTTCAATTTGTTAGTCAAGTCCATCTAAATCTACTAGTGCCTCTAACGTTATCCTCTACTCAGACTGACAATGCTGCTGTCGAAAGGTGTCTCTGTTGCTCCTCTAGGAGTGGCTTTCTGGCTCATCAAATAAAATTTGCCTTCTACAAGCTTTAATACTACATTACAGTAGTAGTTGTATATGTTGTACTGTAACTTTCTACAGGCAAAACAGGAATAAGGTAGGACAACTACAGATTTGAGCAAAGCAGGGATTTATGTAAATAGCTAATTGCATTCCATAATTAGTGCCACTTTTTAAAGATAAAGATTGTTATATATTTTTTTCTATTAAAATATAAAGTTTGTCTAAGCTTGTGGAAGTTATTTCACTTAAAATTGTAGGCAAACAAATCAATTCTCAGTTAAAATAAATATGGGCAAATTATTAGTTTGTTAAAACATTGTTTTTCTGGTAAGCCAGCCTTGTACTTGGCATACAGCACAATCAGAAGTTTGATCTCACTATCCACTGCAATTAAACTGTAACAGCGCCTGTGGCGCATACAGTATATAATAAAACTTCCCCTGCTGGCAACCTCCCTTGCCAGTCTTTTACTCACCTGTCTTCAATCCAACAAGATATTGCCCACAGAGGTGCAAAGCCCCTTGTCAAAATCTTTACTACAAACTCTCTATTCAGTTCTACTTTGTGCAGTTACTTTAAAGTAATACAGCTTGGTCAAGGACTACTACAGTCTGTTATTGGATAATAAAGTAGCATCAGCTCACTGATGAGGTCATCCTTGTGCTCTCTCCTTCTATCAACAGCAGTAGTGCAATGCAGTAGAGCCTGTCAGGCTTAATGACCCTTCCTTGGCTGATCTGGGTTTTGCTGTACAGGGTTATGAAAAAGACAGATGGAGGTACTAATATAAAGACAGATGAAGATAATATATTTTTTTTAACAAAAAGGATGAAGATACATTTCATTTTTTTCTCAATTAATACTAAACTGCGTTAAATCTTCTTTTATATCTATTCACAGTAACATTGCTTATTTTATCATTTTGTGTATTTTAGAACACGTTTTGGTGATAAAGACAGTGACACATTCATCCATAAATTATTTGCATTAGTTTAGTAGCTAGATTTCATTAAAATTATTACTATTAGTATTCATTTTGTGTTCTTGTTGTGACCATGATTTGTGACAGGAGCTGTGCGTCTATACCACTGACAACATGAGATCAAATATATCTTTGGCTTACTGAAAGCAATTTTGAAAACAAATACCTCTTAAATCCGGATAACTGCTGTCAGAGCGGGCTCTGAATAACCCATTGATTGTGGTCTGCACCTGGCTGACTGCAGGACATAAAAGTAGTGAAATATGGGGAATATCTACTAAATAGCGATTAGGGAATACTTTCACATGCCGTCATTACAGTGTCCTGTTACAAGCCAAGTCTCACCAAGCCACTGATTTCTCCATACTTCTTTCCATTAAATATTTTCTAGAAGATCTGGATTTAAATGGAAAAATGAATAGATGTCATTGTCAGTTCTAGGGTTAAGTTGAGTTTCAAATGTACATCATAACTTTATGGAAGAACATTTTTAACTTGCAATTCTAATGTATATATCTTTGTGGCCAGTGATGGCAAACTCCTTTCTGTTTGCTTAGGGTTCACGCACACTGCTGCTCCTTAACTTAAAAGTCCTCCTAAAAATTTTTATGGTTTTGTGAATTTTTTTCACCCCTCAATAAAAGCCTGTGGGGTTGATTTACTAAAGGCAAATAAACTGAGCACTTTGTAAAGTGCAGTTGCACTCTGCAAGAGCAATTTCTCCAGAGCTTAGTAAATGAGCAGAAGCTCTGCTGGCTTCCCTACATGTAGCAAAGTGTAAACATAGCAGACAACTTAAAACGGAGTTCCGCCAAATTTTGGTTTTTGTAAAGGTCAGCAGCTACAAATTCTGCACCTGCTGACTTTTTATATATGGACACTTACCGAGGGACAGAAGCCGCTCTGTCCCTCGGCTCTCAGGTGGAGGCACCGCCATCTTCGGTAAGGGAATCAGGAAGTGAAGCCTTGTGGCTTCACAGCCTGGCTCCCTACTTCGCATGCGTGAGTCATGCTGTGCGATTCCATTGGTCTCTGCTGTCTTCTGGGACGTGTGTCTCTCCCAGAAGACAGTGGGGGGGGTGGGCGGAGGAGGCGCCGGATATAGCATAGATATCCACGCATACTGCGGCTATCTATGCCCGGAAGTGGAAGCAAATACCTGGATTATACAGGTATCTGCTCCCCCCTGAAAGGTGCCAAATGTGACACCGGAGGGGGGGGGGGTTTCCAAAATGCGGAAGTTCCATTTTTGGGTGGAACTCCACTTTAAAGAGGAGCTTCAGACTGCCCCCAAAATACTACAAGAGAGAGTCAGAGACTGCAAACATGATACAAGAGATGGTCAGAGATGGCAGACCTACTACAGGAGATGGTCAGGAACTGCAGACCTACTACAGGAGATGGCCAGAGACTGCAGACCTAATACAGGAGATGGTCAGCAACTGTGGACATGATACAAGAGATTGACAGAGACTGCGGACATGATACAAGAGATGGACAGAGACGGCGGACATGATACAAGAGAGGGTCAGAGACTGTGGACAATGTCCCCATAACGTCCCCCCAAACGACAATGTATGCCATTTCATTATTTATGGTTTATGTATGTCTTATTGTCTGAGTGATTGATTAAGATCACAACTTCATTGATACCTTTTTTTTGTATGACTTATAGTTTTGCTTATCACTGCCCCACACATGCAATGCATGGCTGCATGTGTGGGTTCAGTGATGAGCAAAACCAAAAATCCTTAAAAAAAAAAAAGGTATCAATGAAGTTGTGATGTGAATCAATCACTAAGACTATAAGACATACATAAACCATAAATAATGAAATGGCATTGTCACTTTAATGTTTAGGTCCACCATCAAGTCATAATTTGGCAATTGGTTTCCCGCTGCTAGCAGCAGCCTGTGAGGAGGACAAGCGTGGCCGTCCAGTATTCTTCTGCCTTGCTCAGGTAACACACTGCCTAAAGCAGCCTGTCGTGAGGAGGACAATCACGGGACGCTGGCTCAGGTCTCCCACAGTAGCCTGTGTGACAGTGAGCCAAGGAGGAGGAGGAGGACTCTCTGGAGACCGGCAGTCGGGGACACTCGCTCCACATGTCTCCTCTCCTGTGAGCAGTCAGCTAAACGAATGGCAACGTGGCTGGGGATGACGTTATCGGGAGGCAGGAAAAGAGGGCGCGGCTAACACCCACGGCTCATTTTGGAGAGGCAGGGCACAGCGCCTTTTGGCTCCGTTTGGAGTGGCCCGCAGATGACGTCATCCTAAAATCAATTATTTTGGTCGCAGCATCGATGCCGAATCGCGGACGACCGAAGCGCGAAGCATCAAGGCTGCAAATAAATTCAACACCCTTAGTAATGTGCTAGGCTGGTGCGCCCTCGGTTTCTTGTTTTTGCAGTTATTTCCTTGAGTTTCTCTGACCTGGCGCTGGGGGACAGCAAAGCCAGCACAAGGATTTGACCAGCCTAAGCGGTAATTTTCCTGTCTGCCCAAAACCATCTTTTTGAGCGCAGAAGATTGGTCACTTTTTTTTTCAGCCCCGAGAGGATCCCCGGGTAAATCAGCTTGTATGGAGTGAAAAGATGAGAATGTAAAACCATGTGGATCAATCCAGATATAAGTTTTATTTTTTATAAAAAATAGTGTACAGAATATCAGTTTACAGCCAATGCATTTGGAAGGTTATGCATAGATCTCAATTTACAGGGCTAAAACATGAAACAAATACTTTATAAATGGTAGTCTTCCCATGCATGGTTTCTTGGGGATGACCTTGGCTTTTGTCTGAACTGGGTGTGGGCCAAACCTTGAAGTAACTGTATTGCTGGGCCAATTCGTTTTGGGTGGGAGATTCCCTGCCCCACCGCATGTATACAAAGGGGTGGAGATGTGTATGACATCATGGACCATATATGACCAAAATTATGACATTAGCATTCCCTCTTCTTTGTTATGTGCACTTTGGAGGGATATCTTCTCGCTTCATGATTTGTCTTTGGGATGGAATAGGAAGTGAAGGGAAATCTCCCCAGTAGGGCACAGATAGCAAAAAAAACTGACGTAGGTTATAACACTCCCTTACTTTACCCTAAATGAAAAACAACATCTTTAGCTCTATTTTAAGACCCCTTTCACACCAAGGCGCTTAAAAAAAGCCCTAAAAACGCCATAGCGTTATTACCGCGTTTTTACAGCTTTTTAGGGGCGTTAGCGGTAAAATTAACGCAATGCTGCAGGGGTTTTAACAGCGTTTTTCAAGCGTTATTGAAGCATCGGCGTCAAAGAACAACTCCACCTCCCTACATCACTTCCTGTGTACTTCCTGGTATCTCGTTGAGGTGAAAGAGGGTAAATAAAGAAGATGGAGTTAATGGAGCTGTTTTTGTTATTTGTGCTACTCTATTGGGAGCATATCCACCAACAGAGGCAGCACCGTCGCTATTGGGTTCACCCCATCCTCCAAGCGCACACCTCAATTGGACAATTTGCATTGCTATACGAGGACTTGAGAGTGCACCCAGACAAGTTCAAAAATTATACTCGGATGAGCATTGCAATGTAAGTATCTATATCCTAATCCCACTCCCACATCCCTAACCCCGCTCCCACTAGTCCCAAATCCCTAACCCTAATCCCAACCCTAATCCCGCTCCCACTAGTCCAAAATCCCTAACCCTAAACCCACTTCCACTAGTCCCAAAACCAGAACCCTAATCCCGATCCCACTAGTCCCAAATCATTTTGATGGTCTGTTTAATCATTCTGACCTTCCCACAATTTCAGTCCTGTTGTTGTAGATCAGTGGTTCTCAACTCCTGTCCTCAGGACCCACTAACAGGCCAGGTTTTATGTATTACCTTGGGGAGATGCAGACTAGAATACTGCAATCACTGAGCAGCAAATGATATCACCTGTGATGTATGTCAGTTATCTTGCAAACCTGGCCTGTTAGTGGGTCCTGAGGACAGGAGTTGAGATCCACTGTTGTAGATGCTCTCATTTCTGCTTGCATGTTTACCTTTTTGTGAGATCATGTGACTTTTCTACAGCTCAGGGCGGATTATAGGAGTTTTTCAGGCGTTTTTACAGCGTTTTCAATTCATTTCAATGGAGAGGGGCATTTTTGAAGCACTTTTTTCAATGCCCAAAAGCTGCTCCAAAGATGCTGCTTGCAGGACTTTTCTCAACGCCCCGCCAGCGCAACGCCTCAGTGTGAAAGGGTCCATTGAGATGCATGGGGAGCGTTTTATGAGCATTTTATGAGCGTTATTTTTAGCGCTAAAACGCTGCAAAAACGCCTTGGTGTGCAAGGGGTCTAAATCTAAGATGAAGAAAAGTATAGATTTAATAGTATGGATAGCATTGATTGAATACTAGGATGTTGTGAGAGACAAAGATTGTAAGGGGCTGTGCCTGGAATCTGTTACATTGGACACTTATGCTATTGAAGAAGTGTGTAGTGCTAATGCTGCTTACTTTACCTATTTTTTTACAGTATATCAGTATATGGCTGTCGCTCTTTTCTCTGAATTTCATGGATATGTTACTGAATCAGCCTGAGGATGTTAATTCTACCTGTAATACTCTCCTTTCATTATATTGTGCACCTCTAATTGGGTCATGTTTATTTCTCTTTTATGCAGCGGTTGTTTATTTTAGAAACAATATTTTGTACTTTGTGCAGTCTGAACATAAATATTGTTTTCGAATATGCAAATACAACAAACATCTTTTCATTTTCAGATAGTTACTGTACTGTGGTGAGATGTAGCAGAAAATGAGGTTGTAACAATTTATAACAAGTTGTACAAATGACTTTGTTATACTTAATACTTATGCCAAACACCTTACACTTAGCTATACTCAAAGCCAAAAAGGCTTATATACCAATATTTCCCCTGCCCTCCCGATGGGGGAAAAGTTCCTTCCTGATCTCCCAAAGGCAACCGGATATTGCCTAGATCAACAATCTCGGATGTTATTACTACCTATAAAATATATCTAGTTATATTTTGTGCATTTAGTAAAGTATCTAGCTCTTTTATAAACAATCTATTGAGCTGTTACTAATGTGTACAAATTTAACATGCCCATAATGATCAAATGGACTAAAATACCACTGCAATCAATAACGTGACTGTGCATATATAACAATACACAAACAAAGAAAACATCTGATAATCCAAATGTGGAAGAAAAAAAATACCAATCGCTAAAATGCTAACTGGAATTCATATAGGTACAAGAAATATAAAACCTTGTTAATAAAAAAAGCATTCAACTCTTGTATAAAGTGCCATAAAGTGCTAGGTGCATAACATTCCCAAAGAGGCCTTCAGACCCAAAGAGACAGTTCATGAGATGACAATAGAGTGTCTTCAAAACAGTAGAGAGGATCCACGTTCCCAGAATAGAGAGATAGGGGTCATGACTAGAAATCTTTGGCCTGGGTGGCAAATACAACCAAATAGTCATTCATGGTAGTGACAGAATATTTGTGGGTTAAAGATATATGCCATGCAAAGTGATTGGTGGACATGGTGAAATGTGGGTATTCCTAAAGGGCAAGGTTTATTGTTACAGACAATGGGTGGTGGAGTGCTGGACTCCACTATTGGTGGAGGTTCTGCATAAATCAGATGATTGCTATAGTATGGCAGCTATTGCCCAGTAGAGCCCTGAGAGGCCACGGCCCCTGATATTCTCATCTATGATGCACCGTGTAGGGAGGAGCTAGGATGCCCAACACAAGAGCTTACTGTGCAAGCGCGATCTTACCATGGCCATTTTGGAACCTGACACTGGGATGTTTTTACCTGTTTGTGGATGTTAACACTGGCGTGCTGTATACAGATGACTTGTAAGTGCAATACCTTTTAATAAATACTAGTTTACATGCGGAGCTTTACTGTGGTTGGCCTTTTTTCTTCTATCTTTATACCCATGTAATGGTGAACTTTATGGATCTATCTTGCTAAATGGCTGCCTTGTACTGGCTGGGAGGCCAAGAATGAAGCTGTATACTATAGCTTTTATATTTCATGTACTTATATGAATTACAGTTAGCATTTTAGTGATTGGTATTTACATGCTATTTTGTTTCCACATTAGGATTATCATGTTTTCTTTGTTCATGTATTGTTATATATGCACAGTGACTTTATTGATTGCAGTGGTATTTTAGTCCATTTGATCATTATGGGCATGGTAATGTGTACAAAATAGCAACGGTATCGCATGCTGTTTATTTAAATTTTTTCTGCAATTATAGATTTTTTTTGTAGCGCTGCACATATTTCTTTATCATACATCACGGGACACACAGCCACAGTAATAACTGGTTATATGGCACCTTCAGTGAATGGACACTGGCACATCCTAAACAGGAAGTTCAATTCCCCATATAACCCCTCCCCTTACCAGGAGTACCTCAGTTTTTTCGCCAGTGTCTTAGGTGTTGGTCACGAGTAAAGATGTGCTGTACTGAGCTCCGCTGGAATATTCCTTGCTGGGGCAAGATATGCAACCGGAACCAAAATGTCTTTTCCAGGCCGAATTGAATGGTACCTGGGCCTTGTGTCCGAAGAAACAAGGTTTTGCCTGTAACGCTTCTCATTTTAGAGAGCTGGACCCGGGTCCAGTATTTGTTTTTTTTCAGCCATATTCCTGGCGGGGTGCTTTACAGGCCCAGGGCTGTGGATTCCCTGATAAAAAGGGGGCCCCAGTCCCTGAAGGTTTTTTAACGGAGCCCACCGTGAGTGGTGAAGATTGGGTCTGTTACCACAGAACCCTGCAGCTGGATAAGGTAAGGGAGATTCCTAAGGAATTTTTCTAATTCTTGTGGGTTTTTCTCCTTTAAGTAAGTGTTGTCATGCCTATAGTCACCACTGGGGCCTGACAAGAGCACTTACCTGATTTCATGCTTGTCAGTCTCGCTCTGTGTAACAAGCTGTACGCTTCCTCCGGCCCAAGCTCCAGGTAAAGACGTGGGAAAAGGGGTTTTTCTCCTAGGAATGTTCCCCCACCTGGATAGCTTTACTCCAGGCAGAGGGAGCATGGCGTCAGCTGGTGGTGTGCCGCGCCGTTCCCGCTGCCATTACAGCAGTTCCCATTGGCAGCTCTCTTCCTCTCCTCCACCTCAGTCCTCCTCCATGCGATCTGGTCAAGATCGGAGCCCGCTTGCGCGGGAAAACGATCTATTTTGAAATATATAAGGGGGGGCGCGGTGGGTGGTCGGAGGAAGGAGGCGGGGCTTAGCGGCGATGGCGTTCTTCAGCGTCCACAATGTGGGCTGTATAGCTATAAAAGGCACCTTTTTTCAGGTGCATACAGCTGAAGGAGGGACACAGAGCAGACGGGTGGCATGTGAGTGGGTGACACAGGCATTCCCAGGCACATTTACTTAAGCATCAGGCTGAGCTTAATGGCAGCGGCAGTTGCTGGACTATTGCTTAGCAGTGGGTGCATTTTTTTTGGTAGTACCTCTGCATTTGTGCTCATTACTATGACCAGAGGAGGTGGTACAAATGCCACAAAAACCAAGGACACAAAGGGGTTGTCCTCGGGCCCTAAGGACCCTCCCTCTGCAACACCATCCCGATCTAGGGGGGCTGCAATTGCTTCCAACACTTCAGCCCTTGTCTATATAACTAAGCAGGTTTTCTCCTCAGCTATGAGTAGTTTAGAGGAAAAATTAGTGGCTTTAATCACATCTTCACAGAGTGGAAGAAAACGCATTAGGTCCCCTTCTACCACCCAGGATCCTCAAACGGAGGAGCTGTGGGAGCGGAAAGATGAATCCCCCTCAGGGGACCGTGAAGAGGTTGATGATTTCTCTTCCAAGGGATCAAGTGGGGAAGGACCTTCCTCAGCTTCACATGCTGAGAAGTTGCTGGTGCATTCTCTTATTGAAATGGTCCGCTCCACATTTAATCTACCCTTAACGGAGTCGTTTGAAGAGCCCACTTCCTGTTTGGGTTCACTAAAGCCTCCTCGAGCCTTGTGTGCCTTTCCTGTCCATTCATTACTAGAAAAGCTTATGTATTCTGAGTGGGATCACCCAGATAAGCACTTTTTCCCCTCCTAAAAAGTTTTCAACACTTTATCCTATGGAGGAAAAATTTACTAAGATGTGGAGTATACCAGCTATATCCTCTGTGAATAAAAGTTTTGTCCAGTTGACAATGAGCAAATGCTTAGGGATCCAACTGATAAAAAATTGGAATTCCTGTTAAAAAACATTTTCTCCTTGGCAAGTTCAGTGGCTCAACCTGCAGTGGCGGCAATTTGGGTATGTCAGTCCTTGAGAGACCATTTAAAACAGGTACTCAAGGTGTTCCCTGAACAGCAGGCCCAGGAGTTAGCTGAGCTGCCAGCGGCTTTGTGTTTTGCAATTGACGCAATCAGAGATTCTTTTCTTCAAACCTTCCGTCTTACGCTTGGGTTGGTACATATGCGTAGAATCTTATGGTTGAAAAGTTGGTCAGCTGAGGCGCCATCCAAAAAGCTCCTGGCTGGTTTTCCTTTCTGCGGTGAAAAGCTGTTTGGGGAGGATTTGGACAAATATATCCAAAAAATATCAAGTGGAAAAAGTACCCTTTTGCCAGTTAAGAAAAAGAGTAAACGTCCCTCATTCAAACGGGCTCTTTCTCCAGTGCCAGGGGCATCAGCCTCCAGGCAGTCGCGACGGCCTCCACAGTCAGGTTCAAGAGGTAAACCTCAGGCTCAACACCAGGGACAAAAGAAGTCCTGGGGGTGGAAACCCGCAAGACAGAACGCTAAAGCCACTTTATGAAGGGGCGTCCTCACTCGGTCGAGTGGGGGGAAGACTTCTGCAGTTCTCAAAGGTCTGGCAAGAAGAATTTCGGGACAGATGGGTGGTCCCCACAATAGCTCTAGGTTGAAAACTAGAGTTCTGAGAATTCCCATCTCCTCGTTTCCTCAGGTCAAATGTCCCCAAAGGTCCAGAGAAAAAGAAGTCTCTCTTTCTAGCGTTAGACCCACTTTTGTTGCAAAAAGTGATCATGGTGGTCCCCGTGGAAGAGCAGGGGTTGGGGTTTTATTCAAACCTTTTCACGGTATCAAAACCAAATGGGGATGTCAGACCCATTCTAGATATCAAAGATCTAAACCGGTTCCTGAAGATTTGCTCTTTTCTCATGGAATCAATCTGATCTGTAGTCTCCATCCTACAACGGACTTCTGGCATCAATCCACTATAAGGATGCATACCTGCATGTCCCTATTTTCCCCGCTCACCAGAAGTATCTGCGTTTCGAAGTAGAAAAACGTAATTTTCAGTTTGTAGCCTTGCCTTTCGGTCTAGCTACTGCACCTCGGATGTTTACAAAACTTCTGGCCCTTCCTCTGGCCAGATTAAGGACTCAATGTATAACAATAATAGCTTACCTGGACGACCTGCTCTTAATAGACCGGTCGGTAGTTCGCTTGGACCACAGCATGGTCACCACAGTCAACTACCTGGAATACCTAGGTTGGGTCCTCAGCCTAGAGAAATCTTCTTTAAAGCCAGTAAGAAGATTAGAGTACTTGGGCCTGGTCCTAGATACAGCTCAGAAGAAGGTGTTTTTACCCCAGGCAAAGATCAGTGCCATAATTGAGCTGGTTCAGGGGGTCGGGGCAAAGAAGGGTCCTTTGTATGAGGTTGTCGGGGAAGATATTGGCTTCAATCGAAGCTGTTCCCTATGCTCAGTTTCATTCGAGATTGCTGCAAAACCATATCGGCCTGGAACAAGAAGATTTCAGGCACTAGATCTTCCAATGCGTTTATCGCCAAAAGTGCACCAGAGCCTCAATTGGTGGAGGATTTCCGAGAATCTGCAGAAGGGGAAATCCTTCTTACCAGTTACCTGGAAGGTGGTAACAACAGATGCCAGCCTTTCAGGTTGGGGAGCAGTCCTGAAAGAAGCGTCTGTCCAGGGGAAATGGTCAAGATCCGAAAGGACCTTGCCCATCAACATTCTAGAGATTCGGGCAGCGCGTCTAGCCCTAAGGGCCTGGACATTCAGATTGCAGAATTCTCCTGTCAGGATTCAATCCGACAATGCCACAGCAGTGGCTTATATCAATCACCAAGGAGGCACCAGAGGTCAGGCAGCCCAGTGAGAGGTAAACCATATCCTAACCTGGGCAGAAAAACATGTGCCATGCATATCGTCAATCTTCATTCCAGGGGTAGAGAACTGGCAGGCGGACTACTTAAGTCGTCAGCAGTTGTTCCCGGGGGAATAGTCCCTTCACCCCAACATCTTCCTGGCTATATGCAAAAGATGGGGGATCCCGGATGTAGATCTGTTTGCATCAACAACAAAGTTGACAACTTTGTGTCAGGAACAAGGGATCCACTCGCATGTGGAACAGATGCGTTGGTGACCCGTGGAATCAGTTCTCACTGATTTATGCATTTCCTCCTATTCTACCTCGACTTCTTCGCAGGATCAAGCGGGAAAGGAAGTCGGTAGTTCTTGTGGCCCCAGTGTGGCCCAGAAGATCTTGGTATGCAGAAATAGTAAAGATGGTGGTAGGGCCCCCATGAACCCTACCACCACGTCCAGACTTGGCTATCGTAGGGCCCAGTGTTCCATCCTACTTTACAAACACCGAGTCAGTCATACATTCGGCGGCTATGGATGCTGGATGATGGACTCGGGAGCGTGCCCGCAAGGTAACCCTCCGGGAGAGCGCTTCTCCTAAGGGGTTATCTGATGTGGGGAGGAGCCACGAGAGCCACCTGGGGACACCAGAAGATGAGGTTCGGGGCCACTCTGTGAAAAACGAGTTGCACAGTGGGAGGCAAGTATGATATGTTTGTTATTTAAACAAAAAAAAACGAACCCTTACAATCACTTTAAAGTGAATAATGCAGTGTACACACGGTCGGACTTTTCGACCGGACTGGTCCGACGGACCAAATCCGGCTGACAATCCGATTGTGTGTGGGCTTCACCAGACCTTCAGCGGTCTTTCCAGTTGCAAATCTGACGGACTTTAGATTTGAAACATGCTTCAAATCTTTACGTCGTAACTCCGCCGGACCCAGAAATCCGCTCGTCTGTATGCTAGTCCGACGGACAAAAACCGACGGTAGGGCAGCTATTGGCTACTGGCTATCAACTTCCTTATTTTAGTCCGGTGTACGTCATCACATACGAATCCGTCAGACTTTGGTGTGATCGTGTGTAGGCAAGTTCGTTCGTTAAAAAGTCTGTCGGAAGTCCGTCAAAAGTCCGTCGAAAGTCAGCCGGAAAGTCCGTCAGACCAGTCCGGTCGAAAAGTCAGCTCATGTGTACGCGGCATTACTCTACACCAAGTTCACTATATTGACCACCTATGTATTTACACATGATGATTCTATCTCTCTTAATCTCCTCTTCTCAAGAGAAAATAAATTCAGTACAGCTAATCTTTCCTCTTAGCCAAGGTCATTCATGACTCTTATCAGTTTGGATGCTTTTGGCCTCATGCACACTAGATGTTTTTAACTTTCCTAAAAGATAGTTTTTGCAGAAAAAACGGCTGACCCTTGTAAAAGTGTTTAACTCTTTTACAAACGTCTAGGCGCATTTACAGGCTTCAAGCCCTTGGGCGTTAATTCCTTTCATTCGCCAGAATAATTTTATTCTGGCAATTGAAATGAATTAATGCTCAAGCTCTAAATCGCCTTCAGATGTGTTTAGGCACGTTTACAAGCATTAAGCATTTTTTCTGTGCAGCACATTGACTAAGTGGTTAGCACTTATACTTGGCAGCACTAGGGTTGTTGGTTTGAATCCCAACCACGGCACTACCTGCCTGGAATTTGCATGTTCTTCTTGACACTGTGTGGGTTTTCTACCACACTCCAAAGACTTTCTAGGCTTAGTGGCTCCTGTATAAATTGGCCCTAGCATGTAATGTATGAATGTGACTTAGGGACCTCAGATTGTAAACTCCTTGAGTGCAGGGACTGATGTGAGTGTACAATACAGTATATATGTAAAGCATCGTGTAAATTGTCAGACTATATATGTATCTGAAAAAGAATAAATCTTCTATTAGCTGCTACCACAGAACACCCACCTAAATATTGTGTGATTAAGCTGTAAGCCTTTTTTTGTTGCATATGGCTTTTTTGATTTTGACTATTTAATAAATGCAGTAGCAGCTCAGAGGAGATGGAGATTTCTTGTGATGAGGGCAACGTGATCTGGAGGATTAAGCTTACACATGGTAAAGTCAAGGTTTAGGACATTTACTAACTTGCGCTGAGTGCATTTAGACCAATCTCTATGTAGTCTTATACCCTTGGTAAGCAGAATTTAAGTGGCAGTTTGGTGGTGAAAGATACAAGACCTGGAGAAACACAGCTGAAAGAATATACATTGTTTGTGGACACTTTCTTACTTTTGTGTTTCTAACCACAGCTGAATGTAATACATGACAGGGAAAGTACAGTGTAAGGTCCCATGCACATGGGTCTAAAAATACTTGCATTCAGATCCATTAAGGGCCATTTTCTAACTGCATAGGAAGCATGTAATGCTTTGCAATCGCCAAATTCACACCTAGATGTTCAGCCGCTTGAAGCTGCATTCAGTCAGGCTATATTTACACAAAGGAGAAATTTCTGTTAACCAGGACCTTTACACCTAGTTCACACCACTGTGATTTGACAGTTCAAAATCACATAAGTCGCACCCTTTTTGGCAATCGAACCATTCACAGTGACTTTAAGGCTGGGTTCACACCTCAGTATGGAGTGGCTCACAGCAGGGGTCCGGTGCATCCCTGTTCACCATTTCAGGTTCGATTTCAGTCCGAATTTTTGGCTGATTTCGGATTTGAAACGGACCAGAGGACACACAGGACTCCCGCGCAATTCGCTCTGGAGCCGCTTCAGAGATGTGTGAACCGGCTCCATTGAGAACCTGTCACAATCTTCTGACATGCGACGGGGATGCAGGTTAACCTGCATCTCATTCGCAATAGTGTGAACCCAGCCTAAAGGAGTTGTAAAGGCAGAAGGTTTTTTTTTATCTTAATACATTCTATGCATTAAGATAAAAAACCTTCTGTGTGTAGCAGCCACCCTAGCACTCCCTAATATTTACCTGAGTCCCCTCTGTCCAGCGATGTCCATTGGCTGAGACATAGCAGCGATGCCATTGGCTCCCGCTGCTGTCAGTCAAAGTCAGTTAGCCAATCAGGGGAGAGAGGGGGGTGGAGCTGAATGACAGCTCCATGTCTAAATCGACACACGGAGCTGCAGCTTGGCTCGGGTGCCCCTATAGCATGCTGCTTGCTGTGGGGGCACTCAACAGGAGGAAGGGGCCATAAGCAGCGAAGAGGGACCCCGGGAAGAGGAGGATCCAGGCTGCCCCGTGCAAAACCAACTGCACAGAGCAGGTAAGTATAACATGTCTGTTAGTTTGTAAAGGGTTTTTTTTTTTTTATCGCTTTAAAAAAGGTTCCTGCACTACTTTTCTGCAATTTCATTGCGACATGCATTGACTTCTATTACATGAAGTAGCAATGAGATCAGAAATCCAAATTGCACCGATGTGTGGCTTTGAAATCATGCTGAAGTAGCGCTATTTCAAAGCTGCACTGGCTTAAGTCTGTTTTTTTTTTGCTTGATTTTGTGGTGCGTTTTTGGAGCGGCACCATTCATTTTGAATTTGTTCAATCTCTGGAAGATTTTGCACTTTCTAAGGTGGATGGAATTCCACATTATTTTTTAATCAATCTTCAATAAACTTTTTTCTATACTACACGGCTTAGGTGATTGTTATTGCCTACTTTTCACAGTCTGTACTACATGGCTGTTTCCTTTTCATTTTGAATGGGCCTCCCTCTGCTCCAAAAACGTGCCAAGGAAGCTCACAAAACTTTGGCACTGAGCAAGGTGCGTTTGGCTTTTTTTGCAGTGATTTTCATGCTCTTTGTCGCACGACAATCGTGGCAAAATCACACCATGTTTGTGGTACCATTAAGAAATAATAGCACCGCAACCATGTCCCACGTTTTTCTGCAATTCTGGAATCCAAAGTGGGGGTTGAATGCATTTACATCCAGATGCAGGGTCAATTAATCTGGGAAGGATGACGTTTATTTATACTTCCTAGATCAATTTCTCCTGCTAAATGCAGGTGTACCCATGTGCATGCGCATGTGGCCTAGATGCTACACATAGCAAGTAAAATAACTGAAGTTAGAGGGGGAATTCCCATCAAGATAAAAGCACTCAGAAAACATATGTTAGTTTATGTGTACTTATAAAGTATTTATTTTCAGGTGGTGAAATAACTTGCATTGAGGGTTGGAAAATTGTTTGTAGCAGATGCGTGGATGATGCTGAATGTGTGAATGACAAATTGTTTGATCAATCTGTATTGTGTAAATCAGCAAGTATAGAATTCACCAGGAGGAAAAGATTCTGAAGCACAACAGAATGATGATATAATTCTAATACGTATACCTAAAAATGACAGCGTTCAAGACTACGTAAAGGGAACATCTCAACCTGGTGACTTGGTGTAGTATACAGTATATGTACAGTCTAATCTAAAGTTCAGTTAATAGCAACAATAATTAATAATTGAAAATTCATGAAATTCCAAAGATAAAGATGTACATGACATAACTGTTCATATAACATAATTATTTAGCTTAAAAAAAAGAAACAAAACATAAATATGGATCAAGAATACTATGAGCATCTTTGTGTATCTATTTTTACAGAGCATTAAGGGCCAGTTCACACAAGATGCAGTTCCGTACGCTTTTTTTCTGCACAAAATGCATGCAGTGTTTTGCATGTATTTCAATGGCTCTAGTTCACACCATGTAGAAAGTTTCAGAAACTGACCTGAAACTGCATGGTGTGAACTAGAGCCATTTGAATACATGGAAAACACTGCATGCATTTTGTGCAGAAAAAAAGCGTACGGAACTGCATCTTGTGTGAACTGGTCCTAAAGGAAATGTAAAGTCTTTTTTTTTTAAATAACAAACTACTTACCTGCTTTTTGCAATGGAATTGCAGTGAGTGGCCCCGAACGTCTCCTTCTGGGGTCCCCCATTGACAGTCCTGGCTCCTCCTCTTCTCAATGGGCCCCCATAGGAAATGGGCTTCTTATGGGGGCCCACCTGCTGGCTTGATCCCGAGCTGCGCTGCCTGTGTCCCTCTCCTTTTGTCACAGGATTTTACTGAGTAATGTCTCCTACTGCCTTAGCAAAGCCTGTGAGAGTGGAGGTTGAGCCGCTAGATGGCACATCGCTGGATCGAGTGAAGAGTCGGGTAAGTAAAAGGGAGGTGAGGGAGTGGTATTGGTAATGGAACATTTTTTACCTTAATGCAGGGAATACATTAAGGTAAAAAATAAGGCTTTAGAACCACTTTAACATCTTTACATCTGTTACTCAGATGTTTTAGCTCTCCAGGTTATTCTGCATGTAACTGTAGATGGCTTTAAAATGCTTAGTATATATGCAGCCTGCTTGTGAAGTCAGAACTCCTAATCTGTGTGTTTGTTCCAAGTCAGTGATTTAAAGTGTTGAGTCCATTGGATTAACATGACTATCAGTACTAATGGAAGATAAATTAGAAGTCACCAGTATATAGTTAGAAGAAGTAACCTGTGGGCAGGAAGAATATTTATGCAAGGTAATACATGGATTTGGGGGGTGGGGTGGGGTTGTTCAAATTTACATTCAGAACAGTTGTTCCATTAAAGTGTAAGTCCACCCTAAAATTAAAATCCCTGCATCTACAGACATCCACGACCTAAGATTAACCTATCTAGCCCTGTAAACAAGAAATCAGTATATATACCTTTTTTCTAAGCCGATTTGGTCCCGTCTTCAGTGGCAGAAGCTGCCGTCAATGGCTGTGAAATGAATGGGGAGTGATGTCACCCACAGAGTTATAATTGGGCTTCTGTTGTCATCTGTGTCCTCTGCACCCACCTTCACAGCGAAGCCACGACTGGCAGCTCAGAGTAGGATTGGGTTGAAACGGCTTTAAAAAAGGTACGTATACTGATTTCTTCCTTACAGGGCTAGATAGGTTCAGAGTTAGATCATGGATGTCTATAGATGCAGGGATTTTAGTTTTAGGGTGACTTCTACTTTAAATACCAGCTGTTTGCAACTTTTAAGTAAAAGTTATATTGTAAAAATGCATTCCAAAACTTATATTTACTTTTTTTCTCCCTTACAGGTGCCTGTGTCTTCCAGGGTTCGCTGTTTGCGGTATGTCAGCTTACATATCAGATTTTGTAAATTTTTTGGGTTTGGTCAGTAGTATGAATTTTTTTGTACTCAATAATTTGTAGGATTTATATTAAATTTGGATGTATGTTCAATTCATTTGAATTGTATATGAGTTTTTGAAGAAAAGTAAAAAGTCAGAGGATGGAACAATGACTGGGCTGATATTTTTTGGGAGTTTGCATACCCAATCGTGCTAGCAGAAAGAAAGAAAATCGTGTTTTGCTTTTTAATGGCCACACAATTGTGTATTCAAAGTGAACACAGCACCACCTAACAGTTACTTTACAAAGCGAGCATTCAGAGGTGAATAGCGACCATATTGCTTGGGTCTATGAGACTTACAGAGCTTACAGTCTCAGTGATTCAGAAGTACAGCAGAAGCTGCCCTTCTTCTGGCATATAAACATAATGATTTGCAGGACATACAGTAGAAGTATGTCTGCATGTCGATGAGGTCCTCTCGAGGAATGAGAATGTTTGGCTGCCTAAAACCTATGGAGGAGTTAGGATTTAAACTAAAAAAATAATGCAGATATATACTTACTTTGACTCAGAAACAGTTGGTCTGGAGTCCTGCAGCAGGCAATCACTTGATACTGATTTTAAGGGAGAGGGGTGGGCAGATAACTTGGGTAGTCCTATTTCAATATTAGCTTGTTTTATGTCTCCACAATTCAGCTCATATACTGTAAATATATACCTTATAATAATGTATTAACCTGATAAAAAGGTATTTGAACTGCAGAAAATTATGCTTTTCTGTAGTAAAAACTGAAACTTTCCTCCATATTAGAAGTTATTATATTGCTATACAAAGGTTCAAAGATAGTAGAAAAAAAGCCTTTGCTGGAATTCTTTATGCATATATATATATTGTTTAAGGAACAACGAAAGGTCACTTAAGATAACCTCATCAATAATTCTATGTGAAATTCATGTTCAAGGAATCTTCACATTACAGTCCTGAGAAATGAATGCCGATTAGGATAAATATTTTATACTCCCATGGGATGCCTTTGTGCAAAATCTTTATCAAGTTTTGCCCTTTTTTCAGACAGTTCAACATGTAACAGGAAGCTGGTGTCACAAATTTGTATTTGGTTTATAAAATCACTGTTCTCTGTTTAAATGAGCATGGCCTTGTCTCACTAAACTATGATAATATATGCTGCATGTGTGGAAATACCACTTGATTTATGAAAGTAAGAGATGGTTCAACCTTTAAAGCTGAACTCCAGGTACATAAGAGACACAGGGTAATAAAGCTTTGTATTCAGTAATATTAAGTAAATTATATAAAAATGCAAGTAATTCAAGTACCTAAATTTAATACCAGGCTTGCAATGCCTTGTATGCCAGCTCGTGTGCTAGCACGGAACATACTGATAGGAAAAGGAAGCAGAGTGATAGAGAGATGAGCTCATTGGTCTGCTGCTTCTCTTTTCACTGTCCAGTCACAGGCTAGGTGTAGAACCTAGTCCTGTAAATGTGTTAACTGCTGCAGAGGAAAATCAAGTCCCAGAACTGCATGAACCGAAATACAAATCCTTTGGCAGGTAAACAGCTAATGTATACTATTTCATTGTTATTTAAAACTGAACTATACTCACCTCAGCTCCAGCGATGGGACGTCCCATAGCTCCCCGCCCAGCCACTGACCTCTTCAGGCGGCCAACTTGCAGATCTCAATTGCTGGCCATTGTAATTGGCCGGGCAGGGATGGCATCACTCCTGCACATGTGCTGAAGTTCAGTCAGATTGGGCATTGCCAAATTTGTACAGTGAGCTGCATGTGCACAGCTCACTGTACAAGGACGGACAGGCATGTAAGTAACTTGAATGCAAAAGAGACAAAGCATTTAAATTCTTCCCTGTTCACCCTTCTTATAATTCTGGACTAAATTCCCACTTTACTGCTTATTTCCAACTGACCACGCGAACACAGATCAGCTTCTATTTTTTGTGTGGCCAGTTTGGAAGAAAGGTGACTGACAGGATCAACCAGGCACTTCAGATCAAAGAAGTATATAAAAATGATAGAGACTGTGGGGTTCATTTTCTAAAGCTGGAGAGTGCAAAATCAGACTCGCTTCTGCATAGAAACCAATCGGCTTCTAAACTTAGCTTGTTCAATTAACCTTTGGCAACAAAACCCAGAAGCTTATTGGCTTCTATGCAGAAGTGAGCCTGATTTTGCACTCTCCAGCTTTAGTAAATACCGGTAAGCCCCTATGATTTATGAAATGCACATATTTGAACACGTACAATACATAGAAAAAATATTTAAGGTAACATACACTTTAATGAATGTAGGCCAGTATATTGATTCATTTTTTTTAGAGGGAACAAGGGTGGAACATCTGTCACTGCTGGTAGAATAAAGTTCTGCAATGTACAGCTTCACTACTTTCCCCTGCACATATCACATATCTGGACATTTTAACCGCTTCTGGAGCGCCCACCATACATATACTGTGGCAAGCGCAAAATCGCGCACCTGTATGTGATTTTGTGCACGTGGTGTAGGGGGGCGCGCGCATGCCACTGGAGCGCTGCTCCCGCTGTGATTGGACACAGCTGGAGCCATTCAGCGGGTCCAGCGGTTGCGGTGGCCACCGCGACCCGCCAGTCGTTCACAGGAGACACGGAGCAGCGGTGTGCCTATGTAAACAGGGCACACTAATGATCTGTCAGTGAGGAAAAGAGATCTTCTGTTTCAGCTAAACTGAAATATGATCTGTTTTCCTCCAGTGTAACACTCCCCCCCACAGTTAGAAAACTCCTCCCTAGGACACATGTAACCCTTTGATTGCCCCTGGTGTTAACTCCTTCCCAGCCAGTGTCATTTATACAGGGATCAGTGCATTTTTTTAGAACTGATCACTGTATTGGTGTCACTGGTCCCCAAAAAGTGTTACTTAGGGTCAGATTTGTCCACCGCAATGTCACAGTCCCGTTAAAAATCACTGATTGCTGCCATTACTTAAAATAAAATTAAAAAAATGCCATAAATCTAACCTATAGTTTGTAGACACGATAACTTTTGAGTAAAGCCAATCAATAATTACTTATTGGGATTTTTTTTACCATAAGTATGTAGCAGAATACATATTGGCCTAAACTGAATGAAGAAATTAGATTTTTTAATTTTTTTATTGGGAATGTTATATAGCAGAAAGTAAGGAATATTCTTTTTTATCCTAAATGGCTGCTCTTTTTTTGTTTATAGCCCAAAAAATAAAAACCGCAGAGGTGATCACATACCACCAAAAGAAAGCTCTATTTGTGGGGAAAAAATGGATGTAAATTTTATTTGTGTACAACATAGCATGACCGTGCAATTGTCATTTAAATCAATGCAGTGCCATCTTGCAAAAAATGGCCGATCGGGAAGTGGGTTGTAGTACCCTCTACCAATAGGTAGGTGCTAGTAATATGATTTTACTAGGAGACTGTCAGCACAGGTAAATTTAGGCAGGCATATGCTGCAAGCTAGGCATGTCTGTTTTAATCTGGGGGCTGGGAGTGGTGAGAGTAGCAGTGGGTGTGGCCACCTGTGCTCCAGTTCTGAGGCGCCTCCTCCGCTTCCAGGGAGAGTGTTCTGGAAGAGGGGCAAGGCCTAGAACTGTGGCAGGCAGCTCATGTGGGAGCCCTGACCAATCCCCAACTGGTATTGACAGGGGGCGGGCCTCCTATATAAGCTGAGGTAACATGCCACTGGGAGGAGTTGTCGGCTAAGTGAAGAGGGGGATGAAATACTAGACAGCAGCAGGAGGGCACCCCCATCTGGGGGAGGGGGTGCGCCGATCGTAGGAGGAGGCCCAGGGAGAGCTGTGAAGGAATTTTGCCTCTACACGGTCATTGGCAATGTCTTTATCATCACACGGTCGTTGATAAAGAACTCCTGGAGCAGAGGGGCAGGTGAAGCTGTTGGAACGTATGGTCCGGTCAAGTTCTCCATTAAGGACTCAGGGCAGAGAGAGGTCGGTGAGTGTACCACAGTGGAGGGCTGGATGTGCCAGGAAGTATGTGAGGGAACTTTGCTTCTACAAGGTCATTAGCAAAGTCTTCATCATTACATGGTCAATGATTAGGAGCCCTGGATCAGAGGAGAGACTGTGGGGAGATGTGTCAAATCTATGTGACCTGAGGGCACAGGATTTGCAAGCTGGGCTAGCTGGGAACAGTAGTCCTTCGCTCAACATGTGCTTCTAAACTACTGGGCCTCCGGGGAAAGGTACTGCAGGCCTCTGGCCCAGTAGCAGCGAGCAACCAGAGCCAGTCAGAGGAACTATTAAGAGTGGGTCCTTCTAACATACAGAAGAAGCTGTGACAAATTACTGCAGTAACAATTTCATGATAAGTTTATGCAGGAGAAGAGCATCTCTAGGAACACCACCCTTACACGGTCAAGAGTGATGTCCTCACCCTTACACGGTCATGGGTGAGGAATGCCTGGAAGCAATAGTCTGCGGTAGTTAAGCAGGAGAGGAGCAATAGTCTGCATGGTGATGCAGGAAGAAATGCAGGAGGAAGATCATAGCTACCATATATGCATATCATTTCTTCAGGCTCAAATATGTACTAACTTTTAAACCTTTAAATATGATGGCAGAAATTAACTATTCTATGGGCATCCCATACACTCCTTTCCCCAACCAAGTTGTATCCTCCAATAAAAAAAACAAAACCAGCAAAAGACTGTTCATTGTCTCGGGGTGAATTGGTGGATGTTTGTTACTAGTGGCAACTACACCGCTACAGGGTAAAACCTTCCGGAGCTGAAGTGGTTAAGGGCCAGTTCACACCAGGAATCGCACAGGAACATACTCCACATTCCTGTGCGATTCACATGCACTTCAGTGCAGTGCTATTTGAGCCTATTCATTTTGAATGTGCTGATTCACACCAGACCCCAGCAAAAGCAGTGCATGCACTACTTTAAAAAAAGCAGAGCAACCAGATCACATGGTACATCTGTAACATGAGATCCGTTGCAGGAAAACACACTGCATTTGCGACCTGCATTTAGGGTGTCATTAAATTACCATTGACACACTCTGCAGATCGCAACTGCAGTGCGTTTTGATTGTAGTGGGGGAAACTTGCACAGAACGTGGTCTGCATTCTGGTGTGAACAGGTCCTTAGTAAACACAGCCTCACCAGACTAACTAAGCCCCAGTGGGGACATATGTTGCACACAAAAATAAAAAAAAATGTTTTTTCAGTAAATTGGGGAAGAATTAGAATATGTATGTATTACTTTAAATATTATTGCCTGTAGCCACCTGTGTCAGTGACAGTTGATGATTTCAGTGAGAAGATCCCCTCAGCAAGGTCATGGACAACAATAATTGACAATAGTGAAACCTTGAAAAGTATTTACTCTTTCTATGTCTACTCAACATGTGAAAAATGGCCAGTGTTGGGATTTGAAGAAGAGTGTTTTTTACATGTTTAATTTTTCACTTGAATTCTGTAATTAATGAGTCAGTTTCATTGCCCTGTGAACTATAGCTACATTTATAGCAATATGGAAAGTGGACTCTAAGGCCCCTTTCACACGATCGGACCGTTCAGGTCCGCCTGTCAGTTTTGACGGCGGACCTGAACGGGCGCTCCATGTTAGCCTATGGAGCGTCGGATGTCAGCGGAGACATGTCCGCTGACATCCGACCCCGTCCGATCCGCTAAAAGCAGACGTATGGCTCTACGTCCAGATCCGTCGCTGGCGGATCGGATCGGGTGAGATCTGACGAAAACGGACACGCTGTCCGTTTTCGTCCGATCCCTCCATAGGCGGCAGCGGCGCCTGACAAGCCCCTCCCCGCTCAGTGAGCAGAGAGGGACCTGTCATCCGCCGGCTCAGCGGAGATCAACGGACAGATCTCCCGCTGAGCCGGCGGACCGAGGCGGGCTCCGTAGAAACGGAGCCCGCCTCGTGTGAAAGGGGCCTTAAGTGTGTATATGTATTACATCAAATCTCTGCTATAAGGCTACTTTCACACTGAGGCGCTTTACAGATGCTATAGCGCTAATAATAGTGCCGGTAAAGCGCCTCTCCTCTCACTCCAATGTGAAAGCTCGTGTGCTTTCACACTGGAACGGTACGCTGGCTGGATGCTATAAAAAGTCCTGCAAGCAGCATCTTTGAGGCACTTTAGGAGCGGTGTATACACCGCTCCTAAAGCGCCCCTGCCCATTGAAATCAATGGGCAGCGCCGCTGCAGCAGCACTTTGAGGGAGCTTTCAACCCTTTTTCGGCCGTTAGCAGGCGTTAAAAGTGCCCCATTAGCGGCCGAAAAGCGCAGCCCCAGTATGAAAGTGCCTTTAGAGAAGTTAATAAGGAGAAGAGCAGCATGAATAGGGAAAGGACACTTGTAATGATTTTGATGTGCAGTGTCTTTGTGGTGATTGAGGTTGTGTGATTTTAGACCTGCACTAGAGAAAGGGTAGATGTTATACATCCAGTATGCATTATAAAGGAGCACCTAAAAGTCACAGATCTTTCTTATCTACATTTTTTTTTAGATCAATGTTTTAAAAGGGTTAAAAAGCTTTTTTACATAAGCTATTTGCACAAAATGAAGATTAAACTAGAAAGGTGCAGTTATATCTGTGATCTATGTATGATGTTTACCTATAGGTACAGTAAGAGATATTTACTTTAGATGCAGCCGGTGTTGTCACTGGTGCATGCGCTCTGAAGGAACGGCATACCCGTGGCGTTCCTTTTAGAGCTGTGCTGTAAAAAGCTACTCCTGCGCGCATGCACGGGAGTGACATCACTGCCGGCTCAGGCCATTCAAATCGCCGAAGCCTGCGAGCCTGGAAAAAAGACTAGGTGAAGATGGAAGAGCCGTCAGCGGTGACAGCGCGCTGCTGGAGGGCTTCGTTTTCATGTGCTAGTATTATTATACAGGATTTATATAGCGCCAACAGTTTACGCAGTGCTTTACAACTTGAGGGTAGACAGTACAAATATAATACACTTTAATACAGTAGGAATCCGAGGGCAGTGCTAGTATATGATGCATACTAGCACATTTTGACTTAAACTGCTCGGGGCCTGTTTTTTTTATCTTTTTTTTTCTTTATGTGATTTACTACCGGCAATACACAGTGGAGTTCATTTCCTAAAACTGGAGAGTGCATTGGTGCAGCTCTGCATAGAAACCAATCAGCTTCCAGGTTTTTTTTTTTTGGTCAAAGCTTAAAGCGGAGGTTCACACAAAAATTGAACCTCCGCTTTTCGGAACTCTCACCCCCTCCGGTGTCACATTTGGCACCTTTCAGGGGGAGGGGGATGCAGATACCTGTCTAAGACAGGTATTTGCATCCACTTCCGGCATAGACTCCCACGGGAGTCTATGCCTCTTCCCGTCCCCACCGCACTGTCTGCTGGGACACACACGGGTCCCAGAGACAGCGGGGACCAGTTAGGAAGCACAGCGCGACTCGCGCATGCGCAGTAGGGAACCGGGAAGTGAAGCCGCAGCGCTTCACTTCCTGATTCCCTTACAGAGAATGGCGGCGGCAGCACCCGAGGACCGAGGGACGATTCGGTCTCCTGTGCCGACATCGCTGGACCCTGGGACAGGTGAGTGTCCTTATTTTAAAAGTCAGCAGCTACAGTATTTGTAGCTGCTGACTTTTAATTTTTTTTTTCGCGGGACTCTTTAATTAAACAAGATGAAGTTAGAAGCTGATTTACTACCATGTACATCTGCACCAGATTTTGCACTCTCCATTATTAGTAAATCAACCCCATTGTGAGCCTTTGTTAGATAAAAGATGTAGTGACATCTGTAGTGCCACATTGTTCAGAACTATACTGCATTCTTAATACAGCCTACGGTTGTAGTTTTTGAAATATTAGTTCAAAACATGCCTTAAAGAAACTTCTCAAGCACGGTTTCTGAAAAGATGTCTATGTAAAATTTCAGGAAAAGTTTAAAAAAAATTGGTATATTCATATTGCTTTTAGAAAAATGGTTGCATTTGGTGATGTTTATATGGTTATAGATTGAGATATCTAAAAGTACTAACACACCGAGGCAGGAGCAATATATTAAATTACAGGAACATCTAATTAGCAGATCAGCCTATAAAGACACATGAGAGCCTGTGAGAGATAACATGTAGCAGAGAGAAACAGCTGGCCGCGGGATATATTAATTGTAGGCCTCATTTTATATGTAGACTACACAAGGCACAGATTTGCATGTACTTGTCGCCTAGAGGGCCGATACCAGCTGTGTTCCTCGAACTGGTATTTGAAAGTTATAATAAAACCCCAATGGAAAATTCCATACCATTGTCATAATGTTATTAGTGGGATGTCTTGCCTATGTATGGGCATGCTGGGCAAGTTCATGTGTTTAATTCATCACAACTTTCTTCAGTCAAACTAATACACCTATGGGCCTAATCTTCACTTATGACAATTTAAAGCTTATGGTTACTATACACCAGGGATATGCAATTAGCGGACCTCCAGCTGTTGCAAAACTACAAGTCCCATCATGCCTCTGCCTCTGGGTGTCATGCTTGTGGCTGTCAGAGACTTGCTATGCCTCATGGGACTTGTAGTTCTGCAACAGCTGGAGGTCCGCTAATTGCATATCCCTGCTATACACTAACAGTGGCGGCTGGTGCTCAAAATTTTTTTTGGGGGGGGGGGCGCAAACAAACTGAAAAATTAAACTGTTAGTAATGCAGGGCTAGCCGTTTATCAGGTGGTTATGTATCATTACTGCTAGATAAAACTATGCCCATCATATGCAGCCTCACTGTGCCCATTATGAGGGATTCCCACCATTCCTGTGCTGAGTTCCCTATTCTGTACACCTGCTGTGCCCATTATGAGGGGTTCCCACCATCCCTGTGCTGAGTACCCGGGTCTATACACCTGCTGGCTGCTGTGCCCGTTATGAGGGGTTCCCGCTGTCCCTGTGCAGAGTTCCCGGGTCTGTACACCCACTGTGCCCATTATGAGGGGTTCCCACCATCCCTGTGCAGAGTTCCCGGGTCTGTACAGATGCTGGCTGCTGTGCCCATTATGAGGGGTTCCCACTGTCCCTGTGCTGAGTTCCTGGATCTTTACACCCGCCGTGCCTATTATGAGGTGTCCCCACCATCCCTGTGCTGAGTTCCTGGGTCTGTACACCTGCTGTGCTTATTATGAGGGGTTCCCACTATCCCTGTGCTGAGTACCCGGGTCTATACACCTGCTGGCTGCCATCGTCCATTATGAGGGGTTCCCACCATCCCTTTGCTGCGTTCTCGGGTCTGTACACCTGATTTGCCCATTATGAGGGGTTCCCACCATCCCTGTGCTGAGTTACCGGGTCTGTACACCTGCTGTGCCTATTATGAGAGGTTCCCATCATCCCTGTGCTGAGTACCTGGGTCTGTACACCTGCTGTGCCCATTATGAGGGTCCCCACTCCAGTGATGCAGTGCATCAGTAATGCCAATGGTAGCCCACTGCTAGCCTTGCTGACATAACCACTTTTTATTTGCTGGCACCATACTCTGAGTCCCAGGATGACATCTCTGGAAGATTTGAAGTCCAGCACCAGCTAAACACATCAGCACAAATTAACCCATCCACTCTTCCCTAGCAGCAGTAATATGACTTGGCCTCAGGGCTGCTGTTAGAAATGATGGGTACAGCGTACCTGATCAGCAAAAAAAAAAACGGAAGGAGATATGTCCTCCGATGTCTAGCGGAGTCCATTTACACCCGACTGCCCATAGAGCAGCGTTAGCTCGATCCGTGGCCGCTCCGCATAATCTGAATGGACATGGACCTGTCATCTGTCCGCTCTGCTCTGATCAGTGGGGAACCAGTGGATAGAACCCCCGCTGAGCAAAATGGAGTCCCCCTTGTGCGATAGGGGCCTAAGGATGCATTTCACTGTCCTTCAATGATCATCATCATGATAATCATACTGCATCACTTGTCTCAAGCTCAGGAAGACTAATTTGGCATTTAGTGTATGTCAGTGGGATGAAGGAGGGGAACTTGACTCTGTTGAAATGCATGAAACGAAAGGGGAACTTGAAGGGAGAAAGTGGGGCTAAAAGGACTTTAAGGGTGATTTTGGATGGGTGGCTATTGTGGTGTTTGACAAGCAGTGAGGGGGCAATATATCATTTACTCACTGCCTGTTTTAACTCTGAAAATGCAGACCCACAATGCCCCAGCCATGTTTATTGCACGCACTTGCAGGGTAGTTGTGGTGCACCCCATTCATGGTGACATGCCATTTAATTTTTGCCATTGAACAGCACTGAGTGGCTGCATCTCCTTTTTCAGGTGGGGTGTTAAAACTTCAGCTCAACTGCCTGCTTGTACTGCCCAGCTCAGCTGTGTGAATGAGCCCCTAAGGTTTTCTTTACAAGTATTATGGTATCAGATCTGGGCATTCCTCTCTAAGGGTCAAATCACTGACTGTTTGACTGACACCCTTTCCACCCCACATTACTTTATCTCTTTTAACTGTTCAACAGCTCAGTACATTCTCTGCAGTCATATAAGGTGGTCTTAAAATAGATGATTCCTTTTATTATTTCATTCCTACTACAGCCACCTTAAATGAGTGCAGAGAATGTGCTGAGCTGCTGAACAGTTAAAAGAGATAAAAAGTAATGTGGGATGGAAAGTCAGACAGTGATTGGAATGGTCAGATCTGACACAGGAGGCTGCAGCATGGGAGAGGTGAAGATACATAAGGGGAGAGCAAACAAGGAAAAGTGAAGGAGGGGAGAGGATCTGTGTGATTGGGAAGATGTACAAACTTGCAGTACACGGAGAGAGGGGGAGTAAAGTTGGAGGTGAAAGGTGCTGCTGTAGCAGGAGTGAGGACAGTGAAAATAGCATAGCAGGTGCTCCCCCAGTCTTGGCCCTGCATGTACTGTACCTATACTTCTCTGTGTATTTACAGGGATCCCTCTGTGTGCACTGCTGGTTGCTGAGTCTTTCACAGGGAGATGGGTGGAGGACATGGACTACTGCACAGACCTATAGCTCTCTGTCTGCCCTGAGCCTGCCACCGTTCTGCTGCTGCTGGTTCCCTCAGCACTTACTTGTTGAAGGAGGCAGGCAGTGTGTGAGCCGAGTCAGTCCTCCGCCAGCAGCACAGAGACTGAGAGAGCTGGGACTTTAATCTCACTATTGGCAAAAGCGGCCAGTGTAAATCCGCATAGGAGCCGAAATAGAGAAAATAGTCCCTCTAGCTACAGTCTCCCTCTGGATGAACTGATATCCCCCAGCCCAGCCCCCCCCCCCCTTATCAGCAGCCCTGGACAGAACAGTGGATGGATGGCCACCTACCTGTATGCAGGCTGGGCAGCGATCGCCCCCGGGCACTCCAGGGTCTAATCTGTTTGTTCTCTGGGCTCAGTAGCAGCAGGCTGGGAGATGTACAGGAGTGTCCCATGGCTGGCTGGTGGAACTGGAACAAGTTGACCAGTGACACAACAGGAAGTGTAGTGATCCAGCTAAAAGCACCGCCCTACATCCTCCACGGCTCCGCCAATTATAAACCGCCACACGCAGAATAATTGTATAGTGGGAGTGTTCAGGGTGCATGGCTTTGCGCCCGATGAAACGCTAAATGAAGCCAGTCAAGCGTCCCAGCTGCAATCACATGATTGCAGTAACGTCATACTTTCCATAGACACCTGTGTGTCTGGCGCCCGCACACACTTAAAGGTACTTTTTATTTTTATTTTTTATCACTAGCTTTGGGGGGGCGGCTCCCCCTATTGACGCCACCACTGTACACTCAGTGATAGAGCTAAAGCATATCTAAATCTGATTCCACAGTAAATGAGTTAAAATTGTGCACAATGTAAGGTATTTTCAATATCAAGTTGCTCTAAACCTTTATATAAAGTGAATCCGTGCAAAGAACATTGATGGTGCTAAACTTCCATATAAAGTGACTCTTTGCAGATAAAGTTGATTGATTATCATATTGCATCATATTAAGAATAGTCCATTATGTTAAAGATGATTTTCAGATGTGAAACTGACACATGATGCACCCAAGAATCGTGGTGAGAAAAGATATAATCTCCACCTCTACACACACTGCCGCTTACCAACTTCAAATGATCTCCTATTACAGGAGATCACGCACGCTTTTGGCTTAATACCCAGCCCGGGCCTTTTAAGATGTAGAACGATAATCACAGCGTCTTCCCAGGTATTATCCTTCAAAGGTACGTATTGTCAGTTGGTCCCTATGAAGAAATAAAAGCTTCCACAGTCTAAAATCTTTGGGTGATTTTATTAGATAAAAAGTGTTGCACTTACAATTTAGACAAATAAAAAATGCAGTATAAACTCCAAGCCGTCCGGCTCTCAATTACAGCCCATCAATCTGGGACCTGCGTGTACGCGGTGACATCAGCACGTTGCTCTTCCCTACGCGTTTTGTCACCTGGCGTCATCCAGAGGCACTTATGTGTGACGAAACGCGTAGGTAGGAACGACGTGCTGATGTCATTTACTGTAGGCGGGTGGCATGTTTTGGTTTTGGGGCGTGCATTTACTACAGCAGGATTTTGTCAGCAGGTCCTGGCCAGTGATTTATGGCTAATACCTGCTGATTGGCTGTAGCCATTCACAGCACAGAGTCCTGTGTTTACAAACACACAGGGCACTGTACACAGGTCAGCGATCTTTGTTAGTTTAACCACTTGAGCCCCGGAAGATTTGGCTGCTCAATGACCAGGCCATTTTTTGCGATACGGCACTGCGACGCTGTACCCAAAAAATCAACGTCCTTTTTTTCCCACAAATTGAGCTTTCTTTTGGTGCTATTTGATCGCCTCTGTGGTTTTTATTTTTTGCGCTATAAACAAAGGAACAACAATTTTGAAAAAAACACAATATCTTTTACTTTTTGCTATAATAAATATCCCACATTTTTTATTAAAAAAACAAATTTTTTCCTCCATTTAGGCTGATATGTATTCTTCTACATATTTTTGGTAAAAAAATTTGCAATAAATGTATATTGATTGGTTTGCGCAAAAGTTATAGCATCTACGAAATAGGGGATAGATTTATGGCATTTTTATTGATTTTTTTTTTACTAGTAATGGCGGTGATCTGCGACTTTTATTTTACTGAAATATTGTGGTGGACAGATTGGACATTTTTGAAACATTTTTGGGACCATTGACAATTATACAGCGATCGGTGCTATTAAAATGCACTGATTACTGTATAAATGTCACTGGCAGGGAAGGGGTTAACACTAGGGGGTGATCAAAGGGTTAGCTGTGTTCCCTAGGTGTGTTCTAACTGTAGGGGGAGGGGTGGGACTGTCTAGGAGGAGAGAGAGATCAGTGTTCATACATGGTATGAACACACGATCTGTCTCTACTCCCCTGAGAGAACCGGGATCTGTGTGTTTACACACGGATGCTGGTTCTCGCTCTGTCACGAGCGATCGTGGGAGCCTGGCGAACATTGCGCCCGCCAGGCACTCACATCGGCTCCTGGCATACGCAGCGGGCATGCGCTCCACTAGTGGCCAAAAGGCGAAGCGACATAAGGTAACATCGAATCGCCCAGCTGTACAATTCTGCCGCAGTGGATCTGCGGCGGCTGGTCGGCAATCGGTAAAAAAAAACTGGCTTCTAAGGCTTCATGTACACGGGACAACGTTTAACCTCTCCTGAACTATTTAACTTGACAGCTAAAAACCGGCATCTAAAAAGTCAGTTTGGCCGTGTTTACATGCTGCAATTGCAGCTAGAAGCGTTTGTAAAAAGAAAAAGAAAAATGTTGTTTCAAATGCCTCTGATCATCCGTCTGAACCCATTTTTTGCATTCCAAAAAAAGGCTTCTAACCTCAACTGCCTAGAAACTACTATAAATGACCCTGTGTACATGTACTGATAAGATAACAGAGGAGAGTTCAGGGGCAGCTGAAAAAGATGCCCAATTGCTCCTAAACATCCGTTTACCAGCAGCAGTGTACATGAAGCCTTAGTGTTTTAGCTGGCTCCTACTGTAGATTCAAAGCAAATTTGTCAAGACCTGCTCTAGCCAATTTATGACTTGACAGTTTGGTTGATAGAAAAAGTCACTGTGACAGTTATCATTCATGAGTGTAATTGTTTTGGGAAACGGTTAAATTGATGAGTATGGTTCCGCTTTAGGCTACAAAACAGTTACAGCCTGTCTTCAGGCTATAGGTTTATATTAAGGAAATAACTATAAAAACAAACAATTTAAAGGAAATTTATGATCACAGCATACACTTTTATTTTATAACATCAGCATTGTAATAACAATACAATAACAATAGTTATACTTGACAATCCAATAAAAGCTTACTTGGCCATCTCTTGCCAGAACTTTCTGGATTCCCTGCATGCTTTGCAACTTCTCCTCTGCTGTTTATTTTCAGTTTAAAGATTATACATCCCATAGTAACTTCCTGCCTGCCTCTACTGACTCCGCCTCTTAAAACACCTTGTCTCAGCACCTCTGTAGTTCAGAAGGCAGGCTCTGCGAATTCTCTGACACAACAGTGCCGACGCCACAGGGCGTAGTGAACATTTGTCACAGAATTCAATTAAATAAGTGGGATCTTGACAAAGTAAGTTTATAAACTTCAAGAACTTTCAAAATAATAGGAGTAGGCAAGAAATAATTGAAATACAATGTGGAAATAAAAGATTTTATATTTGAATCATAGATACGCTTTAAGCCAGACCCAGTCCACAAAATCTACCAAGATTATGACCATTCATGAGGACATGCATGAGTCACTTATGCCAAACATTAAAAACATTAGAAATCCCCAAAGGTGTGAATATGTAGTATTTGTTACACTTAGAAATGCCTACAAAAAGATAGGAATTATTTTTGATTTTTTTGTGTAAAATAGCTGCTAGCTGATTTCAATGAACAGATACCATGAGTTTTTTTTTTTTTTGCTTGATTTGTGCAATAGTCAGAAACCCATATTTATATGTCTTCCCAAGGGTTTGTCCAGTGGCAGTAAAGATGAAAGATACCAATTTAAATTGGTTGGGGGTGAATGTAGAAGGCTTGAGGTTGAGCAAGGCTTCACATGGATTTTTCGGAAGGCTATTTCCCAAAACTGTTGTTGATACACTCTCATCCAAAATTGTTTGATTCATGGACATTCCCACCACACATATATCAAAGTGCTAGACAAACCACAGCCCCGGAAACAACGATCTGAGGAACCCTATGCAAAATTAGGGATTTTAGAGGGAACCATATGCCACTAGAGGATAAGGTTATAGTTACCCTCCAAAAAGAAAGAGCTCATGAGCCATGAGTAGTGATGTCCCATTCTTTGGTCCATTGTTGTGGCGCCAGTGAGGACCCTAGATCATTTTCCTAATTTGGAGTGTAAACTGGATGGTCAGAAGTGTCACTCCCAGATAAAGAATTATAAATACATTATAAGCATTCTAAGAATGTGCCTTTCGCTAATGGGTCACCACCACAAATGTGTTAGAAGGAAGTGAGCATCAAAGGTGAATCTGCGTGTTGCAATGTTGATTTAATGTAGTTGTGAATTTGAGGATATTGAAGCAGTTCCATTGGAGGGATGTGATCAGATGTTTGCAGCGTATCAAAGCTTAACACATCTTTCAGGGTATACAATTTGACCAGGAAAAAAGGAAGGGTTGTAACTTATGGTAGCCAAAGGCATACAGTATGTGGTGACAATAGCCTAAACCATCTATCTAAATATTTCATCTGGTCCCATAGTTTCAAAGAATGTTTAATTATGTGCTTTTGGGTATCGGGGATAATCCATAGAAATGTATAACTCCCTATAGGGGCAATCAGGTAAACCTCTAAACTTACCAACAATAGGGTATTAGAGGTCGATTGGTATGCAGCGAGGTGGTCTATTTGTGCCGCTCAATGGGTATATTCGGTTCACGCAAAATCTAGTAAAAAGATTTTATTTCTTTTTGCAAGTTTTTATCATGTTTGAAATCCAACAAAATGGCACAATTTCACAATTTACTTGAAATGACAATCTCAAAGTTTTTTTTTTTCCTCACATATTCCTTTTGTTTGTATAGTTAAAAAAAATAGCCAAAGTTATTTAGTTTTCAAAGCATTTCACAGCTGTTTATTACCATGGTAAAATAATTTTCCTGATTGATCTCGTCTGTATATAAACAAGTGCAGTAACATTTTCACTTCCAAAATTTTGCCTATTTCCTTTGATCAGGTGTTATCCATTTTAAATGAAGGGAATCCTGTACAACCACTTTTACTTACAGGTAAGCCTATATTAAGGCTTACCTGTAGGTGCTGGAAATATCTCCTAAACCTCCACAGTTTAGGACATATTTACAATAAAGCCGTGTGGTGACGTCTACAACACATGCGCACTTTAGAAAGGGCAGACTTTGCAATTTTTTCCCACTTCATTTAAATTTGATGGTGATCATTTGGGGACTGCAGTCTTCAAGTCATTCAACATATTTTCAAAGGGGTTTAACCACTTGCCGACCAGCCACCATCATTATCCACTTGCCAACCGCCTAACGCAGATATACTGCGGCAGAATGGCACGGGCAGGCAGAATCACGTACCCATACATGATCTGCCTCCCGCGGGCGGGGGGTCCGATCGGACCCCCCCCCCCGGTGCCAGCGGCGGTCGGCATTTGACTGGGAGCGTCGGGAGGCGAGGGGGAGACCATCCGATCGTGGCCCCCCCCTCGCGATCGCTCCCAGCCAATCGGAATCCTCCCCTGCCTGTGTGTAGTTTCACACAGGCAGAGGATGTGATGTCATCTCTCCTCGGCTTGGCAGTTTCCGTCCCAGCGCCGAGGAGAGAAGACATGTGAGTGCACAACACACACACACACAGTAGAACATGCCAGGCATACTTTACACCCCCTATCCCCCCCGATCGCCCCCCGATCCCCCCCCGATCACCCCCCCGTCACAAACTGACAGCAAGCAGTATATTTTTTTTTCTGATTACTGCATGGTGTCAGTTTGTGACAGTTACAGTGTTAGGGCAGTGAGTATTACCCCCCCTTTAGGTCTAGGATACCCCTCTAACCCCCCCTAATAAAGTTTTAACCCCTTGATCACCCCCTGTCACCAGTGTCACTAAGCGATCATTTTTCTGATCGCTGTATTAGTGTCGCTGGTGACGCTAGTTAGGGAGGTAAATATTTAGGTTCGCCGTCAGCGTTTTATAGCAACAGGGACCCCCATATACTATCTAATAAATGTTTTAACCCCTTGATTGCCCCCTAGTTAACCCTTTCACCACTGATCACCGTATAACCGTTACGGGTGACGCTGGTTAGTTCGTTTATTTTTTATAGCGTCAGGGCACCCGCCGTTTATTACCGAATAAAGGTTTAGCCCCCTGATCGCTTGGCGGTGATATGCGTCGCCCCAGGCAGCGTCAGATTAGCGCCAGTACCGCTAACACCCACGCACGCAGCATACGCCTCCCTTAGTGGTATAGTATCTGTACGGATCAATATCTGATCCGATCAGATCTATACTAGTGTCCCCAGCAGTTTAGGGTTCCCAAAAACGCAGTGTTAGCGGGATCAGCCCAGATACCCGCTAGCACCTGCGTTTTTCCCCTCTGCCCGGCCCAGCCCACCCAAGTGCAGTATCGATCGATCACTGTCACTTACAAAACACTAAACGCATAACTGCAGCGTTCACAGAGTCAGGCCTGATCCCTGCGATCGCTAACAGTTTTCTTGGTAGCGTTTTGGTGAACTGGCAAGCACCAGCCCCAGGCAGCGTCAGGTTAGCGCCAGTACCGCTAACACCCACGCACGCAGCGTACACCTCCCTTAGTGGTATAGTATCTGAACGGATCAATATCTGATCCGATCAGATCTATACTAGCGTCCCCAGCAGTTTAGGGTTCCCAAACACGCAGTGTTAGCGGGATCAGCCCAGATACCTGCTAGCACCTGTGTTTTGCCCCTCCGCCCCGGCCCAGCCCACCCAAGTGCAGTATCGATCGATCACTGTCACTTACAAAACACTAAACGCATAACTGCAGCGTTCGCAGAGTCAGGCCTGATCCCTGCGATCGCTAACAGTTTTTTTGGTAGCGTTTTGGTGAACTGGCAAGCACCAGCCCCAGGCAGCGTCAGGTTAGCGCCAGTACCGCTAACACCCACGCACGCACCGTACACCTCCCTTAGTGGTATAGTATCTGATCGGATCAATATCTGATCTGATCAGATCTATACTAGCGTCCCCAGCAGTTTAGGGTTCCCACAAACGCAGTGTTAGCGGGATCAGCCCAGATACCTGCTAGCACCTGCGTTTTGCCCCTCCGCCCGGCCCAGCCCAGCCCACCCAAGTGCAGTATCGATCGATCACTGACACTTACAAAACACTAAACGCATAACTGCAGCGTTCGCAGAGTCAGGCCTGATCCCTGCGATCGCTAACAGTTTTTTTTGTAGCGTTTTGGTGAACTGGCAAGCACCAGCGGCCTAGTACACCCCGGTCGTAGTCAAACCAGCACTGCAGTAACACTTGGTGACGTGGCGAGTCCCATAAGTGCAGTTCAAGCTGGTGAGGTGGCAAGTACAAGTAGTGTCCTGCTGCCACCAAAAAGACAAACACAGGCCCGTCATGCCCATAGTGCCCTTCCTGCTGCATTCGCCAATCCTAATTGGGAACCCATCGCTTCTGCAGCGCCCGTACTTCCCCCATTCACATCCCCAACCAAATGCAGTCGGCTGCATGAGAGGCATTTTCTTTATGTCCTCCCGAGTACCCCTACCTAGCGAACCCCCCCAAAAAAGATGTCGTGTCTGCAGCAAGCGCGGATATAGGCGTGACACCCGCTATTATTGTCCCTCCTGTCCTGACAATCCTGGTCTTTGCATTGGTGAATGTTTTGAACGCTACCATTCACTAGTTGAGTATTAGCGTAGGGTACAGCATTGCACAGACTAGGCACACTTTCACAGGGTCTCCCAAGATGCCATCGCATTTTGAGAGACCCGAACCTGGAACCGGTTACAGTTATAAAAGTTAGTTACAAAAAAAAGTGTAAAAAAAAAAAAAACACATACAAAAATATAAAATAAAAAAAAAATAGTTGTCGTTTTATTGTTCTCTCTCTCTCTATTCTCTCTCCATTGTTCTGCTCTTTTTTACTGTATTCTATTCTGCAATGTTTTATTGTTGTTATGTTTTATCATGTTTGCTTTTCAGATATGCAATTTTTTATACCTTACCGTTTACTGTGCTTTATTGTTAACCATTTTTTTGTCTTCAGGTACGCCATTCACGACTTTGAGTGGTTATACCAGAATGATGCCTGCAGGTTTAGGTATCATCTTGGTATCATTCTTTTCAGCCAGCGATCGGCTTTCATGTAAAAGCAATCCTAGCAGCTAATTAGCCTCTAGACTGCTTTTACAAGCAGTGGGAGGGAATGCCCCCCCCCAACGTCTTCCGTGTTTTTCTCTGGCTCTCCTGTCTCAACAGGGAACCTGAGAATGCAGCCGGTGATTCAGCCAGCTGACCATAGAGCTGATCAGAGACCAGAGTGGCTCCAAACATCTCTATGGCCTAAGAAACCGGAAGCTACGAGCATTTTATGACTTAGATTTCGCCGGATGTAAACAGCGCCATTGGGAAATTGGGAAAGCATTTTATCACACCGATCTTGGTGTGGTCAGATGCTTTGAGGGCAGAGGAGAAATCTAGGGTCTAATAGACCCCAATTTTTGCAAAAAAGAGTACCTGTCACTACCTATTGCTATGATAGGGGATATTTACATTCCCTGAGATAACAATAAAAATGATTTTAAAAAAAAAAAAAATGAAAGGAACAGTTTAAAAATAAGATAAAAAAATAATAATAATAAAGAAAAAAAAAAAAAAAAAAAAAGCACCCCTGTCCCCCCTGCTCTCGCGCTAAGGCGAACGCAAGCATCGGTCTGGCGTCAAATGTAAACAGCAATTGCACCATGCATGTGAGGTATCACCGCGAACGTCAGATCGAGGGCAGTAATTTTAGCAGTAGACCTCCTCTGTAAATCTAAAGTGGTAACCTGTAAAGGCTTTTAAAGGCTTTTAAAAATGTATTTAGTTTGTCGCCACTGCACGTTTGTGCGCAATTTTAAAGCATGTCATGTTTGGTATCCATGTACTCGGCCTAAGATCATCTTTTTTATTTCATCAAACATTTGGGCAATATAGTGTGTTTTAGTGCATTAAAATTTAAAAAAGTGTGTTTTTCCCCCAAAAAATGCGTTTGAAAAATCGCTGCGCAAATACTGTGTGAAAAAAAAAATGAAACACCCACCATTTTGATCTGTAGGGCATTTGCTTTAAAAAAATATATAATGTTTGGGGGTTCAAAGTAATTTTCTTGCAAAAAAAAATTATTTTTTTATGTAATCAAAAAGTGTCAGAAAGGGCTTTGTCTTCAAGTGGTTAGATGAGTGGGTGATGTGTGACATAAGCTTCTAGATGTTGTGCATAAAATGCCAGGACAGTTCAAAACCCCCCCAAATGACCCCATTTTGGAAAGTAGACACCCCAAGCTATTTGCTGAGAGGCATGTCGAGTCCATGGAATATTTTATATTGTGACACAAGTTGCGGAAAAGAGACAATTTTTTATTTTTTTTATTTTTTTTTGCGCAAAGTTGTCACTAAATGATATATTGCTCAAACATGCCATGGGAATATGTGAAATTACACCCCAAAATACATTCTGCTGCTTCTCCTGAGTACGGGGATACCACATGTGTGAGACTTTTTGGGAGCCTAGCCGCGTACGGGACCCCGAAAACCAAGCACCGCCTTCAGGCTTTCTAAGGCCGTAAATTTTTGATTTCACTCTTCACTGCCTATCACAGTTTCGGAGGCCATGGAATGCCCAGGTGGCAAAAACCCCCCCCAAATGACCCCATTTTGGAAAGTAGACACCCCAAGCTACTTGATGAGAGGTATAGTGAGTATTTTGCAGACCTCACTTTTTGTCACAAAGTTTTGAAAATTGAAAAAAGAAAAAAAAAATGTTTTTTTCTCGTCTTTCTTTATTTTCAAAAACAAATGAGAGCTGCAAAATACTCACCATGCCTCTCAGCAAATAGCTTGGGGTGTCTACTTTCCAAAATGGGGTCATTTGGGGGGGGTTTGTGCCACCTGGGAATTCCATGGCCTCTGAAACTGTGATAGGTAGTGAGGAGTAAAATCAAAAATGTACGCCCTTAGAAATCCTGAAGGCAGTGATTGGTTTTCGGGGCCCCGTACGCGGCTAGGCTCCCAAAAAGTCCCACACATGTGGTATCCTCGTACTCAGGAGAAGCAGCTAAATGTATTTTGGGGTGCAATTCCACATATGCCCATGGCCTGTGTGAGCAATATATCATTTAGTGACAACTTTGTGCAAAAAAAAAAAAATTGTCACTTTCCCGCAACTTGTGTCAAAATATAAAACATTCCATGGACTCAACATGCCTCTCAGCAAATAGCTTGGGGTGTCTTCTTTCCAAAATGGGGTCATTTGGGGGGGTTTTATGCCATCTGGGCATTTTATGGCCTTCAAAACTGTGATAGGTAGTGAGGAGTAAAATCAAAAATGTACGCCCTTAGAAATCCTGAAGGCAGTGATTGGTTTTCGGGGCCCCGTACGCGGCTAGGCTCCCAAAAAGTCCCATACATGTGGTATCCCCATACTCAGGAGAAGCAGCTAAATGTATTTTGGGGTGCAATTCCACATATGCCCATGGCCTGTGTGAGCAATATATCATTTAGTGACAACTTTTTGTAATTTTTATTTTTTTTTGTCATTATTCAATCACTTGGGACAAAAAAAATGAATATTCAATGGGCTCAACATGCCTCTCAGCAAATTCCTTGGGGTGTCTACTTTTCAAAATGGGGTCATTTGTGGGGGTTTTGTACTGCCCTGCCATTTTAGCACCTCAAGAAACGACATAGGCAGTCATAAATTAAAGGCTGTGTAAATTCCAGAAAATGTACCCTAGTTTGTAGGCGCTATAACTTTTGCGCAAACCAATAAATATACACTTATTGACATTTTTTCTACCAAAGACATGTGGCCGAATACATTTTGGCCTAAATGTATGACTAAAATTGAGTTTATTGGATTTTTTTTTAGAACAAAAAGTAGAAAATATCATTTTTTTTCAAAATTTTCGGTCTTTTTCCGTGTATAGCGCAAAAAATAAAAACGGCAGAGGTGATCAAATACCATCAAAAGAAAGCTCTATTTGTGGGAAGAAAAGGACGCAAATTTCGTTTGGGTACAGCATTGCATGACCGCGCAATTAGCAGTTAAAGCGACGCAGTGCCGAATTGTAAAAAGTGCTCTGGTCAGGAAGGGGGTAAAACCTTCCGGGGCTGAAGTGGTTAAACAGCGTCAGGTCGGCTCGTTCCTGTGAATCACCATAGATGTACGGCGGTCTCTTTAATAGCTACAGCAGGTGTGTACACGCCGCCAGAGGTGTGTGCCTGAGGCATTGAGGGGGAGCCAATGCAGGTGGCCGTGATTTCCGCCGGCCACCCGCGATCGCTCCTCAGAGAGCCAGAATGAGAATCTGTCAATGTAATCAAACAGATCCCCATTCTGACAGGAGAATTCAGAGTGATCGTCTGTTCGTAGTTATCAGGAACAGCAATCTCTCTGTACTCCTAGTCAGTCCCATCCCCCCACAGTTAGAAACGCCTGCCAGGGAACACCTTTAACCCCTTAATTGCCCCCTAGTGTTAAAGGGGTTGTAAGGGGGCGGTGCTGAGTCCGCCATTCTGCGTCTATGAACGCAAATGCTGGATTTGGGAGCGCGCCTGCAAGGTAACCCCCCCCCCCCCCGGGAGAGCGCTTCTCCTAGGGCAGGGATATGCAATTAGCGGACCTCCAGCTGTTGCAAAACTACAAGTTCCATCATGCTCTGCCTCTGGGTGTCATGCTTCTGGCTGTCAGAATCTTGCTATGCCTCATGGGACTTGTAGTTCTGCAACAGCTGGAGGTCCGCTAATTGCATATCCCTGTCCTAGGATTTTATACAATGCGGGGGAGGAGCTACCACCGCCGCCAGGGGACCCCAGAAGTCGGGGATCGGGGCCCCTCTGTGCAAAATGACCTGCACAGTGGAGGCAAGTATGACATGTTTGTTGTTTAAAAAAAAAAAAACCTGGCTTTACAATCACTTTAACCCCTTCCCTGCCAGTGACATTTATACAGTAATCCATGCATTTTTATAGCACTGATCACTTTATAAATATCAGTGGTCCCAAAAAGGTGTCAAAAGTGTCTGATCTGTCTCTGATCACTGCCATTACTAGTACAAAAAAAAAAAGTAATAAAAATGCCATAAATCTATCTCCTATTTTGTAGACGCTATAACTTTTGTGCAAACCAATCATTATACGCTTACTGTGTAATATATAGAAGAATACATACTGGCCTAAACTGATGAAGAAATTTGTGTTTTTACGTTTTTTTGTTGGTTTTTTTTTTTCTTTTTGGATATTTATTATAGCAAACAGTAAAAAATATTGGTTTTTTTTTTTCAAAATTGTTGGTCTTTTTTTGTTTATAGCGCAAAAAATAACCGCAGAGGTGATCAAATACCACCAAAGGAAAGCTCTATTTGTGGGAAAAAAAGGACATCAATTTTGTTTGGGTACAGCGTCACATGACTGCGCAATTAAAGCGACCGGTAAAGCGACGCAGTGCCGTATAGCAAAAAATGGTCTAGTCATTAAGGGACAAATCTTCCGGTCCTTAAAGTGGATGTAAACTCAATGTCATCCTTTCTAAACTACTGCCATGGGGTTTATCTATAAGGATATACATGCCTCCTGCATGTATCTTTACCTGTCAAATGTCTCCCCTCTGTCTGTTATTAGACCCGAAAAACTGCATATTCTGGGGGTGGGTCTGTTGTCTGGAGCTCGGTGGGTGGAGTTGTGATGTCAGTAGACTCCCCGCCCACCTTTACACTCTCCTGTGTATTTCTAACACTGAACTTCTGCTATGATCTCTAACATCCAATGAAAAGACAGGAAAGTAATCACATGACTTCAGAATGCCAAATCATGCTGAGGTGCGGAAAAGCCAATCCTTGCAGAGCTGCTGAAGAAAGGAGTGGGGGAGGGAATTAAAAAATAATGCATGTCTCTTAGGCTGTCACTCACAGCAAGGAGGAGTATTTGACAAAGTTTTTCTCAGTTTGTCAAGATTTTTCTCACTGAACAATAAAAGAGGATTGCTCAGAGATGGATTAACTCTGTGTGGCAAGACTGGGCTCAAATGATGGGAAATCTTATACTCTACAGTATGATATCAAAAAAAAATGTCGGGTTTACATCCACTTTAAGTGGTTAAGTCTGGGCTCTGACTAGACCATTCGCCTTTTTCTCCTTCAACCACTGTGTGGTCATTTTTGCTGTGCTTTGGGTCATTGTCATGTCCTCTTCTTCCCATTGACATCTTTTTGGCAGAGGGCAGCAAATTTTCCTCAAGATTTTAATGGTATTTTGCACCATCCATTTTCTTCTATCATGACAAGTGCTCCAGTCGGAAATCCAATACCGCTCACCAGCCAAATAACACCATTCCTACAGTAAAGCATGGAGGTGGTAATAAACTGTTATGGGGGTGTTTCTCTGCAGCAGGGACTGGAGCACTTTTCAGGATACAAGAAAAATGGATGGGGCAAAATACCACCAATTCTTAAGAAAAATCTGCTGCCCTCTGCCAGAAATTTGTCCATGGGAAGAAGGTTTACCTTCCAATATGACAATGACCCAAAGCACACAGCAAAAATGACCACACAGTGGTTGAAAAAGAGAAAAGGATGACTGTCCTTGCATGGCTTAGTCAGAGCCCAGACTTGAACCCCATTGAAAATCTGTGGAATGACTTAAAATGAACTGTGAAATTTAACTGAACTTGAGCAGTTCTGTAAAGAAGAATGGGCAAATATTGCAAATGTGCAAAGTTAGATGTGCAAAGTTAGTAGACACATATTCCAGTAGACTTAAAGGGGTTTAAATAGCAAACATGTCATACTTATCTCCTCTTCTGGGGTCTCCCAGCGGTGCTCCTGGCTCCTCCTCTTCTCAAGTGCCCCCACGGAGAGCCGCATTCCATGGGAGCACTCGTGCGGGCACGCTCCCAAGTCCTGCTGCTGCATCCATTGAAACAGATAGCAGGACTCGGCCCCGCCCCCCAGTTCCCGTGTTGCTTGATTTGATTGACAGCAGTGGAAGCCAATGGCTCCTGCTGCTATCAATCTATCCAATGAGGACCCGAGACAGCAGCTGGAGCTGCTGTGCTCGCCCCTGTCACTGGAACGATCGGGTTCAGGTAAGTAAAAGAGGGGCTCTGGGGGCTGCTGCACTACAGAAGGTTTTTCACCTTAATACATAGAATGCGTTAAGGTGAAAAAAACTCAACGGTTTACAACCCCTTTATGGCTGTAATTAAAGCAAAAGGTGGTTCCACAAAATACTGACTTAAGGGGGTTGATCCTTTTTTCGTACTCAGTGATTCTGTTTTTAATGTTTTTTTTTTTCCTTTTTTATGACTTGTTGGTGTTATATCTTTCACTTAGATGTTATAAATTGCATTGAGTAAATACAGCTGGATAAAACAAAAACAGTGTCTGTCTTCATTTTAGGCTGCAAAGCAACCAAAGGTGATTGTTTTAAGGGGGGGGGGTGATTCTTTTCTATATCCTTTGTATATCTCTTCTGTATTAAAGTTACTTACCTGCCTGTCTACCCCTGTACAATAAGCTGCGGACATTGTTCAAGTTCAGCAATGGTGAGTTGACTGAGTGCACACGTGACATCATCTCAGCCTAGCTCATGACACTGGCTAGCGATCGATACCCAAAGATATCAACGGCACACTGCATCGCTGGAGCCAAGGTGAGTATAGTTCCACTTTAAGAAATAAATAGGGTATATTGAGTGGACTTTCCTATTTGAACACAGTTGCAGTGTTTTGTGGATAGATTTCACTCGTTTCCAGAAACAGCTCTTTGTGTAAATCCTACACACTTATGTCTAAGTACTGCACAGCTGGCAGATGCTTTGATGGTTAGAATAGATTTGCTGTGGAACTACAGATATTTAAAACCAGGCTTAACATGCTGCAAGTAAAACCAGTTGGATTTTGTTACTTTATTTAAAGCATAACTATCTTTACAGCAGCATGCATGTATTCTTATCTCAGTGGCCTATTTTCTTTTCATATATTGCCCTGAAGCTGAACTTGTATGTTAAAGCCGGTTGCTCAGGAATTGCACAGATTGTTGCTTGTAACGGAAAACTATACCTTTGATGACATATGTCAGCATATTGTTGATTTCACATGTTAGATGAATACATGGTTATATTTTACAATTGTGGAAAAGTATTATATTTTATTTTTACTTGTATATAAGGTATTTATCACCTGGGCTTTTGGATATGATTTTCTAAAAGATTAGCAAATGATTACGTACTGTGTTCTCTAATCACCCAATCATGTGCAGGGCAAGTTTGCCTTTTTTAAAATAAACCTGCAAATAATTGTGTATTGACATTGAATATTCTAATCTTTATTCACTAAGCCAAGGGAACATTGTCTTCTCCTTTGGTAAATCAATTAGCTTATATGCGTATTTAGCACAGCCTAAGCCAATTAGGTATTTTGCCTAAAAAGCTACACTGTTGTTTATATGTATAGTTAACTTATATAAGCAATAGGGTTGTATGCTTTTCTGTATACATTGATGAATGGAAATCCACCTTTGAGATTCACCTCAGGAGATTGTTTCATATCGATACTGTTTAGCCGTTTTGTAAATATTTTCTTTATTGTGGTTAGAGAAACTTTTTTTTTTTTTTTAAATATTTTTGGTCAGATAAATATTCAACATTGAATATTTGTGTCATGTGTTCTCATTTTTCAGTCAGCAAGTGGGTGCTTTAAATTCCTTTTTATATGTCTTCTGTTGTTTAGAGAGCTCAGTAGCTGAATTGATGTCTCATCCCACCTCATTCTACCTTCTTTTGAATGGTTCCATCCAAGGCAATTTAAGTTGCAACCGGAACATGAATAGCCATAAAATCTTCCAATGGGGACACTTGTTCAAGTGAAAACTGTTTAACCGCTTCAGCTCCAGATGATTTTACCCCTTTCCTGACCAGAGCACTTTATGCGATTCGGCACTGCGTCGCTTTAACTAACAATTGCGCGGTCGTGCGATGTTGCACCCAAACAAAATTGACGTCCTTTTTTCCCACAAATAGAGCTTTCTTTTGGTGGTATTTGATCACTTCTGCGGTTTCTATTTTTTGTGCTATAAACAAAAAAAGAGCGACCATTTTGAAAAAAACAAAAAAAATAATTTTTTACTTTTTGCTATAATAAATATCCCCCAAAAATATATAAAAAAAACTTTTTTTTCTCCTCAGTTTAGGCCGATATGCATTCTTCTACGTATTTTTGGTTAAAAAAAATGGCAATAAGCTATTGATTGGTTTGCGCAAAAGTTATAGAGTCTACAAAATAGGGGATAGTTTTATGGCATTTTTATTAATTTTTTTATTAGTAATGGCTGCGATCTGCGATTTTTATCGGCACTGTGACATTATGGCGGACACATCGGACATTTTTGACACTATTTTGGGACCATTGTCATTTATACAGTGATCAGTGCTATAAAAATGCATTGATTACTGTATAAATGGCACCGGCAGTGAAGGGGTTAACCACTAGGGTCGATGAATGGGTTAAGTGTGCCCTAGGGAGTGATTCTAACTGTGGGGGTGGGCTACTAGTCACATGACAACGATCACTGCTCTCGATGACAGGGAGCAGTGATCTCTGTCATGACACAAGCCAGAATGGGGAAGTGCCTTGTTTACATAGGCACTTCCCTGTTCTGAGGCTCCATGACAAGATCGCCGGGAGACCGACGGACGTCGAGTCTGCCGGTCCCACGGGCACGATCACGCTGTACGCGGTGCGTGTGTGCCTGCTATCCCCGGCTCTTAAAGGGGACGTACAGGTACGCCCATTTGCCCACTGCTGCCATAGTGCCGACGTATATCGGCGTGCGGTGGTCGGCAACTGGTTAAGAGAGGATTTCCTCATTTACTGCTGGGTCTACAGGGCGGAAAGTGAGGAATTTCCCAAATAGTACATAGACCAAAATAAAAAAAATGTTTTGGTTTTAGATACAGATTAAAGCATCTGTTTGGGCAAAAAGTATGCTATGTATGTTTAAAATATCTCTGTGATATATGCACATTTTCCCAGTGTTTTTTCTTGCTGCAAGTTCAAAAAGTACCTGAGGGTTCTGCCAGACATTAATTGAGCTTCTAAATTCCTGTAAAAAAATTACAACACAGCCTTTGTTGCACTGAAATCCCAAGCAGGTTGTTGGCCCTGCTCAGGTCCTCCCTTCTAGAATACAGAACCCCCTTCCTTCTCCATAACCTAAGGGGTGGTGCATTCTGTAGATCAGCAGGTGGGACCTCAGACCGGATTTTAGTGTAGCAGGAGCAACATTGTCCTCTCACCATGGGCGGTTGGGAGCTCACTAGATCCGAGATAGGCTAGATAGGCATTTTTCTGTACTTGCAGTGTTTTTTAGAGACAATACTTGGAGAAATGTGCATGTATTGCACTGATGTAAAGCATAGTTTTTTTAGGTTGTCCAGACATAGACATTAATGAGCACTGGGAACTCATGTGCCTTAGGCTATTACGTCTAAATAATTGCTTCATTAATCGTTCCAACACTTTTCCATTAAAGACAAAAATGTGGGTATACAGTTGTCAAAACACAGGTCATCTAATCAACATTCTATATGTAGCATAGTTTGCAAGTTCTCTTGTTCTGAAACTAATTTTCACATACTTCAGGAACTCATTTTCAGGTTTCCAGCAAATAAATTGGAAAGCACTGATGACTCACAAACTCAGTCTTCATGGCAAATCTCTAATTTCATCTAGCAGTTTTATGATGTTTAAGTAAACCTGCCATGAGAGATATATATGGCCTGCCATTGCTGACTTCTTTCTGAAAATACTAGTTGCCTGGCTATTTTTTTTACTTTCTGGTTTCGGTACTTGTCCTCAGGCAAATAATGTAAGAGAAGTTAGATTTCCATTCACTCTGGTGCATTGCAGAGAAATGCAGCAGGTCTGCATTTTTTTTGCCAATGCACTACAACTTACTTCAAAGCATGGTTATAGTGTGAACAGGGTCAGGGCTGTCTTTAATATTGATTGGACCCCGGGCAAACATTTTCTTGAGACCCCCTGAATCCACTCATCAAATATTTGTAGGCAGCGCAGACTTTGGGCCCCACCACAATGACTGGGCCCGGGGCAGCTGCCCCTTTTGCCCTGTGTTAAAGATGGCCCTGAACAGGGTAGATAGAAAACAATTGTGTCCTATGTTTACTTGTAGTGACTGGCATTGATCAGGTGCAGAAAATGCCAGTCACCATATATAGTGTGAATGAGCCCATCGGACCTCAGCAATTTGTAGTGGGAACATTGATTATGGTAACAGCATTGATCTCTTCTAGCCTCATGTAACATGTTTCCAGTTTTGTATTGTCTTCTGCAGCATATCCCCTTCCAAAAATGTAGCACGTGCATACTCAGTCCTCTTAGACATTACATATATTGAACATAATATGCAGCCCTTTGGTGATATCAGGAGCCGCATTTCAGACCCCCTTTATCTCATAAGGTAAAAACAATTTTCATAACAGTTTTTTTGGTAAATATCGTTAACTAATTTTAGCTTGGAGAAATAATGGTTGAAGATACACTGAGAACAAACTTGTAGTTGAGGGATATTAAAGTGGGTTTATTAAATTCAAATAGACTGTGCACTTTGCAAGTGCAGTTGCACTAATTTTCCTTAGTAAGTAGTAATTGTAATGTGGTGAAGCTTCACTTTGTAAAAAATACCCTATCAGGTACAAGAAAAATTAAGAAATGCATTGCTTACACATGATTAGACAAAGAATATCTGGAGAACTTAACCACATTTACAAAGCTCTGGGGAAAAATAGTGCAACTGCACTTGTAAAGTGCACAGTCTATTTACCTTTATTAAATTCATCCCAAAGATTCAGTAAAATACTACAACCCAAGGAAAACAATGCTGAGGGAATTAAAGGGGTTGTAAACCCTTGTGTTTTTTGCATAGGATGCATTAAGGTGAAAAAACTTCTGGCAGTGACCCCCCGTTTTACTTACCTGAGCCCCTACCCAGCCTCCCTGTTTTACTTACCTGGACCCCGTAATTCCCTCGGCGGACACGCATTCTCCCTCTCTGCACTGGGTCCCGGCACTTGATTAGATAGATTGATAGCAGCGCAGCCATTAGCTCCTGCTGCTGTCAATCAAATCCAATGACGCGGGCGCCGGGGGCGGGGCCGAGTCCGGCATTCGTGTCTATGGACGCAAATGTTGGACTCAGGAGCGCGGTAACTCCTCCTCGCATCAGATAACCCCCAGGAGAGAACTTCTCCTAGGGGGTTATCTGATGTGAGGAGGAGCTGCGAGAGCCCCTGAGGGACCCCAGAAGAGGAGGATCAGGGACACTCTGTGCAAAACGAGCTGCACAGTGGCGGTAAGTATGACATGTTTGTTATTTAAAAAAAAATAAAACAGGAAGGTTTGCAATGACTTTAAGGAGCTGCCTTCACTGATCTCTACTTCTACATATTTGAGTTCTCTGGCTGTCCTTATGGTTGTCTGACATCAGCACTTTCTAAATCATTAAATTTGGAAATCAGGAACTCTGACTTCACTCTTGCTGCATTAGCTTTATGTTCCTTTCTTGTCAGTGACTCAGAAAGTATAGATATTTCTTAAAGTTGGAAAGATGACTCTTGATTAATGGTAATGGGTGAATGCACCTTACATACTGTTATCTGTATTACTGGATGAGCCCAGTGGTATTAGGCCCCTTTCACACGTGGGGATCCGTGTTGACCTGACCCATGATCCGTTGATCCCCGCTGAGTCGGCGGATGACAGGGCACACTGTGCAGTGACTGCCCTGTCAGATCTCCGCTCTCCCCTATGGGGGGATCGCATGAACACGGACTGTCTGTCCGTGTTCATCTGATCTGCTCTGCAGACGGATAAAAAAATAGGATTTTCCCCTGTCTGCAGAATCGGACAATAGGGGGGACAGATGATATCGGGTGTCAGAGGATGTTCATCCGCTGACACCCGCTATCCCATAGGGATGCATGTATGTCTGTATTTCATCCGAAAACGGATGGATGAAATACGGACATACGGTCCGCACGTGTGAAAGGGGCCTTAATGATGGTCCAGTTTATTCTAGATATGTGTTACATTGTTAAGGAAAAATAAAAAATAAAATTGAAGTAGGACACAATACAATCCACCACGGTGTATAAAACAGTCCATATATTCAGGTCCAAACAGATCTTCAAGGTAAAAAGGACTGTGTGTAAGCAAATGGTGATTCCAGGATCCCACCACCACAGATACAAATGGCCTCTCACCTGATGTTGTAGACCCTTTAATCATAGAGGGTCAAAAGCGCTTTTTAGCATATAATATGCAAGTGTTATGCGGCTAAGCAAATCTTCACCAAGAACCATCAAGGACCCAATACAGGACACTCCAATGGAGACATAAGGGAAATAAAAGTGGCGAAAAATAGTGCTCTCCGTCTAAAATGATCTTTATTTCAATATAAGGAATCATAAAACACTCACAAGTGAAGTACTTGGAAATAGCAGGCAAACAGTAATGGCGATCTCCTGTTCCTCCGGACAGCAGAGCAGATGCGCAGTGGCCGCGGGTGACGTCACGACGCTACCTCGTTCTGGACGCGTTGCGTCCCAGTGGGCGGGGACTTCATCCTTTCTTCATTTATCTAGCACTGCACTGTCTGTTTATTGATGTTTATTGAGGGATTTGAATATTGGCCCTAGTGTTCAGCTGCTGTTCGATTTATACACCACTTCGCGCTGATTAATTTCTTTCTTATGTGTTACATTGTAATGTGGTTATGTGCCTGTGAAGGTACATAGCCCCAGTCACTATCTGCTTTAGATGTGATATATACAGTGCATCCGGGAAGTATTCACAGCGCTACACTTTTTCCACATTTTGTTATGTTACAGCCTTATTCCAAAATGGATTAAATTCATTACTTTCCTCAAAATTCTACAAACAATACCCCCTAGTGACAACATGAAAGTAGTTTGTTTAAAATCTTTGCAAATTTATTAAAAATAAAAATCGAAAAAAAAATCACAAGTACATAAGTATCACAGCCTTTGCTCAATACTTTGTTGAAGCACCTTTGGCACCAATTACAGTCTCTAGTCTTTTTGAGTATGATGCTACAAGCTTGGCACACCTATTTTTGGGAAGTTATTCCCATTCTTCTTTGCAGGACTTCTCAAGCTCCATCAGGTTGGATGGGGAGTGTCGGTGCACAGCGATTTTCAGATTTCTCCAGAGATGTTCAATCGGGTTCAAGTCTGGGATCTGGCTGGGCCACTAAGGGACATTCACAGAGTTGTCCTGTAGCCACTGCTTTGTTATCTTGGCTGTGTGCTTAGGGTCGTTTTCCTGTTGGAAGATGAACCTTCACCCCGTCTAAGATCCAGAGCACTCTGGAGCTGGTTTTCATCTGTACATTGGTGCATTAATCTTTCCCTCGATCCTGTCTCCCAGTTCCTGCCGCTGAAAAACATCCCCACAGCATGATGCTGCTACCACCATGCTTCACTGTAGGTATGGTATTGGCCAGGTGATGAGCGGTGCCTGGTTTCCTCCAGACATGATGCTTGCCATGCAGGCCAAAGAGTTCAATCTTTGTTTCATCAGACCAGAGAATTTTGTTTCTCATGGTCCGAGAGTCTTTCAGGTACCTTTTTAGCAAACTCCAGGCGGGCTGTCATGTGCCTTTTACAGAGGAGTGGCTTCCGTTTGGCCACTCTACCATACAGGCCTGATTGGTTGAGTGCTGTAGAGATGGTTGTTCTTCTGGAAAGTTCTCCTCTCTCCACAAAGAAATGCTGGAACTCTGTCAGAGTGACCATCGGGTTCTTGGTCACCTTCCTAAGGCCCTTCTTCCCCAATTGCACCAGTTTGGCTGGGTGGCCTGCTCTAGGAAGAGTCCTGGTGGGTTTATTGGGACCTTCAATGCTGCAGAAATTTTTCTGTACCCTTCCCCAGATCTGTGTCTCGATACAGTCCTGTCTCAGAGGTCTACAGACGATTCCTTGGACTTCATGGCTTGGTTTGTGCTCTGACATGCACTGTTAACTGTGGGACTTTATATAGACAGGCATGTACCTTTTCAAATTGTGTCCAATCAACTGTATTTAACATAGGTGGACTCCAATCAAGGTGCAGAAACATCTCAAGGATGATCAGTGGAAACAGGGTGCACCTGAGCTCAATTTTGAGTGTCATGGCAAAGGCTGTGAATAAATACTTATGTACATGTGATTTTTTTTTCTGGTTTTTCAATTTTTAATACATTTGCAAAGATTTCAAACAAACTTCTTTCACGTTGTCATTATGGGATATTGTTTGTGCAAATTTGAGGAAAATAATAAATTTTATCCAGTTTGGAATAAGGCTGTAACATAACAAAATGTGGAAAAAGTGAAGCGCTGTGAATACTTCCCGGATGCACTGTAGCAGTAATTATGCTTACAGTAGAACTGTGGACACAGTAAAAACATACATATATTTACAAATTATTGGCAAGTGGCAAACAAGCTTTAAAATAGGCCTTCACTGACCTCTGTAGTTATAGCCACTGTGGAGAAATTCATCCTCAAAGTTCGTAATGGAGGCACTAAAGTTGTAGAGTCTAAAGCTGGGTCTCGGCTCTTTTTTCTCTCCCCTCTTCCTGTACAGTGTGCAGCTCTTTATTTACATTACAAGTGATAAGATCGGTAGGCTGATACCTCACTGCTTATGGGGGAGGGGGGTTTGAGGTACTAAGGGAAAAGGAAAGTAAATCAAAAGGCTTTCACTGCAAACTTTTAGGATGAATTATTTCACTGTGGCTGCAGCTACAGAGGTAAGTTAGGGTTTGTTTTTAAAGCAACCTTGTGGATATAAAAACTTAAAGTATCAAAAGTGTAAGGTTCAAGGATTAAAGAAAATATTTACTCATAAACCTCGCCACCACTCATATCTACTGTAGATGCTACAGGAGATGTGCAAAGACTGCAGATATGCTATAGGTGTGGTTGGAGACTGGGGACATGCTACAGGAAACTGTGAGAGATGGGGGACATGTTACAAGCTACTGGTAAAGATCACAGCTATTACAGCCCTTTTACAAGTAGGTGTCTACTACAGCTCTCTAAAATTACTGGAACCACGTTTGATATTCATCTAAGCAAGATGAATTAGAAGAGTTCATAGAGAAAAAAAGCATGAACAGCACAGAAAAAGGAAGAATGTAAAGGATAAACCAAATCTATTAGCTAGTACAAGCCAGTGTGATAAATATTTTTCATCGCTGTTCCTGAGCAAGTACCTTGACAAACAAAACAAGGGCAACACAGTAAGTACCAAAGTACCACAATTTTGACACCAGGGCCCTGAACAATCCAAAACGTAAACTACAAGCTTTTCATAGATTCACTCTTTAACCGCTTGACGACCAGTGCACAACGATATACATCGGCACAATGGCACGGCTGCGCAAATGGGCGTACAGGTACATCCCCTTTAAGAAGCGGCATTGTGGGCGCACGCCCGCCGCATGCTCTCTGACCGTGCCTGCGGCACCCACGGACTCGATGTCCACGGTGTCCCGCGGCAGAATGGGGAAATGCCTATGTAAACAAGGAATTTCACCATTCTGCCTAGTGACAAGACAGAGTTGTACTGCTCCCTGTCATCGGGAGCAGTGATCGCTGCCGTGTCCTAGGTAGCCCATCCCCTCCGCAGTTAGAATCACTCCCTAGGACACACTTAACCCCTTGATCACCCCCTAGTGTTTAACCCCTTCCCTGCCAGTGTAATTTATACAGCAATCAGTGCATTTTTATAGCACTGATCACTGTATAAATGACAATTCTTCCCAAAATAGTGTCAAACGTGTCCGATGTGTCCGCCATAATGTCACAGTCATGATAAAACACGCTGATCGCCGCCATTACCAATAAAAAAAAAATAATAATAAAAATGTCATAAATCTATTCCCTATTTTGTAGACACGATAACTTTTGCGCAAAAAAAATCAATATATGCTTGTTGCGATTTTTTTTATATATTTTTTGGGGATATTTTATTATAGCAAAAAGTAAAAAATATTGCTTTTTTTTTTTCAAAATAGACGCTCTTTTTTTGTTTATAGCACAAAAAATAAAAACCACAGAGGTGATCAAATACCACCAAAAGAAAGCTTTATTTGTGGGAAAAAAAGGACGTCAATTTTGTTTGGGTGCAACGTCGCACGACCGCGCAATTGTCAGTTAAAGCGACGCAGTGCCGTAACATAAAAAGTGCTCTGGTAAGGAAGGGGGTAAATTCTTCCGGGGCTGAAGTGGTTAACATATCTCATATATTGACATCTCTTTGTCTCCAAATCATCTCATACAACTATTACAGCAAAAATTGGTCACCATTATGTGAGCAAGAAGGGGTTTTGTGCTGGTTGACAAAAATGTCAAAAGGTGGTGTTTCTAAAGCAAAACTAAAAAAGTAAGCTCTTATACAAGGCATGTCTATTGAATAACAAGACTGATTAAATAACTCACATGTATTACAAATGTAATCCTTGCCCCCTTCGATATATTTCCCATTTGTACTAATACATTGCTGCAGTCTTGGTTTCCACTGGTTGAAGGCATGGAGAAAATCTATTTCTGTCAGCTGTTTCAACAGCTCAGCTGTTTTCTTCTTTACAGCATCAACTGACTAAAAAACATGTCCCTTTTAAGCACTGGTTTAACTTTTGGGAAAAGATAAAAGTCGCATGGTGCTAAATCGGGTAATATGGAGGATGTTCAACTGTAGTAATGTGCTTGTCAGTCAAAAACTGCTTCAACTGCTGTGTGAGCAGGCACATTGTCCTGGTGAAGAATGAAACAATTTTCCCACAGTTGCGGCTGTTTTTTTCTGACTCTTTCAGCTTTATCAAAACTTCCTTATAATAATGCTGGTTAACTGTTGTGCCTTCTGGAGCCCATTTTTTCAAAATTACACCCTAGATATTAAAAAACAATGAGCATGGATTTAGCTATCATTCAAACACTGAGTCGGCGGTCTTTTCGAACAACCTGACTGATTTTTTTTCTACATTTTCTTCGGTTCTTGAAGTGCAAGGTTGTCCAGGGCATTCATCATCTTTGACATTCTCACGTCCCTCGCTGAATCTTTTGTGCCACTCAAACATACGCGCACGAGACAGGTCATAATTCCCATAAGCTGTAGTAAGCATTTGAAAAGATTCTGTTGGTGTTTTGTGCATTTTTACAAAGAAATTCAAATTGACACGTTGTTTAACTTTTGAACTTAACATTTTTTCAGCACACTACAGAAAACACAACCAAACTAAATGGCGACTCACAATCAACTTAACATTATAGTGTTGCTGCTTGTCATGCAGGTTCAAACATTTTATATCCGGTTCTGACTGCTTTTTTTTACTAGGTGGAATCACGGTCTGGTTATTTACTAGACCTACCTCGTACTTCTGGTTTGCCCTCTCCCTCCTTTTCCATCCATTTCATTCTCTGCTTAATATTTTAGAACATTTAAAATATTTAGAAAAGCTTGTTTAAGGGTCAGGTTGGATATTTGTTTGAAATTCCCTGCATTTATAAAGCTGAAAATTTGGAGTGCAAGTAAATAAGCAGGATGACTATGGCATTATAACAATGGCTTGTAATAAGTAGGAAATACTTATTCCTTTTTTGCATGATCAGTTTTACTCTTTCTCCAGTTTCTTTTCCAGATTTCCATGTTTTAGGTCTCCAATCAGAAAACTAAAGCTTTATCAATACTTAGGAACATTTTGTCAAAACAGTGGCTATAGAAGATGTTATTGGGTTTTCCTAATGAATAGGGCCATGGTATTTATGTAATATGTTTGGGAAATGTTGAAGGCTACTGCATTTAGCACTTTTTCATAAATATGTCTGTTTATGTTAATTCATGGGATCTCTCATTAGCTACATTCCTGGAATAGCTAACTCTGGTGGTTTCATGACCGTGTGTGGGAATAGGAGTGTGGGAAGAAAGTTGTACAGAGATTAAAGAACAGTTTTCCATGTTACAGGAAGGCTTTGTTATCAGTTTTTTTCTCGGAAGTGTAGGTCTGTTTGATGTTCTCCTAAATGCCATTGGCTTTGATCATTGATGAAGGGTTGGGATGTCCTGCAGGTGGAACCAGGGCGCGTTCTAACACAAATAGAAGCAGACATTTATGTGTCTCTTGTATGCACTGGGAACAATGCATATAGGAGATAAAGCTGTAAGACTACAACAGCTGGAAAAGTGACCCTAATGGCTCAAGTAAGAAAGCTGTGAGCTATGGAAAAGACAAAGAGAGGCCTTTATGCTTGAAGCCTTAACCAGTAATTATGGTTTGATTCTACCTTTAGATATAAAATGCAAGGGTACTCCTATACCTTTGCTTGAGAACATTAACGTAAAACATGAAAGGGCTCGTATTTTGCTTTCATGTGCAGGAGCATGAAATCTTCTATTATAAAGTACTCTCAAACTGTTATTGCCATGTGAAACTGACCTAGAATTTGTCTAGCTGTTTTAAAAGAAAAGTAATCCAAACTTTGTATCTTCTCTCCACAGTAACTTAGGGCCATTTAACACCATGGATCGCACTGTGCATTCTTTTGCGATTCATATGTGATCCAAGTGCAATGCGATTTCAGCCCATTCACTTAAATGGGCTAAAATCACACCAGACCGCACCAAAAGTAGTGTATGCACTACTTTAAAAAATTTACAGCAACCTGATCACATGGTACTACTGTACAATGAGATCTGGTGCAGGGCAATGCACTGTTTGCGACCTGCTATTGGGATGTCATTGAGTTAACATTGATCACAACTGCAGTGCTTTCTGAACATGGTGTGGGAAACGCACACAGAATGTGGGCTTATACAGTCAGGTCCATAAATATTGGGACATCGACACAATTCTAATCTTTTTGGCTCTATACACCACCACAATAGATTTGAAATGAAACAAACAAGATGTGCTTTAACTACAGACGTTCAGCTTTAATTTGAGGGTATTTACATCCAAATCAGGTGAACAGTGTAGGAATTACAACAGTTTGTATACGTGCCTCCCACTTTTTAAGGGACCAAAAGTAATGGGACAATTGGCTGCTCAGCTGTTCCACGGCCAGGTGTGTGTTATTCCCTCATTATCCCATTTACAAGGAGCAAATTTAAGGTCCAGAGTTAATTTCAAGTGTGCTATTTGCATTTCTAATCTGTTGCTGTCAACTCTCAATATGAGATCCAAAGAGCTGTCAGTGAAGCAAGCCATCATTAGACTGAAAAAACAAAACAAACCCATCATCGAGATAGCAAAAACATTAGGTGTGGCCAAATCAAATGTTTGGAACATCCTTAAAAAGAAAGAACGCACCGGTGAGCTCAGCAACACCAAAAGACCTGGAAGACCACGGAAAACAACTGTGGTGGATGACCGAAGAATTCTTTCCCTGGTGAAGAAAACACCCTTCACAACAGTTGGCCAGATCAAGAACACTCTCCGGGAGGTAGGTGTATGTGTGTCAAAGTCAACAATCAAGAGAAGACTTCACCAGAGTAAATACAGAGGGTTCACCACAAGATGTAAACCATTGGTGAGCCTCAAAAACAGGAAGGCCAGATTAGAGTTTGCCAAACAACATCTAAAAAAGCCTTCACAGTTCTGGAACAACATCCAATGGACAGATGAGACCAAGATCAACTTGTACCAGAGTGATGGGAAGAGAAGAGTATGGAGAAGAAAAGGAACTGTTCATGATTCAAAGCATACCACCTCATCAGTGAAGCATGGTGGTGGTAGTGTCATGGCGTGGGCATGTATGGCTGCCAATGGAACTGGTTCTCTTGTATTTATTGATGATGTGACTGCTGACAATAGCAGCAGGATGAATTCTGAAGTGTTTCGGGCAATATTATCATCTTATATTCAGCAAAATGCTTCAGAACTCATTGGACGGTGCTTCACAGTGCAGATGGACAATGATCTGAAGCATACTGCGAAAGCAAGCAAAGAGTTTTTTAAGGGAAAGAAGTGGAATGTTATGCAATGGCAATCACCTGACCTGAATCCGTTTGAGCATGCATTTCACTTGCTGAAGACAAAACTGAAGGGAAAATGCCCCAAGAACAAGCAGGAACTGAAGACAGTTGCAGTAGAGGCCTGGCAGAGCATCACAATTGATGAAACCCAGCGTCTGGTGATGTCTATGCATTCCAGACTTCAGGCTGTAATTGACTGCAAAGGATTTGCAACCAAGTATTAAAAAGTGAAAGTTTGATGGATGATTGTTAATCTGTCCCATTACTTTTGGTCTCTTAAAAAGTGGGAGGCACATATACAAACTGTTGTAATTCCTACACTGTTCACCTGATTTGGATGTAAATACCCTCAAATTAAAGCTGAAAGTCTGCAGTTAAAGCACATCTTGTTCGTTTCATTTCAAATCCATTGTGGTGGTGTATAGAGCCAAAAAGATTAGAATTGTGTCAATGTCCCAATATTTATGGACCTGACTGTATAAAGAAAAAAAAGAGGGCTCTCCCATTTTCTCCTGAGGACTTCGACCGTCGCCTTCTTAAACTCTAAAGTTGCCTTGGTCAAGTTCTCTAGGCTGGACTGGAGTTCCCCCCCAACTGTCTCTCTAATCCCCCTCCCTTTCCCTTTCCCTCCCCTCTGCCCCTGCTTTGTTCCTTTTCTTCTCTGCTCCCTTATTTTTTCTTTCTCTCGCCACAACATATAGGAGGTTATTTACTAGTACTGGAGAGTGCAAAATCTGGTGCAGCTCTGCATAGAAGCTTCCAGGTTTTATTAACAAAGCTTAATTGAACATTCTGAAGTTAGAAGCTGATCGGCTACCATGCACAGCTGCACTAGATTCTGAGTGCAGCAGTTTTAGTAAATCTCCCCCATAGTGCTCATTGGCTAAATTTATGCATTTGCCAAATTATACAGTGGGAAAAAAAACACCCCCTCGTTGCCTTTCACACAATTATGCTTTTTTTTAGGAGGCATGAAATGCATATCAGAAGCAATAAACTAATATTGTAGCTGCATAATGAATAAATACACAGAAATGTATACCCCCGGCCAGATTTCTTTTTTAGTGTGAACTATGAAAGTAAATTGAGATTCTCTTATTCTTCCAAATTGAATGGTACAATCTTTTTATATTGAGTTAAAGAGGAATTTTGTTAGGTACTGTTTGAATCCAAATTGACAACATAGGAGATTACCTGTGCAGAAACATTCGTTTTTTTATGGAAATGCTTACTACTTATTGAGGTCCCATCCCTTCAAAGGTTAGGTGCTTGTAGAAGAAATAAAACAAAAAGTAAGACTGTGTGGCCACCTTCTCTTTGGCAATTATAGCTGAGGAACTTTTTAGCAGGAAAAACTCTTCCCATCATGTAGTAGGAGCTGCAAAGCTTTCAGGGCGTCAGACCTTTGCATATTAGGTTGTCATCTAATATAAATGAAGGAGGGGTTTTATCTGCTTTTTTATTGGACCAGAGTTTAGGATTGGACAACTCTGGTGCTACGTACAAAAGCATAAGTATTGCTTGTGTGAAAATCCACACGTTAGATTGGGCATCCAGCCACTTTACAGGTGGTAGAACTGCCTAAGTGAGCATTGCAATGCAGTGGACTTCAGTACAGCTAGATACCACACCTTCAGCTGATGCAATGATGCTAATACAACTAATCTATACCACGTTTCGGTGGTCATCAGTATTGTCAGCATTTCTAGATTCTGTCAGATGCTTACTTGCAGCTTGTTATGCATATTCTTGGGCTGATTTATGAAGAACGTTGAGAATTTTCTCTAGCAACCTGAGAAGTTTCAGCTTTCAAGCTACAGATTGCATTGCAAAACTAAAACATGGAATCTGGGCTAATTTAGGTGAAATACCCATGTTTTCCATGTTTCTCCAATTTTTATAGAACTAACCATTCTATTGTAATTATATGTTAGTGTATACCCTTTTGCCAGCCATGTAGACGTTTTCCACCTTTCACGTTAGTTTTTCTTTCCTTTTTCTTATTATATGTCACCTGACCTTTAAAGAAGATTGACTTTAGACATCATGCTGTGAGGATTTAGTTATAACGGCCAGGCTTAGATTATGCCACACAGTAGGAGCAATCAAAACATGTATTTACACATTAAGAATGAAATATTTAGAGACTGCTGGTTCGGTAATGGCAGAGCAAAGCTTTAGAGCAGAAAGTGGGGCACTTTGCGTGTGCTTTTTGTAAAGATTTATTTACAAAAAACGGACTCCTGCTTGAACGTACAGTTAGCTGAAATGTTTTTTTTTTTCTGAAACAGATGAACATTTTTTGAAACAGATACTTTTTCTAAAGGGCAAATACACATCTCAGTTTGTTTAACAACACAGAAACTACTAGAAGTAATATTAGTGCACCAATTGCTCCACTTTATGTGAATTATTATCCGTGCGATCAGTCATGGCTGTTATAAAATTTTTGGTTCAAATGTGAATAGTTTCTGTGCAAAAATGTGACTTATTTGTTAATTTTATCTTGACATAAAGTGGTAGATCATTATCTTGGTTTTCAATACATGGTAAAGCCTAAGGGTTTTACAATGCAAAGCACATCTAAAGTAAATTATTAAACAACAGAGCTCAACTGCAACAACTGTTTCCTCTTGTTGGTAATAAGTAATAGAATTTCGTTATTTTTTAACCATAGCTTTAATGTAGGTTTTAGCTAGAACATGGTAGATGGTTTAGGATACCCAATTTTCAATATCTTTTACATTTACCAAACTTAAATCATATTTAAAAGAATATGAAACGGTTGTAAGTAAATTTAATGCAACTCTATCAGGCTGTATTAGACCACATATATTGCGTTTAACAGGCGTTTATGTGTATTGAATGCACCTGAGCTGACGCGCATTAAACGCACTTGAGTTGAAATGTGATGACATTCATTTTTTTAATGCATTGCGTTAATGTGCAGAAAACAAATATTTTATTTTATTTTATTTTACTTCACACACGCTGTGTTGCAGCTTGTTGTGCTGTGCTTAAATGCAGAATGCAGAATGTTCCATTTTCACTTGCATTGGAGTGAACTGAGACTCTTGAAAACAAAAGATTTCTGTTTGTCAATTGCATTGGGAATGCGAGTGGCACAGCCCAACAGAACGTAGTTGACATTGTGTTAATGGGTTCTCAGTTTGCCACTAACTTGTACACAGCACCTAGGGTGGCAAAATTCCAGTATTTGCTCTGTTCTGAGGGGATTATAATTGTTATAGTAACTATAGTTCTGAGGGGATTTTGTTATAGTAGGATTAAGTTCAAGCCTGCTAGCTGAAAATTTTGTTGGCACAAGCGAGTGTTGGGGGATGCTTGTTTCTGGTGGGAAGAGTACACAACATTTAATGCTGCAGAGCAGGGTTGTCAAACTCAGTTTCCTTGCAGGCCGCATCAGCATTATGGTTATCTTCAAAGGGCTGGTTATCTCTGTAAGACTATATAAATGTATTTATTTTTTCTCAGAGAATAGGTACAGGAACTCAAACACCGCTGAACTGCATTGAGCGGTGTGTGTGGCCAAATTGCACAAATAGTAGGAGGATCTTAATGGGGCAATAAATATCGGGAGTGCATTATGTGCAGCGTTGAGGGATGTGCTATGCACAGTGTGCAGGGTTCAGCTCTCTTTCATAGGCTGTCTGCATCTCAATTCCTCCTCTCCCCCTGGGTGTGAGGGCCACATGAAATGGCCTGGAGGGCTGGATTCAGCCTGCGGGCCTTGTGTTTGACACATGCTGTAGAGGGAATTCTAGCCTTGATGGTGGGCTATAAACCTGTGTGTTTTGCAGGTAAGTTTGATATTAGATGCATGCTGATTTAGGGGTAATAACATTACTAGCATAGAAACTGAAACATGTTCAACATCATTGCACCCAGAATCAGCCTGCAGACATTGTGCTGTATTCTACCTTGGTTTCACTGCAGCCACAGTTAAAGTAAACATTTCATATGCCAATGATTTCAGAAGATGCTACAAAATATAAACCATACAGCTTATCTGGTCTGTCCCCAGATGTCCAGTGCTTGTTGCTGCCATTTTGCTTTTTTGTATGGTATATTGCCAGGCAACTGTGGCCTTTATGTGAAAGCCATATTTGCCCAGCCATGTGTCATTGCCTACAAATCACAGATCAGAGTTCTGGGGGAATAATCAGAGGTAAAGAACAGGGCTTAGATGTTGACTTTTGGCAAAATGTCAAATTTTGCTTGCCAATACCAGAGGTTCTTAGTCAGCCTATGCTGCATGTTTTGGGGGATTAAGGAGTGCATTTGAAACAGTTGTAGGAGCAGATAATGAAGATGCCACCATGTGTACATCCGTCCAAATAATTCATCTGTGAACTGAAATGGATCGCACTGGGAGGATTTTGATGAGGTTTGTCTGTACCATCTGTACAGTCAGTACTTTTGGAATAAAGTTTATTGCAACACTGATTACATAAAGCAGGGGTGTCCAAACTTGTTTCAAAGAGGGCCAGATTTGATGAAGTAAACATGTGTGAGGGCCAACCATTTTGCCTGACATTCTTTAAACCATTAAAATTCAATCTAAGTGTGTTTGTTCGAGCACTAATACACTGCCCAACAAGAATTCTCTTGCCTTTGTGGCTGTGTGTGGTGAAGAGATGAGCTTGGGCGTGTTATTTGGATATACCATATTTATCAGCTTATAACATGCACCTTAACTTTGAAAAGGAAGTTTTGGGAAAGAATCTTACATTTTAAATGAAGAAATGTGAAGCAAAATTAGGCTGCATTGATGGGCACCGACCTTTATCAGTGCCCATCTGCAGCATCACAAGTGCCATGAATGCCGCAAACCCCGTTGCCATGAATGCAGCATCCCCCATTGACATGAATGCAGACTCACCATTGCCATCAGTGCAGCCTGATTCATGCCCATCTGCAGCCTTGGAGGAGACAGGGCGGGGGCGGGACGAGCACCAACAGTCATACAGGAGAAACTCCTGTTTTCTCGGCGGGCTCTTTAATAGAAAGTCCCGCCTCCTATGATGGACAGAACAGTCATCCAATGGCAGGATACGGGACTTCCTTTTACATAGGCTGCCATGTAAACAGGCAATACTCCTGTATGTATGGCACTCATCTTGCCCCCTCCCCGTCCCCTCCAAGGCAGCCAGCATTTATATCTTTTGTGGCCCCCGGCGCTCAGGGATTCTTTGGGGGCTACAAAAGATATAAATGTCAAAATTACCAGACGGGCTGTCCAAAATGGGAACGCAGGCCGTGTTTGGGCCCCAGGCTGGACTTACATGCCTGGCATATAGTGAGCAGCTATGCATTCTGTCCTAAAAGAAATATCATAAGGAAGTTATAACAGACCCTGCAGACAAGCCATTACTCACTGTTGGCCATCACTCACTCAAATTGTGTTCAATTGGGATTACTTGTTTATAATGGCGGAATGGAGAAAATTATTATAAATCTTTGTATAGAACTTTTGATAATGCTGTTGGATCCAAGTAAGAAAGTGATATCATTTTGAATGGAATGCTAATCTATGAAGTATAAAAGACAAGTATCCACAAAAAAAGCTTTTTACTACATGGCAGAAGGTCAGTAAGTTATTATTTGAAAGCTGTAACATTTTTCATGTCCGATGATATGTTAGCAGATTTTTCATATTTTGTAATAAAAGAGAATCTAAAATATTGAAATAAAGAAGTCACAGGGGTCAACTCTACTCTGCTTTGAATTCTGACCCATGTGATATTGTTATGTGCCTGCTAACTTATTGGCTTTTTTACCTTTGATCCAGCTGCTGACTGTAATGTGTTTTTCTGGACTACCACTTTTAAAGAAATGATTCTTTTAATATGATTTCCAGAGGTAATGCTGCATTAAAGCTTAACTCTAGGCAGATATAAGTGTCACAAATTATTGCACATAGGATTCCTGATGCTTTTGTTTGCGTGAAGAGCCACAGCCAGTCACAAATACATGGCTGTGTGCAACCATACCCGCATATGCATATACTTCATGTTTCTCAAGCACGACATTTACACGTTCTGGGAAATAAACACACCCATGGGTAAATGCTGATGTATGGAGACATCAGTGTTTACACGAGTGCAGCCACATACAGTCATACATTTGTATGGCCGGTTGTACGCGCTACCTGCCGATCCCCAGTCATGCGCAAGCCCAATTGATGTTACACTGGAGCACTTTTGAGTCTCTGATCGTCTATGTGCATGAGGCCTAATAATCCAGTAAACCTTTTTTGTGTTTTTTTTACTTGCATATTTGGCAAATGAACATAGCTTTATCTAATTCTTACTTAATTTGCAGAAAGATGTTCAGTTAGATTATTCTCTACACTTTTTGTGAGTGAGACAATGGGGGTTATTTAAGAAAGGCAAATCCACTTTGCACTACAAGTGCACTGCAAGTGCACTTGGAAGTGCAGTCGCTGTAAATCCGAGTAGGGCATGCAAGGAAAATAAAAAACAGCATTTTTTTTTTCAAATATAAAGTTTATTCAACTCCAAACAGGGGCGAGGACCCCAAAGTACAATCATTAGTGCAAATACAGACTTGATTACAGTGAATTTTGCAAAGGTTAGATATACATAGGGCAGATAACATTACATGTGTAAGCTTGAGCATTAGAACTGAACAATGTTTGTTTCAAGTAACATAATATCAGGGCATTCCTCGCCTGCTTTTTCAACTTTTCTTAAGGATGAGAAGACAAAAAATTCAATGGGGTAATAGTAAGAAAAAGAGGGGAGAGGTGAGGGATGAAAAGGGTGGGGGGGAGGGGGCAAAAAAGGGGGGGGGGAGACATGGCGGTAGCTGAGTTAGTGAGTTATGAGGGTATGGCCCTGCAAGACGTAGAGGGGGGGATTAACATCCTAGTAAGTGCTGTCCTTCATCAGAGTAGATGAAGATGTTCCAAATATCGCAGATCTGCTTGTGGGCCTCTTGTTTGTGTTGTGCAGTAAAAATCAGATCTTCAATTTTCTTAATTTCTTCCACTTTAGGTAGCCACAATGCTATAGATGGGGGAGACTTTGTTTCCAAAGGAGGGGAATGCACCCCTTTGCTGCATTTAGTAAATAACGTACAAGAGATTTCCTGTATGTCTTGATGGGGATCGTGGAAAGGTGTAGGAGAAAGAATGCGGCATCGTCAGGGATGGTATAGTCTGTGAACTTTTGGGTGATGCGCCTGACCTCCTCCCAGAAGTTCCTCAACTGAGGACATGACCAAAAAATATGAATCAGGGTTCCCTTGTCCCCTGAACAGCGCCAGCACCGTCCAGAGGTGGATGGGAAACATTTCTGTAGTCTGGAGGGAGTCAGGTACCAGCGTGTGAGTAATTTGAAATTAGTTTCTTGCATTCTAGTGCAGAGCAAGGACTTGAGGGAGAGGGTAATGATACGTTGTCTTTGTGTTGTCGAGAAGGTGCGATGCAAGTCCCTTTCCCAACTGGTCAAACAGGGTAGCTGTGGTGGTTCATTTGGCGAGATTAACATCGAGTAAGTTTGGGATAAGATATGTGCTAACGGGCCTTCACCTGAACAAAGGTCCTCAAATGACGTTTGTTCCCGCACGAAGTCCTGTGGCCTGAAAAGGGAGTGCAGGTAGTGGTGTAGTTGTACCGCTTTCCAGAAAGGGAGGTGATAGGCCCCTGCTGGGTTGGACAGATCTGAAATGGATGGCCATTTTCCTTCAGAGATAAATTCAGATGCGTGGTCACTGCCTGAGTCCCTAAGGGTTCAGTATTCCGCCAAGTGTAAGCCTGGGTCGAAGTTTGGGTTGCCCAGTATAGGGAACAGCGGCGACTTTCTTGACGTGAGCAAGGAGTGGAAGGCAATTTGGTGGCTATGTCGCAAGGTGGTACCTATTAAAGGGTGAGACTTCAGTCTATGGGGTACGTCACCATAGCACCACAACGCACCCTTTAAGGGTATGTAAGTTTGGGATTGTTCAATTTGTACCCACAGTTTGGATGTTTTATTTCTCCTCCAGTCCAGTATGCGTCCTAAATGTGAGGCTAAGTAGTATAGTCGTACGTCAGGTAGTGCTAATCCTCCAGAATAAAAAAAAAAACAAAAAACCAAAAAAAAAAAACAGCATTTTAACTTGCACATGATTGGATGATAAAATCATCAGAGCTTCCCCTCATTTCAGATCTACCCCTCAGATTTACAGCGACTGCACTTCCAAGTGCACTTGCAGTGTACTTGTAGCGCCAGGTGGATTTAGCTTTCGTAAACAACCCCCATTATGTTTATAAATGGTAACGTTTCAATCTGAAAGTACCTTAGATGGGGCTGTCCAATTTTGTTTATTTATTTTTTTATTTAAAGCGACAATACTCAAAGTCAGCAAGTATGCAAGCCAGAAAAAAAAATGGCACACACATAGGCCAAAACATTGATGGTAAAAGCAGTGTTAGAAAGGCAACAAATACAGGATTCCTGTAATATTGAATCAGCCTATGATTCCGGTTTATGTCCAGGGCAAAGAGGATAGACCCTCAAGAAGATCCTGATAAATTTGGCTTGGTGTGTGGGGAATTTGTTAAGCAGCCCTCTAAGGGAAGAACATATGTTGCAGACGAGGTAAAACTAGAAGGTACCTGTCAATTCTCAATATAACTTTCAATGTCAAACAAGAAAAGGAGAAGAGAAGAGAGAGGGCAGAGTAGGGCAGAATGAGAAAAGATTAAAAAAAGGGGAGGAGGGGGGCCCTGTTGTGCAATCTCATGCCTAAACTGGGTTAGAGACTAACATGTTGGCATATTGAGTTGGGGAATTGGGTCCAGTAGAACCAGTGTCTCTTTGAAACGGGCTATTTGTTTCCGAAGTGATAGTGTAAGGTCCTCCTTCCTCACAATGCCATTCCCAGACCTTATACAGTGTCCCAGAGTGAAGGGGGGGGGGGGAGAGGTGGACTTCAATTGAATTGGGATGCAAGCCCTTGCCACATTTAGGAGATGAATCGCCAATTAATTACTTTATCTACGTTTAGAGAGGCAGCTCTTAGGTGAAGCAGACATGCAGCGGGGTCATCTTCTGGAGAGAGATTGGTGAGTTCCCGAATCTGGGTACAGACATCCTGCCAGAAGGGATGGATCAACGGGCAAGACCAAAAGATATGAAACAGTGTGCCTCTTTCCACTTGACACCTTTAGTAGGTGGGGTCCGCCTTTGGGTATATGCAGTGAAGGGTTGTGGGCACCCTATACCATTGAGTTAACAACTTATAACCGGACTCCTGGAGTCTTGGGGAGATGGAGGACTTATGTGCAAAGTTAAGAATGAACTTGCGTTGTTCAGTGGAGAACTGTTAATTTACGTTTGCTTCCCAGACTCTAAGAAAGGAGATGCCTTCCTCATCCTGGAGAGATGAGAGCAGCGTAGGCAATGGAGAGGCCATGGTGAAGCTGTTGGGGGCTAGCGCAGTCAGTTTTCGAAAGGAGGGGACGCCCAGAGTCACTCATGGGGAACAGGGATAGAGAGGGGGAAGTGTCTGATCTGGTATTGCTGCCAAAAAGGAGGGGGGTTAACAATAGGTTGGATAGTGACCACAGTCTTCCATGCACTGAACTCATTTGAGGAAAGAAAAGGGTGGAATCTGGCATCCTGAAGCCCCAGGAAAGAACCAGGGTTCCAGATTCTCAGATAGGAAGGCGCAGCAGGAGATGCATTGAGATGAGAATCCTATGGAAGGGGGGTGTTTATGGTTGGATGGTCTCTATTGCTAGCTGGACATGAAGTCCACAACCAGGGGAGCACATGTAGAGGAACCTTTGTTTAATAAATACCTGCTCATAATGCAAGTGTGCTTACACCATTTGAGAACCTTATTGAGCTGCAAAGCTTGGTGATAGAGGGTCGGGGATCCCTATGCCGTGTTTTGATAGGCTAGAGGTATCCGTTTTTATTCTGGGGGGGAGTCAGCTCAGAGAAACTGCAAAAATTTTCTCTGAAATTGTTGCAGAAAATTCTGGAGGATGGCTACCGGGAGAGGTATAACAGCCGAGGGAGGGCATTTATTTTTAGTATACTATTGCAGCCCAACTAGGTGTATGTGGAACAATGCCACTTCTGTAGATCCCAATGAGGAGCTGACAGTAGTGGTGGGAAATTTTCCCTAAAAGGTAGAGGTCAATGTTGGGGTAGGGATGATACCCAGGTATTTCAGTTTCTGCTCTGGCTATTGGAACAGGAAGTTGGATCGTATAGAAGTTAGCCTGTCAGGAGAATCTTAACATTGAGAGCCTCGGATTTAGAGAGATTGATCTTATAATTGGATAGGCGAGGATAGGAGTCCAGTTCTTTCAACAGGTTTGGGATAGTTGTTTCAGGACTAATTAGTAAAGAAGAGCAGGTTGTCCGCATATATGGCAACCTTATGCTGGACTGTAATAATCTGGACTACTTGGATATTTGGATTACCCCTGATATGCCTTAAAAGGGGCTCAAGGGTTGAGATAAAAATAAGGAGAGAAAGGGGGGATGCTGTTGACTAACTTGAAACCTGAAGATAGAGTACCGTTTCACAGCCATGACAGGGACGTCATAGAGGGAGTTAATCCATCGTAACATGCCCATGTGGTGGAGGGTTTTTTCAAGAACCGCCAGAGTACCCTGTCGATCGCCTTTTTGGCGTTTCTGGAGAGTAAAAGCATGGGCGGGGAGATGGATTGACAAAAGTGTATAAGATCAGGGGGCCCTAAGGTGTTATCCCTCGCTTCCCTACCAGGGATAAATCTAGTCTGGTCACGGTGTATGACCCGTATGAGGTATGGGAGCGGGTGGCATGCCAGTATTTTAGTTAGATTTTTAGGTCTGCGTTTAGCAGAGAAATCGGGTCTGTAACAGGAGCAAAACGAGAGATCATTGTTTTCTTGGGCGTTAATGTTATGTGGGTGCAGAATGTGTCTTTTGGCAGAGTGGCCCTGGTGGAGGGAATTGAAGGCAGTAATGAAGCATGAAGCCATCGGGCCCTTGGACTTTTCTAGGTGGGCTTTGACTTCAGAGCATGAGAGAGGGCCTCCTCCATCATAGGATAATGCATTGTCTTCTGTTCTGCCCTGGTCAGTTTGGGTAATGAGGCCTCTTGTAAATAATGACATATAAGGGCGTCACCATCCTTCAGATTGGGGGAGGCAAAATAGTCTGGAATGTTGTAAAGGGGGAGTAGAAAACCCTCTACTGTTTCTGTGGGTTTGGTAAGTTTGCACCTTGAGGGGGAGACAATTTAGGAAACACAAATCTGTGTTTGTGGGTCTCAGAGGGAGCATACTAGTAGTTTCCCAGCATTGTTATTCATAATAAAGTAGTCTACCACAAAGCATTCGTACCCTGACCGTACCCTTACTGTCGTCAAAAGGAGAGAGTGAGCGTATTCATAGAGCCTGTGCACACCACACTTCCACCGCCAGTCTAAGGGCTTGGGATTTTTTGTATTGCACCTTTAGAGACTGGATCTCGGACATAAGGGAGAGAAGGAATTTGTTACGTTCACTTTTCGCCCCTAATAATGCATTTATGAGCTTCCCATAAAAATTGAGTTCTTTACTCTGGAGTGTCATTTGTAATAAAAACAGATAGAAAGGTCCTCTTGCAATGCAGATTTCAGTTGGTCATCTTGTATTAGACTTTCATTCAAGCACCATTGCTTGTGAAGGGAGGGATGTTTGTGAATGAAAGGGACATTGTGATCGGCGCGTGGTGTGAAATTATGGTAGGTTCGATGGCGGTCTCTTGGACTAGGTCTACTAAGTATGCAGGAGGCACGAAGAAGTAGTATATCCTCAAGAAGGACTGATGAGCTAGCGAGAAGAAAGTATAGTATTGAGTATTGTGATGCTGGAATCCCCAGATATTGATGCGCCTGGATTTGTCTAGGCATCATTTAAAGAGGAAGTAAACTCTACCACTCTGATGCTGCTTTTCAGTTAGTTCATTATAATAAGTAATTATCAAACTATAGCCACTGTAATCCAGCCCAAATCGCATATTACTACTGTTTAAAGAAACTTTTAAAAAACTTGTTTCCAGGGGTTAGGCAGCGTCATCTTAAAGGGGTTGTAAAGGTAAAAATTTTTTCACCTTAATGCATTCTATGCATTAAGGTGAAAAAACTTTTGACAGTACCGCCGCCCCCAGGCCCCCCGTTTTACTTACCTGACGCCTCGAATCTTCGCTGCTCGTCCTCGTCATCTTCATTGCAGCTCAGCCTGGTCGCTGATTGGCTGCAGTGGATGGATTGAAAGCAGCGCAGCCATTGGCTCGCGCTGCTGTCAATCACATCCGATGACGCGGTGCGCCGGGGGGCGGAGCCGAGTGATACAGCGAGCGGCTATAGCCGCCGGCTGTATCACGGGAGCGTGCCCGCAAGCACTCACCACCATGCGAGGGAGCTCGCATTAAGGTGGTAAATGCTTGCGGGGAGGAGCTGAAACAGCCGCCGAGGGACCCCAGAAGACCAGGTTCGGGGCCACTCTGTGCAGAACGAGCTGCACAGTGAAGGTAAGTATAACATGTTTGTTATTTAAAAAAAAAAAAAAAATACCTTTACAACCCCTTTAAGTATTGTTTTCTGAGTCCACAGTAGAGTGTATATCCGCCCTTACATCGAGCACTTCCTGTACTGTTAAACAAGCCTCCTTCTCAATCCAACGTTTCTATGGCAACCCTGCTTTACTGCTCATAGCTGACTTGTTTGATTTCATAGTATTTACTTGTGCTGATTATCTAGTGTTTGCCTTTGTCAGTCTTATCAGCTTCACTGCATGTGATGTCACATGGTCACATGGGGTGTAGTAGGAAGCTCTGAGTGATTATGCAGTCTCGTGGGATTTCAGAGTTGTGCCGTAGGAAGATCTGATAATAGACAGACAAGTACACAGAGTGTGCCGTAAATCAGGGAAGATCTGGGCATGTTCAGTGAAGTCATTCTAAAGAGCAAAAAGGATTACAACAATACTAAGCAAGTAAGGAGATATCTACAAGCAGTGTTCATTAGGGTTTTTTATGGTGATTTACATGGGACAAAGTTGTCGGGGAGAGTTTACAACCACTTTAAACAACGCAGGTATGAGAAAGAAAATTGAGAGGACCCTCAAGACAAGTCGAGAAGGGGGTCTAGGGCAACATTAAAGTCGCCACCCAGGATGATTGTACCCTCTGCAAAATTGAAAGGTCAGTCAGACATTTCTCTAGGAATGAAATTTGAGAGGTGTTGGGAGGGTATATTTTAGCTCTCAATTACAGGTAACAGCCCTGGGGATCTGTAAGTTAGCTTTGCATGTCCATGAAAGGGACTTGGCCAAAACAGTGGAGACACCTCTAGATTTAGAATTGTTGGAAAAGCTGTGATATGAGGTGGGGTATCTGAAATTGTTCAATTTAGGTGGATTGGAGGAAGAAAAGTGTGTTTTCAGTAGGAAAGCGACATCAGCATGCAATCTCCAAAGTTCCTGGAGAACTTGTGACTGTTTTTCAGGGATGTAGAGACCCCTTACATTGAGAAAGATGAATTTGAGAGAGCCCATTTACACCACAGGCTGATTACAAAAACAGGGAGATGAGGAAGTAGCAAAAAAAAAGTTGGGGGAGGTGAAAAAGAGAAGTAGGGAAAAAAAGAGAGGAAGAATATCCGATGAACAGAGGGGACAGATAGCACTTAATAAGGCCCCTTTCACACTGGGGCGGTGGGGGCGTCGGCGGTACAACAGCGCTATTTTTAGCGCTGCTGTACCGTCATTCTTGCAGCGGTATTCGGCCGCTAGCGGGGCGGTTTTAACCCCCGCTGGCGGCCGAAAAAGGGTTAAAATCCCTTGTACAGCGCGGCTATAGCCGCGGTATTGCCGCGGTATAGCTGCGCTGTCCCATTGATTTCAATGGGCAGGAGCGGTGAAGGAGCGGTGAATACACCGCTCCTTCACCGCTCCAAAAAAGCGGTTTGCAGGACTTTTTTCACTGCCCTGCCTGCGCACCGCTTCAGTGTGAAAGCCCTCGGGCTTTCACACTGAACAAACAGCGGAGGCTGTTTAGGGGCGGTTTGCAGGCGGTATTTTTAGCGCAATACCGCCTGCAAACCGCCCCAGTGTGAAAGGGGTCTAAGTGCTATCCAATGGAAGAGTGGGTAGCAGTAGCTAAGGGTGCCAAGCACTTTATGTCCGACTCCAAACCAAGGGAGAATGGAGTATGGACTAGGAGGGGTGTGTGTTCCACTATGGGGCAGAGTAGGGGGTCACTGAATGTCCAAATTTTATTTTTGACTGTTTTAATCTTTATATTGCATGATGAAAGATGTTTCCATGTCAGCGCAGTCTTCCTGTAGCTCCAGTAAAGAAACTAAATGTATAGGTTATGTTCTGAAAGATAGGTTCATGCTTTTTATCAAATCAAAAGTGTGAAACTTTTTTCTGTTTTTAATCAGATGCATTGTGTGTGAATATTGCTGTGTAGAGGAGCCCTAGCAAGATAGGTGTAAATGCTGAAAAACTGCAAATTTAAAATTTTGTTTTTTGAAAAAGATATTTGGTTAAAGGAAAGTACTACTAAGGGAAACTTGTAGACTGCCTTTGTCTGAAAATGCTTGTCATCATCTACTTTTATACACACATTACATCTCTACAAAGATTAAATATAGCTAGGAGCTAAGCACAAGTCCTCACATGTTTAGATGTATAGATATACCAGTAAGTAGACTTTTAATAAAACAGGAATATGGAAAAGCAGCAATTGTGCTTTCTATATTTTAAATCTTATGGCATTTCTTTAACACTCATCTCATAAATGCACATACCAGCCAATAAATTCTAATATAATAACTGTGCTGTGGGATTTTAAAATACTAATAGTACACACAGTTATTCCTCCTGAGGATTTCATTCATGTCAAAAATGCAACATGCAACATACAGTTGTGCTCAAAAGTTTACATACCCTGGCAGAATTTATGATTTCTTGGCCATTTTTCAGAGAATATGAATGATAACACAAAAACTTTTATTTCACTTATGGTTAGTGTTTGGTTGAAGCCATTTATTATCAATCAACTGTGTTTACTCTGTTAAAATCATAAAGACAACAGAAACTACCCAAATGACCCTGATCAAAAGTTTATATACCCCAGTTCTTAATACCGTGTATTGCCCCCTTTAACATCAATGACAGCTTAAAGTCTTTTGTGGTATTTGTGGATGAGGCTCTTTATCTTCTCAGATGGTAAAGCTGCCCATTCCTCTTGGCAAAAAGCCTCCAGTTCCTGTAAATTCTTGGTCTGTCTTGTATGAACGGCAGGTTTGATATCTCCCCAGAGTGGCTCAGGGATATTGAGGTCAGGAGACTGAGGTGGCCACTCCAGAACCTTCACTTTATTCTGCTGTAGCCAATGCAGGTCGACTTGGCCTTGTGTTTTGGATCTTTGTCATGTTGGAATGCCCAAGTACGTCCCATGCGCAGGTTCCTGGCTGATGAATGCAAATGTTCCTCCAATATTTTTTGATAACATACTGCATTCATCTTGCCAACCATTTAGACCAAATTCCCTGTGCCTTTGTAGCTCACACATCCCCAAAACATCAGCAATCCACCTCAGTACCTTTCATCATAGGCCTTGTTGACTCCTCTCCAAATGTAGCATTTATGGTTGTGTCCAAAGAGCTCCTTTTTGGTCTTATCATTTCAAATGACTTTGTGCCAGAAGGTTTGAGGCTTGTCTCTGTGCTGTTTGGCGTATTGTAAGCTGGATACTTTGTGGTATTTGTGTAGTAATGACTTTCTTCTGGCGACTCGACCATGCAGTCCATCTTTCTTCGAGTGCCTCCTTATTGTGCATCTTGAAACAGCCACACCACGTTTTCAGAGAGTCCTGTATTTCACCTGAAGTTATTTGTGGGTTTTTCTTTGCATCCCGAACAATTTTCCTGACAGTTGTGGCTGAAATTTTAATTGGTCTACCTGACCGTGGTTTGGTTTCAACAGAACCCCTCATTTTCCACTTCTTGATTAGAGTTTGAACACTGCTGATTGGCATTCTCAATTCCTTGGATATCTTTTTATATCCCTTTCCTGTTTTTTACAGTTCAACTACCTTTTCCCGCAGATCATTTGACAATTCTTTTGCTTTCCCCATGACTCAGAATCCAGAAACGTCAGTCCAGCACTGGATGAAAGATGCAAGGGTCTGTCAGGAGTCCAGAAACGCACTGACCTTTTATACGCACACACTAATTACAAGCAAACAGATCACAGGGGAGAATGATTTCCTTTAATAGCCATTCAAACCCCTTTGTGTCAACTTGTGTGCATGTTATCAGGCCAAAATCACCAGGGTATGTAAACTTTTGATCAGTGTAATTTGGGTAGTTTCTGTTGCCATTATGAGTTAAAAAGATAAAACACATTTGATTGATAATAAATGGCTTCAGCCAAACACTAACCATGAGTGAAAGAAAATTTTAAAATGTTATCATTCATATTCTCTAAAAAATGGACAAGAAATCATAAATTCTGCCAGGGTATGTAAGCTTATGAGCACAATTGTATATCTATCTGCAGCACTTCTCAGTTCTGCATTGTGAATAGCAATGTTGACAACATTGAGCACAATTGGTGGCTTTGTGTGGTGAAACCACATGGGAAATAACGCTGCATGCTTCTCTCCTACACCCCGCCCCCTCGTGGCACCCACTGGGAGTATGTATACTTTTTATGTTTTAGTACTACCTTTTCTGATGCCCTCAGGCTGGCCACATGTAACCATAGGGCCTTCTTCCCTCTTCACCCTGTGTCCCAGGTGGCCCTAACTAGGCAAAAAGTGATGCTCATGTGAAAACCTTAGCATTACCCTCTGCACCACTACACTGTCACTAAAGGGCGCTGTGGGGATGCCCCTTCTGAGGGTCATGCCATTTTGCACTGTCCTGAAAAATAAAAAACTATTTTTTGCTATCACATAATTGGATGATGGATGTCAGCAGAGCATCACCTCACTTACTAAGCTAAGCGAAAACTCCGTTCAAAATTAAAATTTTCTTGCAAAGTGAACAGCCAATTGCCTTTAGTAAATCAATACTTGAACAAATCAAAATTCTGAAAATACTTGCTGTGTCAGTGACCCCAAAAGTATTGAAACTAGAAAAAAAGCCAGGCAATCCGCATTTTCCAAATAAGGTCGGCAATTGCAGCCAACTATATCTTATGGCAGGTGTCCTAAGCAGTAATTTATAGCAGACATAGTTTTTTGATTGTGCTTTTTTTATACCTTACTTTAGTAAGGTATAAACTACTAGTTTGTTTAGAACTATTAACAAGTGTTTATGCAATATTTTATGGATGTTTTTTCGTTTTAACACTTGGAATATCAGCACACCAGATGGAATATATTCTTAAGTCTATAGTTTCATGTCCTTTGTTCTCTTTGTGTCATTCCTATATTTAGCATATTAAGTCATCCCTAAGTCCAAAAATAAATTGGACTGATGAAAGCGTTTGCTGTCATTATGATTTATGTGATTTTTGTCAGGAGGCAGGTTAAGGGTATTTTTTTTATATACCTATCAACCCTACCAGTAACACAATTGCTGTCCTAGTGTTACAACATTCACTCACTGTAATGTATCAATGGAGGAGAAATATTGTCACCCTAGACCAGTGTTTCTCAACGTTCTTTCAGTCTTTCAGTCAACAAAGAAGAAAACGAATGCGCAAAACCAAAATGAGCCAAAGCAGCTAAAGATGACTAAGAAGCCGCCACACATACGGCAGTGTTCCCACACAGAAAAACAATAAGGTAAATAGAGATATGTGGCGCTAACTCAAAGTGCATAAATGTGATGAAATAAATATAATCCAATTCTTCAAGTAAAGTGCATATGCATAAAGAACAAAATCACATAAATAAAGTGACTAAACATCCATTAAATTCATAAAAAGTGACATTGGATAAATGACAGTGAAAATTCATGAAATATGACATCAAATAAATAAACAAATCCAAATGAAGGTGAATAAATCAAAAAATAGTCTAAAAGTGCATCAAGATTAAAAAAAAAAATCACAAATTTAGAAAAAATTTTAAAAAAATCGCATGAAATAAAAAAGTCGCATGCAATAACAAAAATCGCATAAGGTGCAAAAAGGGCAGAAACGCTATAAAAATAGCCACAAGTTGATCCAATTAATGTAATACAGTTCCAACGTGAACAAAGTGAGTCTTCATACAACAGTTTGTGCAAAAAAATAGATGAAAAAAGTGCAAGTGCAAACGATGATAGGTGACAGATTCCTCTTAATAACCGTACTCCGTGGTGCGCCACACGTTTCTCCCAGCCTCTCACCTCTAGCAAAGACCCCTAGGGTCAAGTTGAGCCTGCAATCAGGAAGTGGATGAAACACCATCAATCGATCAGTCTCCTCCGATCGTCACAGGTCTGGCAAATCTCCAAATGGAAGGCCTCAAGTTTGGCAACTTGGGTGGAGGCATGCAATAGAAAGGAGTATCCCCATTGTGCAGTATTCAAAACAGGTTTATTCAAAACAACATAGTAACTTACATGTACAGCATAAGATGAACAGCACAGATCCCAGTACTTCCGGTCTCGGCCGCGGCCAGAAGTGATGACACCTGACCCTTCCCTGACGCGTATCGTCACCGCCCACGTGACTGGGCGGTCACGTTTTATGAATTTAATGCATGTTTAGTCACTTTATTTATGTGATTTTGTTCTTTACGCATAGGCACTTTACTTGAAGAATTGGATCATATTTATTTCATCACATTTATGCACTTTGAGTTAGCGCCACATATCTCTATTTACCTTCTTGTTCTTTCAGTCAAGGCACCCTTTAAAACTGAGACAATCTCAAGGCACCCTTTAAAATTATGGAAAATCTCGAGGCACCCAATTCTAAAATGTAAAAAGCAATTCTAATAGTTTTACACAATGCAGCAACATCTAGACGTAGGACACCTAATGTTAGAGGTGATTCTTTCTTCCAAAGCAAATACACTTTTGCGCACTGGTACTGACTAGTATTCCAGTGTTTCTCTCCTCCCTCAATTTCTCTCCATCAGTCAGCTAATGTGACCCTAGTGCTGAGGGAGAGAGACAGAGGAGGGTCAAACAAGGATGCTGTGGAGGCAACAGACATCCTCCTTATCAACTGATGATGTCATTGGTTGTTAGGATGCCAGTGACTAGAAAGTCATAATGGTGCATAATGAAAACCCAAGACTTTGTAACTAAAAGGCAGGCTTCATCCACCTGTTGGCTTATTACAATTTTTGATCAAATTTTAGGCATTTTGCCAAGGCACCCCTGAAGAAACCTCAAAGCACCCCAGGGTGCCTGGGCACCCTGGTTGCAAAAGGCTGCCCTAGACTACAGAACAACTACCCCTCTCCTGTTCTGCACAACTTAAAAGGTATTGTCTTTGTAGTGCAGAGAGATACCTGGAAACAATGAAACAAATAGAGCACCATAGAGCACAGGAAGTTACCAGCTCATTAGAGGACCTATGGGATCAACAGGGTTTTTTTTTCATGGTTGCATTGCCCTGCATATTTTCTAATCAACACTAAGGGCTTTATATTTAATATGACAGCACAAAGAGCAAGGAATGTTTGCTAGGGGTCGTGAACCAAAGTGCCCAATCTGATTTTTCTCTGCGGTTGTTCGGATTTGAAATTTGAAATGTAATTGCTGCATTTTGCACATATACATTGCACTTTGTATTAAATGTGTATGCTGGCCTCCAGAAAATAATTTGAAACTTCTTGTACAGAAAAGTGTTGTCTGACTTTAGTAAAATAAATAGTTGTGAGGTTAATACATGAAATAGGAAAGTTCTTATAGATTCTGCTATCCATTTCTTTACAATTTTAGAAGGAAATTGCTTCTTCAACTCCCAGAAGATCAATGTGATACTGAAACAAAGAATTGGGCTCCAGCTGCAAATTGCGAAGATGACACGGAAAGATTAGTGATCTTTAAAAATAGTTGGAAGTCAAATAAAATATAGCAATACAAAGCTGTGAATTAGGACTGGAGATAGCAGATCAGTCAGAAAAAATGGTTCTAAAGAGACAGAGCTGTTGGTGGTTTTTCTAAGAACAAACAAGAAAAAAAATCCAAAAATAATGTATAATGCTTGCATATATTTTTATATTTTCATTATGTTCCAAAAAAATAAAATGTTTTGTTTTATTTCTCTTTAGGCAAGCAATTATAAAATATTTTATAGACTATTTTCTATTTACCATTTGCAGACCTCAAATGGCACCACTAAATATGATTTCCAATTCTTTACTGTTATGTAAAAAATTGCTGGAATGGACCCCTAAGAGCCGGTTCACACTGAGGCAGCACGACTTGCAGCACGACTGCCTCAGGCGACCTGCACATGACAGCAGCGGCGACTTGCAAAATGACTTCTATATAGACGTCAATGCAAGTGGCCTCAAGTCGCCCCCAAAGTAGTACAGGAACTTGCGTCGCTCCTATTAGAGCAGCTCCATTGTACAGAACAGGACGTGACTTGTCAGGCGGCTAGGTCGCCTGACAAGTTATCCCAGTGTGAGCCAGCTCTTATGCCCTGTACACACGGTCAGACATTGATCGGACATTCCGACAACAAAATCCGTGGATTTTTTCCGACGGATGTTGGCTCAAACTTGTCTTGCATACACACGGTCACACAAAGTTGTCGGAAAATCCGATTGTTCTAAACGCGGTGACGTAAAACACGTACGTCGGGACTATAAACGGGGCAGTAGCCAATAGCTTTCGTCTCTTAATTTATTCTGAGCATGCGTGGCACTTTGTGCGTCGGATTTGTGTACACGCGATCGGAATTTCCGACAACAGATTTTGTTGTCGGAAAATTTTATAGCAAGCTCTCAAACTTTGTGTGTTGGAAATTCCGATGGAAAATGTGTGATGGAGCCCACACACGATCAGAATTTCCGACAACAAGGTCCTATCACACATTTTCCGTCGGAAAATCCGAGCGTGTGTACAGGGCATTAATGTTCAGGTAACATATGCAGTTGAAACAGTCAGCAGAAGGATACCCATGTTCCCTCTATTAGCTTACTTAGATACTAGCAGACAGTTCTGTGCTTTCTTAACAGAAATCATTTACATTAGTAATAAAAACAAATAAAAGAGCAGTTTAAAATGTATAAACATTAAAAATATGAAACATTCATTATAGTTACTATTCAGAAGAAGCTTTGTAGCTTCATATTTTGTGTAGTAGGTGATATAATCAGCCCTATTTACATATAGAGTAAAATGGATTACAAACTATGAGAAAATTGGAAGAGAAATTCTGTACGAGGCACGATTATGTGATGTTTGTATGTTGTGTACACAACATCCGATTCAGACTTTCCAAACGAAAATGACCGAAGGGACATACTTCAAAATTTTTCTCATACTTGAACAAAACTAACGATCTTCGTTTATTGGGTACTGTGTTCGTATGGTTTTCATACGAGAAAAATCAGATACGAAAAACCACGGATGATCATCCTCGGTTTCCCCCCGGTGTAAAACATCAAGGAAAACCGGATTATCGTTTATCGTTCAGTATGTGCTGAGCCTAAGTCATCTTTCAACTTAAAGTGATTGTAAACAATCGCCTTGTAAAAGTCTGATCATTGGAGGAGAGTTCACTGAGTTCCCAGCATAGCTAGAGAACTGACCACGATGTGTTCTCCTGCTTAGTGGTCAGTTTTTAATAGGAAAGAAAAGGGACTGTCAGGAACACCAGGGATTTCACACAAAGGAAGAAATATAAAGAGAACAGGATACTTTCTCATACAAGTACATGGTACAGCAGGCAAGTATCAGATATATGAAGTGTTGGGGTAACAAATGCTTTAAGACAAAAAGTAAGGCTGACTTATTTATCTGCTTTTACAGAATGCCAGCAGTTTAGTTATGTTGCTGTAGTAAATAATCTTATTAATGTGAAATAAAGCCACTTTATAAAATAAGCAGAATGTACTTCCTATAATTGTATTTTGCTGTTTCTTCTCTCAGTACAAGTATATCAGCCTGTTCAGGCAGATTGGAATTAATTGTCTCTGCAGTTAGTTTTATCTAAACTAAAATGCCGATCACACTTCCAAACATACATGTAGGATATCTAATTTAAGAATGGGGAGGTTGATTTACTAAAGGTAAATATACTGTGCACTTCAAGTGCATTTGCTCTAGATCTGAGGGGAAGCTCTGCTGATTCCTATCATTCAATCATGTATAAGCAAAAATGCAGTTTGTTATTTTACTTACATGTGATTGACTATTCTTTGTAAAGTGAAGCCTTCCTAAGCTCTGAATCAACTGCACTTGCAGTGCACAATATATTTGCCTTTAGTAAATCAACCCCATAGAATTGCTATCTTTTGAGTATGAGAGAGCCACATAAAAAAGGTAACAATTACAATAATTTTGTAAAACGTATTTTCATATTTTTATAGCATATGATACAAGTTGGAGTTTTGTTATTTGTATCCTGTGGAAATATATTTTTATCACTAGCTGTGAGGCACAAGTACTTGTCATTCTTTTATTCAGTTGGTTCTTTCTTTTGTTAGTATTTCACAATAGAAAAACAAGTTACAAAAGGAAGAACATAAAAGCATGTTATGAAAGAGATTACAATACAGCTTTAAAGTTTATAATTGGCATAGATGTGAACAAAGAGTGGCTGTACTTGGCTTGCAGAGGTAACACACTATACTGCCCTACTTTGTATGGATTGGCCCCTTGACCTGCTCCACTCAATAACTGTGCTTTTTCCTTTCTACAAATTAAAAGCCATTTGGTAATGGAAATGTTTTTCCTTTTTAATACCCTAGCAATATAAAGTATATTTTACTTCCAATGGGTCTGTCTGTCATAATGTTTAAGATGGTCATATGCACTTACCAGAAAGTGGTCGGCCATGAAACATTTGCTCACGGGGACTGGCATAAATACTGTGCATATTACATGCAGTACAGATGCTATCCTTCCTGTTTTAAGCCTGTTGCACCAAGATTTTTCAACAGGCTGGGAACTTATATGTGTGAAAGGAATACCTCAAGGAGTCAAAATAAAGCCTAACTAGAAACCCAGCAGATGCTTAGATCCAGCCAGAATTAAAGCGGAGCTCCACCCAAAAGGGGAAGCTCCACTTGTTTGCACCCTCCCCCCCTCCCACTGCTACATTTTGCACTTTTTTAAGGGGGAAAGGGTACTTGGTTTTGACAGCTCCCACTTCCGGGTAAGATCGTTGTGGCAATCTGAGTATTTCTGGCCCCTTCTCCCTTCCCCAGTTGCCTTCTGGGACACATAAAGGTCCCAGAAGACGGTGGGACCATTCAGAAAGCGCAGGAGGACTCGTGCATGTGCAGTAGGAAACTTGCAGTGAATCCCGGTTTCTCTTAATGAAGATGCCAGCGCCTGCACCCCGGAGCCAATTGAAGATTTGGCTCGAGGTCTTGAGATCGCTGAATCCCTGGACAGGTAAGTCTCCTTATATTAAAAGTCAGTTAGCTGCTGACTTTTAATTTGTTTTGCCCAAACTGGAGCTCCTTTTTAAGAGATTCATTGCGACTTCTTTTCAGCACATTTGTATTTATGTGATGTCATTTTTTGTGTTACCCATAGTCTTCATTAACCACTTGCCGACCGGGCCATAGCCGAAAGACGGCTACAGCACGGTCGACTTATTCTAGGAGGGCGTCCATGGACGTCCTCCCAGAATCTTGCTCTTGCACGCCCCCTGGGGCATGCACCCGGAACATCCGTGACTGCCGGGAGATGATAGCGGCCGTTTACCATGTGATCGCTCTGTCAATGATGGAGCAATCACATGTAAACAAACTGGCGTCACGTCCGGTTCCTCCCTTCTCTCCCTGTACAGATCTGTACAGTGCGAGGGGAGAGGGGGAGAGATCGAGTGCTGCAGCGCTGTGGGCTGGATGTGTAGTGCCCACAGAGCTGATATGTGCCCACTCCAGCCATTTAGCCAGCCATACCCAGCCATCCATACCATCCATACCCAGCCATCCATACCATCCATACTCAGCCATTCATACCATCTATACCATCCATGCTCAGCCATCCACCCATACTCAGCCATACATACTCATCCATACATACTCATGCATCCATCCATCCATACTCAGCCATACATACTCATCCATCCATACTCATCCATCCATCCACCCATACTCAGCCATACATACTCATCCATCCATCCATCCATACTCAGCCATACATACTCATCCATCCATCCATACTCAGCCATACATACTCATCCATCTATCCATTCTCAGCAATACTCATCCATCCATCCATCCATACTCAGTCGTACCCAGCCATGCTCATCCATACCCAGCCGTACTCAGCCGTACTCAGCTGTACCCAGCCATACCCAACAATACTCAGTTGTACACAGCAATACCCAGAAATACTCAGTCATACCCAGCCATACTCAACCATACCCAGCCATACCCAGCAATACTCAGCCATAACCAGCCATACTCAGCCATACCCAGCAATACTCAGTCGTACTCAGCCATACCCAGCAATACCCAGCAATACTCAGTCATACCCAGCCATACTCAGCCATACCCAGCCATACTCAGCCATACCCAGCCATACTCAGCCATACCCAGCAGTACTCAGCCATACTCAGCCATACCCAGCAATACTCAGCCATACCCAGCCATACTCAGCCATATCCAGCCATACTCAGCCATACCCTGCAATACGCAGTCATACCCAGCCATACTCAGCCGTACCCAGCCATACTCAGCCGTACCCAACCATACTCAGCAGTACCCATCCATTCCATCCATACCCAGCCATACTCAGCCGTACCCAGCCATCCCATCCATACTCAGCCATACTCAGCCGTACTTAGTCTTACCCCGCTGTACTCAGCCATACTCATTCATGCTCAGTCATTCCATCCATACTCAGCCATCCCCATCCACGGCTCATCCATCCCCGTTCATGCTCTTCCATGCCACATCAGTTCTCATCCATGCCATATCCATGCCACTACAGTGCCTCACAAAAGTGTAATAGGTAGTCAAATTAGATTTGAAACTTATGCCCCTAGAACACCTGACGGTGCTCCCTGCATGTTGGGCCTCTCCATGTGACCAGGCTGTGTAAAAGTCTCACACATGTGGTATCGCCATACTCAGGAGGAGTAGGAGAATCTATTTTGGGGGGTAATTTTTGGTATGTACACACTGTGTGTTAGAAATATTGTATAAATGGACAACTTTGTGTAAAAAAAATGCGTTTTCATTTTCTTTACACATTTTCCAAAAACTTGTAGAAAAAAAATTACATGTTCAAAAGACTCACTATGCCTCATAGATTATACATTGGGTTGTTTTCTTTCCAAAATGGGGTAATTTTTGGGGCGTTTCCATTATCCTAGTGCTCCAGGGACTTCAAAAGTGTAAGAGGTAGTCAAGAAATTAGATGTGCAATTTATGCTCCAAGTACACCTGGCGGTGCTCCCTGCATGTTGGGCCTCTGTATGTGGCCACGCTGTGTAAAAGTCTCACACATGTGGTATCGCCATACTCAGGTGGAGTAGTAGATCGTGTTTTGGGGTGTACTTTGTGCTATGCATATGCTGTGTGTGAGAAATAACCTGCTAATATAACAATTTTGTGAAAAAAAAGAAAAAAGAAAAAAAAATCTTGATTTTGCAAAGAATTGTGGGAAAAATGTACAACTTCAAAAAACTCACCATGTCTCTTACTAAATACCTTGGAATGTCTACTTTCCAAAAAGGGGTCATTTGGGGGGTATTTGTACTTTCCTGGCTTGTTAGGGTCTCAAGAAATGAGATAGGCCGTCAGTACTTCAGGTGTGATCAATTTTCAGAGATTGGCACCATAGCTTGTGGACTCTATAACTTTCATAAAGACCAAATCATTTACACCAATTTGGGTTATTTATACCAAAGATACGTAGTAGTATAAATTTTGCCTAAAATTTATGAAGAAAAATTAATAATTTGCAAAATTTTATAACAGAAATGACGAAAAATTATTATTTTTACAGAATTTTCTGTCTTTTTTCTTTTATAGCGCAAAAAATAAAAAAACCCAGCGGTGATTAAATACCACCAAAACAAAGCTCTGTTTGTGTGAAAAAAAGTACAAAAATTTCATATGGGTACAGTGTTGCATGACTGAGTAATTGTCATTCAAAATGTGAGAGCACCGAGAGCTGAAAATTGGTCTGGTTAGGAAGGGGGTTTAAATGCCCAGTGGTCAAGTGGTTAAAGTCTTATTAAAACCAAAAATTTAATATAATGTAGCTAGCTAATCCTGAGATGTGGTTGCTGCCTTTTTTTTAAAGGCTTTTTTCCCTCTGTTCTAACCAGTGATGTGGCTAGTAACACACGTCCTGTATCAGGGTGCCTCTCCGCTCTGGATAAATGAGCACAGTGGCACCTTCGGACGGTGGGGCGGATTAGATGTTCTAGCAGATTTTCCTTTTGGGATAAAGGTTTTACATGCATAAATAAAAGCTGATTTTCGTAAGCACCCCTATCAGTGTTATACAGTTTGTCTCAACCCCTTAACTGCTACATCTGCAGGACAGATTGTTCTGTTGAAAAACGACAGACTCATTAGCAGGTAAAAATAAAAGAAAGAAAGCCTAAAAAAGAAAAAAAATGTAGCCATCACATCTAGGAATTGTTAAGCTGCAATATAATAAATGTTTTCTTTTAAGTTTATTACTGCGTTAACTATGGCTCTTGTGTTGTAGGTCTTTTGTTTTTTTTTTAAATCTAAATGTCATACTTTATAAAATAAAAAAACAATGATAAAAGTGGCATGATGATAACTTTGCATCCAAACATAGCAATGTTATGGGTTCTATCAGAAAGCAGATGTACAGTACAAAATGGCAGGTTTAGAAATGCACTCATTAATGTTTCTGAAGTTAAGGTACCAATAGGCTCAATATGATTGACACCAACAGACTCCATTGATTTTTGGTTGAATTATCGATTGGCCATGTCGCTGTTTTATAGTAGACTTCTGTAGTTCCCCCCAGGTGATATTAGTGTCAGGAGTGGCTGCCTGATACCTCCTTTCCTTCCCTGTTGACATAATAATATACCGTACTTTTAAATTACAATCTCCTCATGTCTGCATATATGATCTGTTATCTCTGGCAAACTCCTGGCAAGTGCATTCAGGTATTGTGGATTGATAAGTGTCATAGACCCCATCTATTCTTAAAGTGGATGTAAACCCGATTCATGAAATATGAGCTGAGCACATGTATTTGCAGTGTTTTCTTATCTCTCTTCAAAGCACTATGTCCCTTAGCTTTCTCCTGCCCCTTTCTTCTATTGTCAGCCTGATAACTCCTGACAAGTTCTCCATCACATATGATAAAAGCAGTCTGAGTTTTGTGTTGGTGAGGATGCTATAAATAGACTAGCACAGAGCTGAATGATTCAAGGGACAGAACTGAAAGTCTCTACCTATGGGGATGGGGAAGTGTGCCTTTCCTCCAATCAGCTGTCTTGGCTGTATGCCCAGACTTCACTGGGAAAATCTCCCAACACGATCTGAACTTTCTAAAGAATACATAAAGCTGAAGACAGCAGATATACATATAAAACGTATGTAGGGAGATTTGTTTCATCCCTGTGTATCATCTGAGCAGCTAGCTGCCATAACACAGGTATCCACTTGTTCAGCGGGTGGTCCGCTTTCAGATAAAAGTGGTCTCTGTGGCTGATTCGCTGCGAGATTACTTTTATCGGTGGCAGGAGATGCCCCCCCCTTCCGCCGCACTCCGGTGCCCTCCGCCGCTTACCAGAGCCGCCAGCAACAGTAGAGGCGATCGCGTCCTCTTCCGTGTTAGGTATGGAGCTGAGTGAGGGGAAGATGGCCCCCGCTCGGCTTCATACAATTGCAGGGTGGAAGCGACGTCAAAACGTCACATCCGCCCATAGCTCTTAAAGGGACATTTTTTTTTCCAAACAACTTTTTTTTAATTTAATTGCATTTTCGTGTAAATATGAGATCTGAGGTATTTTTGACCCCAGATCTCATAATTAAGAGGTCCTGTCGTGCTTTTTTTCTATTGCAAGGGATGTTTACATTCCTTGTAATAGGAATAAAAGGGACACTTTTTTTTAAAAGAACAGTGTAAAAATAAAAAGTAACGTGCCCTGTCCTGCCCAGCTCGCGTGCAGAAGCGAACGCATACGTGAGTAGCGCTAGCATATGAAAACGGTGTTCAAACCACACATGTGAGGTATCACCGCGATTGTTAAAGTGAGAGCAATAATTCTAGCCCTAGACCTTATCTGTAACTCAAAACATGCAACCTGTAAACGTTGCATATGGAGATTTTTAAGGATTAAAGTTTGTTGCCATTCCACGAGCGGGCGCAATTTTGAAGCGTGACATGTTGGGTATCAATTTACTCGGCGTAACATCATCTTTCACATTATAAAAAAAAATGGGCCAACTTTACTGTTTAATTTTTTTTAATTCAATAAAATTTATTTTTTTCCGCAAAAAGTGTGCTTGTAAGAGCGTTGCGCAAATACAGTGTGACAAATTATTGCAACGACCGCCATTGTTTTCTCTAGGGTGTTAGAAAAAAAAAAAAAAAAAAAAAAAAAAAATATATATATATATATATATATATATATATATATATATATATATATATATAAAATGTTTGGGGGTTCTAAGTAATTTTCGAGCAAAATAACTGATTTTAACTTAAAACGAGTCTGAAAAGTAGGCCCGGTCCTAAAGTGGTTAAAGGGAACTAATGATTGTCCATGTTCTCTATTTATGGTGGACCACTTTTTTTTGCCCCCACACGTCTCTCACACCTTTCTTTACCATGGACATGGAAATTAATGCTTGGATTACCTGCGTTTACATGTTTCTAACACAGTCTTTATAACAGAACAAAGTTTTGGTAGTCTTATCATGCTTGCATGCCTAACTATGATCTGCCATCAGCTTAAGTTGAAACTAAAGCCACGTGGACCAAAATGTCTGTGTTGTATGTCTGAAGGTTTTAAGACATTGTAATTCTACAGGGCTTTTATTGTACTCTACTGCTCCAGTATGCAAACTAAATATACCATATATATATATATATATATATATATATATATATAAACTGTCTGTTTATAAGTCTGCATGTACACTAACTTTTGTCAAGGGAGCATGCTAGAAAACTAGCATCTGATCAGTGCTTGCAGCCAATGGCTGAGGGTACTGATCAGTGTATTCTGGCATGCGGGAGGGGGGAGTCCCCCTGTTGGAATACAGTAGCACAGCAAGGAGGATCACCACACTAACATCACTTGTGTTAGTACGGCAATTTGTCAGTATTTTTTCATTCAACCTGGCTTGCAGTGTGTACTGGGCTCAAGAATCAGCAAAGCACAGTATAATTGAATATTTTTATTGCCATGGCTCGGTATGCTTCTTGCTCTGTGACCTGCTACAGTTAAGTTGCATTAACAATTTTATGCTCTCATGAGTCAGCTGATCCTGAATGACTTTGTGCTTTTTTTCAGGTAGTTGGGTAGTGAGTATATATGTACAACATGCTAATAATAATAATAGGTAGGACCTACCTGCTGTAATGTAAATGAAGTGTGACAGAGAGGAGAACACAAGTGCTATCACATGATGATTGCAAAATGACTGACTGGTACTAATCACACTAAATGGTTAATTAATTTCCATAGCTAAATTTAAACATGGGTATCCGTTTATTTTATTTGAAAATTACATTTCTGATTTGTTGTAAATATTTGAGACAGATGACACTGTAGTAATAGTAAACAATACATTAATTTTTAGTATGGTATATTTTAACTCTATTTTTTATTTTTACAGGGTAATGGTTTTAATGCTATATAAACAATGAATCTACTTGTATGAAAACTCTGTAAAACCAGACAATTTATTATAAACTGCTGGATGAATAATACATTCTGCATCTTCCATCTGTGGGCTCTAAATGTTATTGTTGTATAAACCCAATTGTTTGCAATCATTTGGCGTTACTGTGTATTCTGATTGGCCAACCAGGCATCTTGCCATAAATATAGTGGACATGCACTTGCCACTTCAATTTCCTCATCATAAGTAGATTATGATTTTATTGTGCCCGTGCTATGAACTGAAAAAATGGTTCCCTTGACTTGGCATGTTACCCTTACAGAACTGTCATTTCATATTTAACAGATTGGCTACATAAATTCTAAAGTGTGCAATCATTTCCTGATTTTCACCAAGGGAGCAATATCCCCCTAAGTGCCATTAATTTCCAAGCACATTGTACAGAATTGTACAGAATAATTATCACGTCTTCCAATAAAAGGGAACTCTTATCACATAGTCTCGTATAGTCCTGGTATTGTAACCAGGAGGAGCAGTTGAAACTTTGGTGGTAAAAGAATGAACCTTCTAGATATTCTCAAATATATCACAATGGACATATGTTTGTTGAATTGATAACTAATTTAAAGACTTTTGGACACGGACACTATAACCATTTCTTTATTCACTTGTAACTATATACACTATAAACATATTTTGGAAACCTCTATATGTTTGCTATGAAAGCAATATGTGATCTATATCACTAAAGGAATTGCCTTTGTGTTGAAGATATGAGAAAAAAGAGCCATATTTGATTTTGCCATTGGGACCCATCGCACAGTTATGCCCACTTAAATGCCCCTGTTTTGAATATGTTATTGTTTATTGGTGCAAGATCTAGAAAACATGTTGTTTACAGTGCAGTAGATCCATATAACAGAATCATTAAGGTTATGGGATGTGGCCAAAATTATTAGAAATCCTGCATCAAGTCATTTTTAAGTACAATATTGTGTTGCTTTAAAGATATTCTTTCCTAAATTATTTTTCTTGATATTTTTTTTCTTCACAAAAAAAAGCAGGGCAGAATTAAAACATTTTAAATGATGAATATCAATTAAATTAAGTGCCGTTTTGAGGCCAGCCAGCCCGTTAAAATTGTTCCAAAAGACGTTTTTGGAAAAACAGATACAAAAAACAATGTTGCAAAAAGCTGTGCACTTCTTTGAGATTAGATCTGTGTTTTCCTCTATGGTATGCCAGACTGAAAAAGAAGTAATGTTCTGTAAAACCACAATATGTCTAGCTCTGGTGGCCCAGACACAGTAAACATTTAATGTCAGAAAATTACTCTGCACGCACATTAAACAGTGAGCAATAGAGCTTTCCAGCACATAAATCATTACTACAATGCGTGGATCATAGGACAGCATAAAGTAGAATCATAATTGTCTAACAGCTTGCAGCAAAGGTCTGTACTGTGCAGGTTATTTTGTTGGAATATTTCCAAGTTGGGTGATACCTTTCAGACATAAGTTGTCAAACATAAAATAGGTTGATCAAATAAAATGTCTAATTACTTATGACCAATTCACTATTATAAATAAAGAATACATTTTTCCAGTAACCTATCCCTACTAGGGAAAGAATGCGTCTCCTACTGTGTAATGCACAAGCTGTTATCTGCAATACTAGCACAGGGTAGGTTTCCCAGTTAAGTTAAAGCAGTAGTAAATGCTGACCCTCAGATGCTGTTTTTTAAAAAAAAAAGACATTATGCTAAAGTATTACAACATATTCTACAATGTATTAATCTCCCATTCACATGTTTCTTACTTTTTTCCAGCAGTTTTAAAATCTGTACTTCCCGGGATAAGCTAGCTCCATTTAAAGTATGGTTTTTCAGGTTTACATTGCAATATACCAGTACTTCCGCCCTTTCTTATTATTCCTAGCTGTAATCTTGCAAATGCGCAATGCTTTCTTAGCTAACCATTGTTCTAGTTCTGGGATTACTATGGCAACCGTGTCCCGCGTATCATAGCAGACCTGTTGTCAGGGCTAGGCCAGCTCCTATCTCTCCACAGTGACTCACCTGTTGATGATATCCTGCTCGTCAGTCTTGCCTACTTAAACCATCCAGCCCACATGATCTCTGCCTTCGCCTTAGTCACTTCTCCAGAGACGCTTTCCTGTTAAAGACTTGCTTGGCTGGCATTCCTTCTGGCTCCAGATCTTGCTTGCTGTGCATCTCTGGCTCCCTGACGTTTTGACTTGTCTGTTCCGGTTCCTGAACTCTGGCTATGTTTTGACTATGTTTACTCTGTTTACCTTTTTTTATTATTATTAAACAAGTGAGATTTAACTGTACTTCTGTCTCAGTCTGATTCATGGTTTCTGACACCTGTTTGACGTTTAAGGTCAGATGGGGTATCAGGAACTTCTGAAAGGGACTATAATCTCCTGGTATCTCAGTGTAGTGCCGCAAAGAGAGCAAATGACAAACACAGCATACTCATGAATCAGGTAGAAGGTACACATGCGCTGGTGACGTCAATAAATAGAACAGGACAGATTACAAGCAAACTGTGGAGGTATGGTTACATCTACTCACAGTGATTTGTAGTGTATTCAGTAGAGCTGCACGATTCTGGCTAAAATGAGAATCACGATTTTTTTGCTTAGAGGATAGATCACGATTCTCTCACGATTCTCGCGGCGTAACATCATCTTTCACATTAAAACAAAAAAAATTGCGCTAACTTTACTGTTTCTTTTTTTTTATTTATTGAAGTGTATTTTTTCCCAAAAAATTGCATTTGAAAGACTGCTGGGCAAATACAGTGCGACATAAAATATTGCAGCAATTGCCATTTTATTCCATATTATAAAATATGATAATAAATAAATATATATATATATATATATATATATATATATATATATATATATATATATATATATATATTTTATCTCTAATGTTTGGGGGTTCCAAGTAATTTTTTTTAGCAAAAAATATTGATTTTTAACTTAAGAAAGAAGTGTCAGAAAAAGATTTAGACTTTAAGTGGTTAAACTTCCTGCATTTACACGTTGTTTAAAGCTTGGCAGATTGCCCAGGTTATTTGTTTACACAGAGAAGTTCTATCCCTTTGATCTAAGAAGGAAGTTAGATACAATGTTTCAAGTTCTAAACTTGGCAGAATGCCTGGATGTTTTCTTTTGACAGCTGAGTGAGCAGATAATCTCTCCACTTGTTTATATGAAAGAATGGTCAAACTCAGCAGGAGAGATCGTCAGGGGAGGTGAATCGAGATCACGATTTTTTAACGATTAATTGTGCAGCTCTAGTATTCAGTGATGATTTATATGTGCAAAAGTTATGTGGGAGAGTTTACTACCACTTTAAGTCTGCCTAATTTGACACTTAATCTAAAACATATAAATATTTATTTTATTTAGCAATTATGAAATACAGTAAAACCTTGGTTTGAGAGTAACTTTGTTTGAGAGTGTTTTGCTAGACAAGCAAAATTTTTAAATAAATTTTGACTTCATGTACAAGTGATGACTTGATATACAAGTAGTGTCACGTCACAACTGAGTATAAAAGAGAAGAGATCGCCTCTAAGTGTAGCAATAAGGTTACATTTAATGAAGGTACAACATTGGTTTATAATTAAAACAGGCACATCTAAGTATGCAGGCGTCTGGGGTAAAGCTGTCCACATAAACCATCCTCCTCACCATCAAAGTCATCCCTTCCACGCTGCGCTCCACGAGCGGTTCAAGCTTCGCTTTCAGATCGCTCTACTGCAGGGTAGTCTTTCTGGTCACAATTGCAGACTGACAGCGATGAGAGCCGGCGATGCGGAGGATGGTCTATGTGGATAGCTTTACCCCGGATGCATACTTAGATGTGCCTCTTTTAATCATCAACCATGTGAGTTGCTAAATGTTGTACCTTCATTAAATGTAACCATATTGCTACACTTAGAGGCGCCTCTCTTCTCTTTTATACTCTGTAGCTCCTGCTGGATTTTGCTTCTAATCCCCTTGTGGAGGCTTCCATTTGTGGATGGACATTTTATGGTTACACAACTTTTCACTTTGCTATAATCTTTTTATATAGACTATAAACTGAAGGATTTATGAATAAATGGTTGTGGAATTAATCATCTGAGTTTCCATTATTTCTTATGGGGAAATTTGCTTTGATATACAAGTGCTTTGGATTACAAGCATTTTTCTGGAACGAATTATGCTCGAATTACTTAGCATTGTTCTTTTGAGCCAGTTGGTGGGTGTTTTGGCTCCTTTCCACATTTTGTAGGCTCTCAGTTTGCTCCTTTGATGAAATAAGCTTATTGTTTTCACAGTTCAGTGACCCATCCCAGTAAAACAGCACTTATTGGAAGGAAATTTTGCTTTAAAGCAAGCAGTTGTACCTTGTCTTTCTAATTCTTAGTGCCCTGGGAATCCATTTTAATGCATTACATGTTTGTAAAACAAGGACTGGATACCTATAGTAAAATATAAAACACTTTAATACTGAAACAATGAAAAAGATAAATAAATAGGTTTTTAGTTAGTTTAGCTAAATTTTATTGGATACTGGCACCCCTACGGTGATATATCCTTAGAAAGAGTGACTATATATCTATTTTAATTTCTAGAGCAGTTATTTCATTTCATATTGTCACAGCCAGCAAGAAGCTCCTAGCTAGTTTTGCTGGTTTAGGGAGCTCCTGAAGCAAAGTTATAAGGAGCCAACTAGAAATCTAGGGCAGGGGAGAGAGATGTCAATAAAACATGATGTCAGCTGATGGAAAATGGTTCTCACCAGAATTAAGAAATCACCACTTTGTCAAAGCCATTTAAAGTACGAATTGATAGTGTGGCAGGTCAACTTCCAGCGTGCAGTCAGACAGACAGGAGTAGGCAGAGTGTCAGCACACAGCAGACAGACATAACAGATAAAGTCATAACCAGATGCAACATTTTACACATATGAACACACAGGAAAAGAAGCCAGAACCAATACAGACAAACAAAATGAGTATACAATGCAGAGGGACCCAAAAACAGGAATAGACAGAAGCTGAAGTGCAAGAACCAGTACTGACTAAGGCAGTCCCTAGATTATTCCCTACAGGTGGAAGGAATGACAATCACTCAATTCTGCCATCAATACAGTCATTGTTGTCGGGGAATGCCTCCTGCAGTGTGTTCTGCTGGTGTGGGGGGGGGGGGGGGGTCACAGTGAACCTTCCTGGCTGGCAGAGCACAATGATTACTGCTAGTGGCTATAGCTGCCGGCAGTAATTGCATGTAAAAAATCTTACAGGCTGGTTAGACCCAAGTTGGTTGATGGATCGACTTGGCACAATTAGCCTGCCCATACATAATTGAATCTTAGCCGGTTCCTGCTAAACCGGACGAATTTCAATCCACATATGGCCAGCTTAAAGGGGTTGTAAAGTCTCATGTGTTTTCACCTTAATTCTGTTTTAAAAAACCTTCTTTGCTACAGCTGCCCCCAGAGCCCCCCCTTTTTATTACCTGAACTCATCCATTCCAGCGATGTGCACAAGTCCAGCGGCTCCAGCTGCTGTCTGTCCTCATTGGATAGATTGATAGCAGCAGGAGCCATTGTCTCCCGCTGCTGTAAATCAAATCCAGTAGCACAGGAGCGGGGGGGCAGAGCCTAGTCCTGCTGTTTGTGTTAATGGACGCAGCAGCGAGACTTGGGAGCGTGCCCGCACGGGTGCCCCCATGGAAAGTTGCTCTCTGTGGGGGCACTTGATGAATAGGAGGAGCCAGGATCTCCAACGGGGCACCCCAGAAGAGGTGGATTGGGGCCGTTCTGTGCAAAACCCTTGCACAGAGCAGGTAAGTATGACATGTTTGTTATTTTTATTTAAAAAAATGCGAACCTTTACGACCCCTTTAAAGAGCTTGTAAACCTCCAAAAAAAAAACAAAAGGAAAAAGACCTGCAAGACAAAGGCATAATGAGCTAGTATGCATGAAAATACTTACTTTAGAATGATGCCCTAAATCAGCGCCGACACACCGAGTACAGGACCAACATCTTTCACCAGAGTTACCACGTGTTGGGACACCAAATTAAAATTTGGTATCTTATAAATTTTGTACTTGCATATTTTACACATATAAGGGACTTCTGCCCACAATGTGAAAAATGCAATAGTTTAATCCAGCGCATGCTTTAAGTACACAATATACTGTTGTTTACTCATTGTGAGCTTGTCTAATAACACTTCAAATTTGAAATACATAGATAAATTGCAGTGCATGACTTTGTTTGTATAAATCACAGTTTCATCACCTCTGTGTTTAGAGTTCCCAGTTAATTTTCTCTCCCAAGAACATATCTTGTAATTTATCTTTATCTTGTATCATCCAGAGGAAAGGAAATATAGAAGAAACACTTTGATGGTCCATTAATTCTGAAATTGTCTAGGTTTCCTAAGAGAAGCCTTCCTTCCCCTCACTGTAGAAGAAAATTGTCACACATTTAACACAGCAAATATTATTCAGAGCACGCAGCGAAATAGACCATTCACAGGCATAGAGTGATCTATCTTCTGCAAATAAGATTTGTGTTAGAGAAAAATATTATCATAGAATGCCTACCCAATAATTATTTCCTATTACACTTACAGTATTATCTCAATGATGGCAACGCCACAGCAAATTATGTCTGCAGTTTTATTAACTCTGCATTAGTGTGCAACTTTGTATAGCATTTTTAAAAACAATGTTGTTACAGAAGTAATAGGATGCCAAAAAATCCTGCATTGCAGTCAAGGCTAAATGCGGCCATTTATCATAAGGTTTCCTGCTCCTTGGGAGTATTTGTGGGCAGATGTAACCTAAGAATAAATGTATCACAGAAACTTTTTTTCATTTGGTCTGCAATAGTTTACTAAGATAGCATTGGTAGTGATACACAATTATTATTGTGCTGCTTGGCAACAAACTATTTTGTACGCCAGTATGACATGGGATGCCTTATGCATTCAGACTGCTTTTAGTTTGAGATTTAGCACTGCTAAATCATATATGTAAAAATACACAGGTCAGACCTTTGTTGTCTAATTGGCTGACTAAGCCATCAAAGAAGCCCAGAGATTAATGTTACAAGACTTTTAAATCCAAAAACAGAAAGTAATGTGTGTAAAATAAAAAGGGTAAATACATGGGTCACTGTCTACCTGACCATTCACCACTGATTTGTTTACTACTGGATGCTGAGACTCTTTATCTTTAGGACAGGATTTTAAAGCAATATTAAACGCTAAAGCAAACATTTATTATATTGCAGCTTAGATGTGATCTCTTTATTCATTTTCTATTTAAAGCCGGCCATAGATGAAGCGATTTTGAAAAAAAAAATGCTTGATTGACAGTCAGTGTTGATGGGGGAATCCCTCCCACAGAGCAATTTGTGTTCTCCTGGCTGGGGGCGCAAGGAGTCGTCCCCGCTGGAAGAACATAGTGATTACTGCTAGTGGCTATAATAGCTGCTACCAATAATTGCATGCAAAATCCGACAGGCTGGTTGTACCCAAGTTGATTGATTGATCATTTTGGGTACATTTAACTTGCCCATTAATGAGATTTGAACCGTCTATGGCCGGCTTTAGGCTTTCTTTCCTGTATTTTATTATGTATCATTTAGAGCAGGGGTCTCAAACTGGCGGCCCTCCAGCTGTTGCAAAACTACAAGTCCCATCATGCCTCTGCCTGTGGGAGTCATGTTTAGAACTGTCAGCCTTGCAATGCCTCATGGGACTTGTAGTTTTGCAACAGCTGGAGGGCCGCCAGTTTGAGACCCCTGATTTAGAGTGTTGAGACAAACCATTTACTGCTGGCAGGGGTGCTTACAATGATCAACGTTTATTTATTTATGTAAAATCTTTATTCTAAAAGGAACATAACTGTTGTTGTAAATGCTTGTTTAACTGCAGTTTGAGCTGGAGTTTGGCTTCAATTTGTTTAGTTTATTTGAATCTGCTAGTACTCCTAACATTTCCCCTCCCTGCAAGCTGACAATGCTACTGTCCAAAGTTGACCCCTGTGCTCATTCATCCAGAGCCGGAACATTTTAATACAGGAGGTGTGTTACGGGCCAGATCACCAGGTGAAAAGTGATGGAAAAAAAGCCAAAAAAAAGAAAACTAATGCAGCCAGCATCTAAGGATTGGTAAGCTGCAATAAATTAAAATTTTGGCTTTGGGTTTAATACCACTTTAATACCGCTTTAGAATTTGGTCACAGTCAATTTGAATTGGTACAACTGTGATATGGCACAAGGATTTACCAGGCCAAGCAAAACATAGCAGGCCCTTCTTAACCACTTCCATACTAAGCCTATTGTGGCACTTCTCTCCTACATGTAAAAATCATATTTTTTTGCTAGAAAATTACTCAGAACCCCCAAACATTATATATTCTTTTTTAGCAGACACCCTAGGGAATAAAATGGCGGTCATTGCAACTTTTTGTCTCGCACGGTATTTGCGCAACAATTTTTCAAATTTGTGTTTTTTTTGGAAATGATTTACATGATTTAAAAAATAATAAAACAGTAAAGTTAGCCCAATTTTTTTATTTAATGTGAAAGATGTTACGCCGAGTAAATAGATACCTAACATGTCATGCTTTAAAATTGTGCACACTCATGGAATGACGCCAAACTTCAGTACTTAAAAATCTCCATAGGCGACGCTTTAAAATTTTTTACAGGTTACATGTTTAGAGTTACAGAGGAGGTCTAGTGCTAGAATTGTTGCTTGTGCTCTATCGCACATGGCGATACCTCACATGTGTGGTTTGAACAGCGTTTACATATGTGAGCGGGACTAACGTACGCGTTAGCTTCTGAGCGCGAGCTATCGGGGACAGGGGCGTTTTAAATTTTTTTTTTTAAATTTTATTTTACTTTATTTTTTTTATTTTTACATTTACAACCTTTTTTTTGATCACTTTTATTCCTATTACAAGGAATGTAAACATCCCTTGTAATAGGAATAATTTGTGACAGGTCCTCTGATGCGGGGTCAATAAGACCCCGCATTTCTCCTCCAGGCTGGAAAGCATGAGATCGGAAAAAAAAATCCACAATCTCATGCTTACCAGCCGCGATCGCGGCTTTGTTTACATCCGCGGCCTGGACCTCCGACGTTCATAGAGAGGAAATCTCTATGCTCGTCATTCGGCGGCGGCCGATTCTTTCTCCGGGTCCCCGATGGCACGGGAGAGCCCGGAGAAGCACCGGATGGCGGCGAGAGTGGGGGATGTCCCCTCCCATCGTCTGTAAGAACGATCAAGCGGCGGAACTGCCGCTATGATCATTCTTATGGTACACAGAATCGCCGGCTGAAAACAAGGATATCTGAATGATGCATGTATCTGCAGGCATCATTTAGATATTCCCACTGAAAGTCCAGGACGTCATATGACGTCCTTGGGCGGGAAGTTGTTAAAACTGAAAATATTTAAATATTCTCACTTCCATGACAATGCAAAAAATAAGAGGCTTTTACCCATTTTAGGATAGTGGGCATACCCATGCAAATCATTCCTATATGCCCATGGGTCATCTGTGTAATCAGAACTGCTAGTTTATTGCATAGATATAGTCTAATATTAGGAAGCCATTGATTCTAAACCACATACAGCTATTTCAGGCTTGTTGGTCAACTGATGCAGTAGTGTACGGTTTGCTGATCAGTCTGTCTGATTTTACCTATAGCTAAGGCAAACAGCACCAAGGTGGATACCCACTGCCTTTTGTCAACAGGATGTTGAATGCTTGCAGCAGCTACGGGGCAGAGAAGCTGTGGCTTTTCCTTACACAGTTCACTGTAAAAGAAAGTAAATAAACACTTCTTTTACAGGGCTTTTAAGTGCAGCTGACCCTATGGTGATCGGGTCACCTAAAAGTTTAAATTCATCCAAAAATGAATTGTTAAACTAACCATATGCATTAGATGGTAATTTCATGCACGGGAACCATCGAACCATTAAATTGTTTTTTAAAAGTCATTATATTAACATTTATTCTAGTAGGCCTTTTTATATAAATGAGGAGAATGGAAAGAAACATGCCGGGAACCTTGAAGACTAAATTTATCTATGGGAAAGAAAAAACTTAGCCAAGTTAATTTTTTTCAGGCAGTGATTTTCTGAAGTCTTTTGGTAACCCTTAAAAGAGAAGTATGTTTTTTTTTTCTGAATCATACTTACCTAGGCTCCTCTACACTGAGAACCAAGTGACCGAACACTGCCAATCACTCGGTTCTCACAGCTTCCCGAGCAGAGAGCTGCTGACTGTCAGTCACCACTCTATGCTCTGCCCCCTCTGTGCTCACAGGAGGGCTGGGATGTGGAGGGGATGGAAGCAGCCGACTCAGGCTCTCAGAGACTCTCTGAGAGGCTGAGCCGAGTGTTGGTCCAGGGATCTGGCGGATCCCGACTCCATGGTCGTGATGACGTCGAGCCTGGACCGACTCTGTGATGTCAGCAGAGAGTGGACTGCAGCCTGCTCTCTGCTGAAAACGGGTCACAGGAGTGCAAAACGAACTGCACTCTTGTGATCCATAGGAGAAGTACAGCCAAACAAGCTTTGGCTGTACTTGTCCTTTTAAGCCCTGTACAAACTATACGTTTTTTTTGTTCAACCCCGCGGGCTGAATGAGCAAAAATAAATTACTGTACTAAGACAAGCAATGTTAGTATGGCGATCTCCCCCACTGTACTTTTGTGTGCTCATAGGGGGACTCTCCCCCTCACCAGAACACACTGATCGGATGCTAGTTTTCCAGCATGTCGCTTTGACAAAAGCCAATTGATAGACCGTCTTCTGTTGGACAGGCTGCTGGTTTTTGTTGAACTGGCTGATATTTGGCCCATCGTGTACCCAGCTTTAGTTCTTTAGTTAGGGCCAGTTGTATTATAGGGTTCCACCCAAAAGAGAAAAAGATTGGCCATACACTGTTCTTTTTTTTTTTTTTTTAATTCAGCCAGCTAACCGAAGGAAAAAAAACAACTTACAGATTCCTACAACTACACAAACAAGGTGGGTGAAGGAATTCCCTGCCTGGACATTGAATTTTAATACAGGGACCTGCTAATTTGCTGCAGCCGCTGATCGACAAAAGTTCTCCAGCATGTATCTTTGACAGAAGTTGATCAAAGGATTGACTTCTTCTGTCAAACGGACAGCCACATACTGATCAACTTATGCCTAAAGATGTCTGGTGTTTTCTTATATCTCTTTGGGACCATGTCGCTGCGATCTCCCCACTACAGTTACTGGCTATGTCCAAATCAGCCTTGGTGCCTATTGGAACAACTGGTGTGTTTGGAGACTTGCTATGCTGTTGACCTCTATGTCATTTTAAAGGTAATTTTAGATTGATTATAATGCAGCACAGACAATGGCTCTCTCCTGTAATTGCTGTGGCCATAGTGTAAAACTGGCTATTGATCTGCAGATATCTCTGAGAAACCAGTAGATCATTTACTTTGATCAGTTTTGTGTTGATAGACACTTTAAAGTGAATCTGTGCCCAGACTATGGACAAATTCAAATATATTCTTAACAAGCAGTAAAAGAGCTTTAAAACATGCCATCTCTGACCTTCCTAGCTGTGAAGTAATTTATCTCTCAAAGATCACAACAAAGGCTAAAGCCATGTTTCAGTCGAATTCTAATAACTCGCAAGAGCCCAGTGCTTGTTTGTTTGATTATTGCCCACAGACAATAAAGAGGAAGAGAAAGTTATTCCTGGGCTTCTATTTTATTCTAGATTAAAGTAGTATAAATGCAATAACAAACATGTAATACATTGCAAGTTACAGGTCCAGTTACGCAGTTTTTGTTCTACGGTGCCTCCACCCTTAATGGAGGCGCAATGGAGACACCTTTAGACAGTAGCATTTTCAGTCTGGGGAGAAGGTAGCGCACCAGAACTCCAACTTTTTAAGCTGTTACAGCACCCTTTTCTTTCCTTTTTGGGTTAAAAGTTTTACAGAAATGATTAAAAGCTGACCATTGTAAGCACCCGTGTCAGTGTTATATGTTCAGCCTCAACCTTCTAATTTCCACTTTTATTGGACAACTTAGTCTTGGTCTGTCCAAGTGGCAGGATCACTAAGTGAAAATACAGGAGCCTGAATAAGAAAACTATTTCAGCTACCACAACTAAGAATTTGTAAGCATGAATATAATAGATTTTTGTTTTTGATTTTATTACTGCTCACATTTCTCCACAATGCAAATAACTACAGAGGTGAATCTATGTACTCAGTGCAACCCCATCTTTACCACTTTACCAAAAAAGTGTTGATGTTTTTATGTTTTTAGTTGCACTAAATTTTATTTTAGTGTATTTTTTCTTGAAAATATGCATTTGATAAATAGCTGCGCAAATATCGTGCAACATAAAACATTGCAACTCCCACCATTTTGTTGTGTAGGGTTTTTCAATTTAATCTCTGCTTTCAGAAAATATATACATTTTGGTGAGTTTAAGGTAATTTCTAGCAAAAAATGCAGATTTTAACACGTCTGCAACAAATTAAAAAAATTGCCCCAGCAGGCAGATAGTTGTTGTGCATAGTCTGGGAACAAAGAAAAAAAACAAAATAGTCCGACGCTACAGTCTTGTGCAATGAAAGTGAAAACTGTAAATCTACAAATTTTGCAGTCCTATATTTCTGCTGCTCACTGGTAAACCACTGGATGTAGTAGAACCTTGTAAATAATTCCAAACACCAGAGCATAAAAACTTCCTTAGGAAATAATAAATGCTAACTTATGCCCAATATGTAACCTGTCCCATTAGGGACTATTGGAGCATCAGTCTGTAACCAACTGGTTAGTCTGGGAACAGGTGCACTTTAAAGCTGAGTCTTACTTATGTCCACAGCTTTAGTGCCTGTATCAGTCACCACGTGTTCCCAGCGCTCTCTGCGGTTTAGGGATTGTTACCATTATTGTGGAGAGTTCACTGGATGGAGCTTGATTACCACACTCAGACTTAACTTAAACTTTTCAGTAATGGCCACTGTAAAGGATGTAAGAAAGTAGTCTACAGTAATAAGGAGAGCCGGCAAAACTGTAATCCTTGAAGTGTTGTTTATTGGTACATCAGAGTGACAATAAAACAATAAAACTGACGCGTTTCGACTAAGACTATTGCCGAAAAGCGTCAGCTTTATTGTTTTATTGTCACTCTGATGTACCAATAAACGACACTTCAAGGATTACAGTTTTGCCGGCTCTCCTTATTATTGTTGCATTGGAGTGTGTTGGGACACATCGAGCCTCGGCACCTGTGAGTGGACCTGGTGTATGGATTGAGTTGTCCCTGCAGAGAGCGCTGTTACCGTTCTTCTTTTTCAAGAAAGTAGTCTGACACTTATTATGTTCCAGGAATAATGTCCAAAATGTAACATACTTGGTCAGCCTAAAGGCAAATTCCAGCTAAATCTTTTTTGGGACTGTGGATAAGGTTTAGAACCCCTTTGATATTTTTACTTGTTGTTTGTGTTCTCATTGGGCAAATATTTCCTCAATTCTTTTGGGGAATGGAATTGATAGGAAATTTCTCCAGTGGGGACGCCAAACATTTTTCTCAGTAAGTTGGTGAGGTATAATAGATTATGTCAGGTTATTGTTAGGCTCTATTCACATTAGTGTGTATTTGAAGTTGTATGATTTCCATTGCGACTTTGGAGCGTGACTTTGATGTGACCTTTGGTGAAATTTTGATCCAACTTTACACTCTAAATCACATCAAAGGTCACAATAAAGTAGTGCAGGCACCTTTTCAAAGTCGCTGTGACTTTATGTCACATCAATTTGAACGGTTACCATTGAAAAGAATGGGCTTTGACTTGTTTTGTGACTTTGATATCCAAAGTTGCATGACAAATCGCACAAGTGTGAATGGAGCCCTACCGTCTGTGTCTTCCAGCCAGAGTTACAACTGATTCCCTCATTTCTTGTTCTGCTGTCACAGCAACAGTATGTGAAGTGAAATCTCCCCAGAGGGGTCATGGACAGCAAAATACTGTGAACTGGTCTCCCCAAGTATGCTAAACTAAAAAGAAAAATGGTTTCATGGACTTTAGATCTAAATGACTTATGAATATAAACATATTGAATATGCCTTGTTCATTGCTTTAACACCATTTTAAAAGGCAATCAAAGTAACAAAGTTTGAATTATTATATTAATCATGAGCTAATATGAACAGGCTAATGGATTAACTATGAAATATTTGGATACACAATATAAACACTTTTCAACGCATCGGAGAGTATTTTCTTGCCCACAGCGGACAGCTGAGTGTTTGTCTTTGGATTAATCTGGAGATCTTAGTTCATGGTAAGCTCATAGTGACCTTAGGCAAATAAAATTATGCCTCAAAGCACATCATCGTTTCCAAGATTTCATCAATCTTTCTAGCATGTGCTGAGCTGCACAATTTATCTCCAATATGCTGAGTTGTTCTAATTTATCCCCGACTGAAGGTAAACCTTAAACTTTCACATCGCTTCTTACCAGTAAAAATGGCATTTTATACTGCAGAGTTCAGATTGTCAGCAGATACCACTAGGCACCAGACATAAATACACTGTGGGCAGTACCTCCAGTTGGTAATATGTTGATGCATTAATACACTAATCACAATGCGATTGGTTACAGTCAATAAATATAAAGACATAGTAGCAGAAGTAGAGGATTAATTAACAGCCTTTTTTCCATAATGTTAGATTCTCTTGTTGACTCTTTATTGTGGAGTTTATTAGGGGATACATCAGTATGCTGCAGAGCGATAGCCAGACGGAGAGCGCAGTAGATTGAAATTTAACAGAGAATAATAAAAGGTGTTAGTTGGCACCATAAAGTGCCTCATCATCAAGCATGCCAATTATAGTGACTTGAGGCTTATAATTCTATAAGCTCTCAGTTTGATGTGCTTGTCGAGTGTCTTCTGCCCTTGCTGTGTTAAAATAGATATCTCCTATTGCTGGCAACAGCCTGCAAATTAGGGGCACAAAGCATTCAGGTATTTATGACATGTTGTATATACATTCTTTACGGTGTCATCATTTGATACCAATACCTGCATTAAAGAAGATCTCCAGGCAAAACAGAAAATACAGTCACAAAGTTCAGTCATGGGTTCAATCAGGTGTCACTTGTATGTATTGCACATTACATTTTGCACTGTTTGGAATAAATATAAGAGTCCATGTTTTTTTGGTTCTTTATCAGAGAATAAAGCCCCTGTTTGACTATGTGAGTTTTGGGCAACAAACAAGCTATTACCCACAATGCATTTCTATCCAGAGCAACAGAGAATTCAAGCTCAATTCCTGGTAGATTTGAAAGAACACCACTAAATGCAGTTTAAGTAGTTTAACTTGATGATATTAAAGTGGATGTAATCCCTCTCCTATACCCAGTGAAGTGAACAGCCTCAAATGATACACAGAGATGAAACAAATCTTCCTACATAAGTTTTACATGTATATCTGCTGTCTTCAGCTTTCTATATTATTTAGAGAGTGAACATCGTGTTAGAAATTTTACTTCCTCTTTCAGCAGTGAGAGGGGAGTCTTGGCATACACTGTGACAGCTGATTGGAGGAAAGGCACATCCCCCCCTCCACATTCTGCTAAAGCCATGTATGTAATAAAAAACGCATTGTTTTTTTTCTTCTACAAAATCCATTTTTCACCTTTTTTGTTGCATCTAAGTGTTGCTAATCTTTTGCAGCGAGCATGCACTCTCCATTAGCTGTACTTTATTACTGTGTGTTGCCTTTCTGATAGCGACAATGGTGGACCATGCTGTATGTCAGCATGGCTGCTTGTAGTCTCCAATGTAGGAGCACATTTAGGGGACTGTTGTCAACTCAAAACAGGAAGTGCCTGAACAAGTATTTTTATGGCAAGAAAATGAAACGGAAAATCGCACAATACTGAAGATAACTATAAAAATGTCATTTACATGTTAAGGTTTATTTGAGATTTTTTAAAGTGATAGTGTGGCGCTAATAGGAGGATACGTGTACCCTGGATATGGTACAACTGGACCCAAATATAATTTACCAATACACCATGACAAAACAAAAACAAAAGGTAAGCAATACTCAATACAGTGAGTGCATAAAACAAAAAAGTCCACCAAAATGTGAAGGGGTGAGTTCTTCCCGTGGAGGTGTCTCCAATCACATAGGAGAAAAGAATCACTTGTCTGTAGTCACTTTCAATAACACTTCGAAGGTAAATAAATACTCTTACCAATTGTGGTGGACCCTGGGTGTCATACGACAGAAGGGTCGGACAGGCTTGGGATCCTATGAGGGATGGATCGGATGTTGGACATGGGGGAGAGGTCAGACAGATCCAGTGTGGTGTCCCTGACTCTCGTTCCGTGGATTCCACAGGCACTCTGCGATCCGGTTATCTCCCAAAGCGCTTCCTCATGAACTCCAAAGAACAAACACATGAGAACAGGGGAAGAAGGACTCCAAATAGTGCAGGTCAAACAGGATGGTTTATTGATATAGGTCAGGTATCAAAAAATGATACAATAAAAGTGATCACAAAAGTATAAAAAAGAGGATAAAAGCAATATGGGGTACAGGAAATGCAGGCCCATTATTTGAGATTTTAGTAATTGGGTTTACATATACATTTAGTGTTCCTTAAAATTCAGTGCATTTTACATGTATTTAGTAGAAGTAACTGACTGTCTTGATAATTAGCTTCTTCTCTTCTGCTGCACAGCAGCTCACTTGTTGGTAGGGAGTCTAACAATGAATAGTCATCATCTGTTGTACTTACATGTGCTGACAGTGAACATATCAACAGGAGGAGAAAGGAGAGTGATGATCTTAGCAAAATCTAAATGACAAAATAAAAAAGATCAGTGGTGTCGGTTGTAACTTACCTGAGAGCCACAAAATGCTCATTGCTCAGGGAACCCCAAGCAAGGTCTGGAGGAACCCTAGTGTTCCATGGAACATTGTTTGACAAACCCTGCTCTACAGGCTAAGCAGAGTAGAGCTCTACTCACCTGCTTCCTTGTATCACTCCCTAGCTGGCTGGATAAAAAGGTGTTTCTCTCTATCTCTCTGTTTGGTAACTTACAGGGAGGGAGTGTGACACAGGCATGCAGGTGAATATTTTATCTGCAGCATGACATGGCCAATATGTCAACAATTAACATTTCTAGATGTTTCCTATATGATAGAAAAGAAAAAAGACCCCTCAGAGAGTGGTGGGACTTTGAAGGCAACGGAAATGAGAATAAAAAAGCAGGTTTTATTAATACAAATATATAAAATTATACATATTGAAAAGAATTTTTACAGATACAAACATGTGAATCAGTTTGACAATAAAAACAGTATTCTGCTGGTGAGCGAACAACAGGTGTATTCATGTAGTCTTCTACCTGAGCCTACGCGTTTCGGGACTGCTGAAGTCCCTTCATCAGGGGCAAAATGGTAAGCAGACTTTACACTAGTAAGACATGAAATATCATAATTAGGTACAATTGTATTGAACATGTTTACTGCATTTAACATCATTCTAGGAAAGAGAGGAGGAAGAAAAAAAAAAAAAAAAACTACACACCCAAGCATGAACAGGAGAAGAGGCTAACCGTCGGAAGCATTCTCGGGGGCAACCACACATCGGACGCCAGAAAACCAAATTGGGAAATGGGCGTGTCTCTGGCCCCACCTTCTCCACACTGGTCCCAGTGTATCACCACAAAGGGGGGACAACGCTACCCCGAGAGGTCCCAGCGACAAGAAGATCAGAGGGGGAGAGACGGGAGAAGAGGGAATTGTCTGAAAATACAAAAAGGGGGAAGAAAAAGCCTTATGTGCTGAGATGCTAGGGAGGGGGGGCTTATAAAGTAATTAGATGTATATCTGCTAAAGACGCATAAATAACATGCGTCGGAGCAGCAATATAACCATATACTTAAGATGCATGCAAACCGCACAGGTGTGCGGGTATTCATAAAAGACAGGGGTTAAAAAGTAATCTCAGCATATATAACTTACCCCAATATTAGTATGTAAAAAATATGCCCAGTAACAAGTAGAAGAAGCAGGTGTGCTTGAAGTGCAAACTCAGCTGCAGTTGTAGTGATGAGTAGAGACCTCATATAGGGAAATCTGTAAGAAGAAGTGAAGAGAGTGTTGGCTGAGTGTAATGCAGCCCAATGTGTATGACCATGGTGTTCCCTGGCAGGCACATTGAGCGGCGTATTCATGTAGAGAGGATAAGATAAAAATGATCCTAGTAGGTAGTACAGGGAGAGCCTTACCTAGGTCTCTAATGTTGCCGATATTGTGGATGGTTAGTAGCCGCCTCACACCGCCGCCGCCGTGTCAGACAGTGACATCGACATAGGCGTTGGGGGGTGGGGTATAAAAGAAGGAAGAGGAGGTGGGTGCGGCGATGATTGGCGTGGGATCCCGCCAATCATAACGCCGTTCCTATCAATCGCGGGTGCCAGGGAGATCTTACAGCGTCGACAGACGCTGAGAAGGGGAAACCATAGCGACGTAGTGTGGGAGGAGGGGAAGGGGGTGGATGCGGCAGTGATTGGCGTAGGATTCAGCCAATCATACCGCAACTTAAATCAATTACAGATGCCAGGGGAATCCCACAGCGTCAACAGACGCTGAGAAAGGGAAACCGTGGCAACAGCCAAACACAACCCAGGATCGCATCATTCCCCGCTGCGATCCAAAGGGGGGTGCCCGGGAAACAGTGCCACTCCAGCACAAAACGCTGGAGAGGAGAGATGCACGGCAACCCGGGATATCTCTATTTCAAAAAGAGAGAGGGGGGCCCAAACAGAGGTGACCTGCCACTACACCGATGCACAGGCAGAGATGTGTACCTAGCAAAACAGTGCAAACCACCCCAAAAGGGGAAGGTATGCACGCAATGTGTTGATGTGTAGAAGGAAAGACAGTTTGGGGAATATCCTCCGAAGGTCGTCGCATGGACACCGCAGGGGCAGAGGGACCCTGGGCGAGGACTGCACGGCACCCCCCCACGTAAAACCGTGGGGGGGGGTCATGCAGAGACCGCCCACCGACGCATAAGAGGGAACCATGAATAGCGGGCATGGACTGGCAGGAAAGGAGCTGCCAGACATTCCGCGAGTTTGTTCCGGGTACCCATGAAGAGGCCCCCCGAAGGACAAAAAATTCCAGGGGGGCCCACGTGCGCCGGGCGGGACAAGGGGGGGCCAGAGCCCAGAGCTGCAGCTGAAAGATGTTACCCAAGCACGACCGACAGTGTGTCTCGAATCCCGGCATGCAGGGGGGGGGGGGGAAGGGGTGAAAACAAAATGAACAAAAATAACAAGGGAAAGACATACATGGAGGCAACCAAGATGGGCATAACAGCATCAATATTTTACAGATCTTTCTCGCAAACCCCAGAGGAGAAACCCTCTAAAAAGGGTCTAAAACTCAAATGATCGTTGAGGCCGGGGGGTGAGGTGGCAGCAAGGTCTGCAATCCAGCGGGCCTCCCGTTGCAGCAAGGCCTTGTTCCAATCACCGCCCCTCGGACTCGGGTGCACTCTGTCCAGGATTAGAAAATAGATGTTGGGAAAAGTACCGTGGTGCACATTCGCCACATGTCTCCCCAGTGGAAGTTCAGGATTCGCTTTCCTCATGGTAGAAATGTGCCGTGAGGCTCGCAACGAGAATTTTTGTTTGGTCTTACCTACATAGAATTGAAGACACTGGCAAACTAAAAGATATATCACACCCTCTGTTTTGCAGTTAGCAAAATGGCGTGGTCTATATGGATGTCCATTGGGGAGGGTCACATGCTGTTGTGTATTCATGAATCTACATGTGGAGCATCCTCCACATGTGAAGGTTCCAAACCTCTTACAAGGGTCCCCGCGTGTTTCACCAACAAATTCACTGCGGACCAAATGGTCACGCAGGGAATTGGTACGCCGGTAGGTGATTGCCGGCCGAGCAGGTAGATATGGGCGTAGAGTGTTGTCAGAGTGCAAAAGGTGCCAGTGTTTGTTGAGAATGGATTTGATAGATTCATGTTGGTTTGTAAACCGCATGATGATCCTAGTAGTGGAGTCCATACTAGCCTTTTTCTGAGAGCCAAAGAGGAGTTCCCGCCTAGTGTGTCTGTTAGCACGTTTAAACGCTTTTTTCAAGAGTGTGGATGAATAACCCCTCAGAAGCAATCTATCTCTGAGAGCGGCGGCTTCACTTAGATAAGTCTGTTGGTCAGAGCAATTCCGTCTCAGCCTCAAGTATTGGCTGTAGGGGATCGCTCGGATCAGTGGTTGGGGGTGGGAACTAGAGGCGTGTAAGATGGTGTTGCCAGCGGTAGGTTTTCGGAAAAGGCTGCTGGAGAGCGTCCCATCAGGGTTCTTACTGATGGTTGTGTCCAAGAATGTAATATTGTGTGCATTGTGGGTCACGGTGAACTTTAAATTGAAATCGTTAAACTGCATCATATGGATGCATTCATTAAGTTGGTTTTCGGAACCCCCCCATAACACCAAAATGTCGTCTATATAACGATACCATGCGACTATGTGTTGAGTGTGTGATCTGAAAGCCTCATCAGAGAGGAAGGACTGCTCCCACTCCCCCAGGTACAGGTTGGCGTAGGACGGGGCACAGGAGGTCCCCATTGCCACGCCCTGCACCTGGAGGAAGTGGGAGCCATCAAAAGAAAAAACATTATGGTAAAGGATGAACTCCAGGGCCATAATGACAAATTCACAAAGTTTTTTGTCATCTCTGTGAGTTTGGGTGATGAAGTGTCTGACCACAGTCAGCCCTAAATGATGGGGAATTGAGCTATAGAGGGCCTCGACGTCAATAGCTACCAGTAGTGACTGTGCTGAGACATGTAGGCCTTCCAGGGATTGTAAAAGGTGGATGGTATCACGCACGTAAGAGGGCAGGTTTTCAACGAAAGGTTTGATAGAATGTCTTCACTTTTTGAGGGTAGGCTCACTGTAAAGAAGTACAATTCTTATTCTAATGCAACTGAATGACTTTCTGTCTGTAATTATACTAATTAAAGAGGAGCTCTACCCAAAAGTAGAAGTTCAGCTTTTTCTGGTTTTGACAGGTGCCCGCTCCCACTTCGCCTATCCCCCTCCCTCCCTGCAGTCTTCTGGGAGACGTCACAGATGCCAGAAGACTGCCGGACCATTCAGCAAGCGCTGCGAAGCCTCAAGCTGTTACAGCTGGGTGTCCACAGTTGAAATGCCAGGGACAGGTGAGGATGACCACATCGCTGGATCCTGGGGCAGGTGAGTGTGTGTTTATTAAAGGTCAGCAGCTACACTTTTTGTAGCTGCTGACTTTTAATAAACACAAAAACAACTGGAGCTCCTCTTTAAGGCCCCTTTCACACTGGGGCGGTGGGGGCGTCGGCGGTAAAACAGCGCTATTTTTAGCGCTGTTTTACCGTCGTTTTTGCGGCTGTATTCAGCCGCTAGCGGTGCGGTTTTAACCCCCGCTGGCGGCCGAAAAAGGGTTAAAACCGCTCGTACAGCGCGGCTATAGCCACGGTATTGCCGCGGTATTGCCGCAGTATAGCCGCGCTGTCCCATTGATTTCAATGGGCAGGAGCGGTTTAGGAGCGCTGAACACACCGCTCCTTCACCGCTCCAAACATGCGGCTCGCAGGACTTTTTTTACCGTCCTGCCAGCGCACCGCCTCGGGCTTTCACACTGAACAAACAGCGGAGGCAGTTTAGGGGCGGTTTGCAGGCGGTATTTTTAGCGCAATAACGCCTGCACACCGCCCCAGTGTGAAAGGGGCCTAGGTGTAACTGTAACCTAACTGTATCTGTAACCTAACATGTTTTTGTACTTTTCTTAAGACTTAGGATGGCCATATATTATGCAATATTTTTTCCTTCAACCATGGGTTGAAGCAAAGACAATTGCTCAGTTTCCCCATCAACACAGTCAGCATTGATGGGAGAATCCCTCCCGCTGCACTATTGTATTTTGATAGCAGGGGGTTTCGCCACTGTCGGAATAAAATGATCACTGCTGGCAGCTATAGCTGCCTGCATTGATCGTACGAAAGAAACCCAACAGGCTGGTTGATCGACTTCAGTACAACCAGCCTGCCCATTGATGGATCAAAATATAGCCGATTCCTGCTGAACTGGCCGTACTTAGATCCACCTATGGCCGGTGGCTTTAGGGGAAGGGGTGAAAAGTTCATTCTTGAAGTCCTTTTCAACAGTGCTGCTTTTGTATTGTATGATTACATGATAGCTACATAATTCTTCCATAATATGAACCTGAGCCTTGCCTGATATAAATGGAACTTTAGCCATGATTGTGCTTCCCATTCTTTTATTTAATCTAGCGGGGTTTCCACAACATACTTCACATTTATTGAACATTAAAATTATACCAGTAAAAAAATGTATTTAGATTAGCATTTTCACTTCAGGAAATATATAAATATTTGCAAACTATCAAAAAGTTAAAATCACTCATGTTATTAATCACTTCAATACAGGGCACTTATACACCTTCCTGCCCAGACCAATTTTCAGCTTTCAGTGCTGTCGCACTTTGAATGACAATTGCGTGGTCATCCATCACTGTACTCAAACAAAATTTTTATCATTTTGTTCCCACAAATAGAGCTTTCTTTTGGTGGTATTTGATCACTTCTGGGATTTTTATTTTCTGCTAAACAAATAAAAAAAAAACGAAAATTTTGAAAAAAAATGTTTTTTTTTGTTTCTGTTACAAAACTTTGTAAATAAGTACGTTTTCTCCTTCACTGATGGGGCTGCACTGATGGGCACTGATAAGGCGGCACTGATGAGGTGGCACTGATGAGGTGGCACTGATGGGCACTGATGATGGGCACCAATATGCGGCACTGAAAGGCACTGATATACAGCACTGATGGGTACACATAGGCGGCACTGATGGGCACTGAAAGGCGGCACGGATGGGGACTGAAAGGCGGCATGAATGGGCACTGATAGGCGGCACGAATGGGCACTGATAGGTGGCATGGATGGGCACTGATAGGTGGCACTGATGTACACTAATTGATGGTATGGATGGATGCCAGTGACATCCTGGTGATCCTAGTGGCGTCCCTGGTGATCCAGTGTGGGCATCCTCAGGGGGGGGGCTGTGCTGATAATCAATCAGCACAGACCCCCCCGTCAGAGGAGCAGCCGATCGGCTCTCCTCTACTCGCGTCTGACAGACGCAAGTGAGGCAAAGCCGATTAACGGCTCTTCCTGTTTACACTGTGATTGGACACGGCTGATCACGTGGTAAAGAGTCTCCGTCAGAGACTCTTTACCTAGATCAGTGTTGCGGTGTGTTACCCCAACATTTCATATTCCTGATATGTGCCTGCTGTACGGTGTACTTGTATGAGAAAGTATCCTGTTCTCTTTGTATTGCTTTCTTTGTGTGAAATCCTTGGAGTTCCTGCCAGTCCATCTGATTTCCTATTAAAAACTGACCACCCTAGGCACAGCGTGGTCAGTTTTCTGGTTGTGCTGAGAACTCAGCCTGCTCTCCTCCAAAGATCAGACTTGTGGTAACACGCCCTTCCCCCCTGCACAGCCGTTTACTGGGAAACTCAATGTGCTGCTGTTTCTCCTCCCCATAGCTCTGCGAGCGCCTTATGCAGCCTTATGCAGCTGAGAACAGAGGGTATGTAATCAAAAACGGTATTTAAAATGTACATGTATACAGAAAAAAAGTTTTTCCTTTCATTTTTATTTTAAACTGAATGGGTTGTTTTACAAGGTGAGGGATCACATATACTTTTAACACGAAGGAATGTTCCACAGGATGCAAACAGCCGTGGGAGTTTAAAAATCCTATGTATATACTGCAGGGCATTTTTTTTACTTTTTTTTTTTATTACACAAATATATTAAGGACAACTATTACACTAGTGGACCCATATTAAACATGGTTCTGATAGGTCATTGTCTGTATGGAGCATACACTAAGCAAAAAATAAATCTTACATTTTGTAGGTAAAACTTGTTATCTTTTTGTAATAATAATAATAACACGGAACCAGATTGAAAAATGATGTTTACCATTTCATAATAGCTCACCTGGTTTGCTAGAGCACCAGGGGGCTGAGGTATAGCACAATATACATCACCAGTGAGCCAGGCTTATCTAAGCGTCCATTTAGTATTAAGTTAAGTGGTTCTTGTCAATGATATATACCGGTATTTAGTATTTTTTTCACCCAGTCACTATGCTTATGTTTGGTAATCTAGTGTGTAAAGTGTGTAAAGCAGGAATATTATGTTAGAAGCAGCTGTCTCTTGTCAAGTGTCAGTGCTGCAAAGCACAGACCTTGCTGTAGTGCAAGTCAGCATTTATATGGTGAGGTGGATAAGAAAGCGTACAATCCAGCAGTATGCTAGGAGCATTTACATTCTCCAACAAAGCTGAACAAAGTCATAAATCACACATGTTTTGTCCTTGGGTTATAAAGTTTTACAATTTCTTTTCTTCCCTGAACAATATTTGCACCTCTCTCCCATGATGTTTGGTAATGGAAGGTTGGGGCTTCCTTTCTGATTTGTTCCTGTAAATCAGAATATGTCTCCCTCTGCCCAGATCAAGACAGTAAGCTTTCACAAGGCGCTTTAACAAGGAAGAGAAATGAAGTACCAAACCCATATATTTTCTTATTTCTAAACGCTTCTCTGCATTGAAAGCTTACAGAGTGTATAGGCTTGTAACAGATCAAGTCTGCATAAACAGATTTACTCCTTGAAGCACTGGCAGAAAGTTTTCAAGGTCATGCAAAACTCTAAAATACTAGAATATAAATAGCCCAAGTCGATCCAAAATGTTATTTTCTTTTTTCCTGTTTTTTTCTCTGGTGAGATCTACAATCAACTTCCGGGCTGGGCGACGGGCTGGACACTAAGATCCAGTGACCGGGTTTTGGTCTGAGTCCTCATGGCCGACAGCCCCCCACTTCGGTGGCGAGGGGATCTGTCTGGGAGCGTTATCCGCACACTTCGCTGGACCAGTAAGTACAAGGCCCCCTCTTCTACTTCCCTGGACGTGGTGTGGGCCGCGGGTGCTCCCTGGGGTGGTCAGTCCCTCTGAGGTTCTTCTCCACCCCCCTTCCTTCCCGGGTGAGGCCCAGGCTTCTGGCCTAGGTGCTTTTTTGGCACACTGCTCCCCCTTCCACCCTAGGGTTGCTACTGAGGGCAGTCACTGAATCTTTTTGGAGGTCAGATTCACTGTGATCAGGGACGGGCCAAGAAAGGGGGCTGTCTGCTTCTTCTGCGATTGATCAGACAGATGATGACTCTGACCTATTCTGTTGGGGAGCGGGTTCCTCCTTTCCCTGTTACAGCGCATTCTTCTCAGGCACTTAGTGCTTCTTGGGCCTTCTTTCATCAGGCGTCCGTTGCGCAAGGTTGCAAGGTGGCCACTTGGTCGTCGGTGTACACTTTTACAACATTCTACGAAGTGGATGTGTTGGAATCTGCGGATGCCTCTTTTGGCCGCAAGGTTTTGCAGGCTGCTGTTTAGAGGGTCTTTTCCCTCTTGAAGGGGTATGGTTCAGGTTGGGCTCCAGCTTGTTCTGTGTTGAGCTCCTGTTACCTGGTTGGTTCTTGTGTTAGCCTTGGGATTTTTCGTTGTCCCACCCCTCATGTTTGGCACTGGTTTGGGACATCTCTATGGTTCTGAATAATGGATGGCTGTGTCTGTCAATGAATGTCAATGAATGAAATAGAAAATGGGATTTTTGACTTACCATAAAATTCATTTCTCTCAGTTCATTGACAGACACAGCACCCACCCACCGTAGCCAAGTCTTTTTTTTTTGCCTAGTGTCCTACTCCTGTAGGGGGCGGTATAACCCTATGGTTCTGAATATGAACTCAAAGAAATGGGTTTTATGGTAAGTCAAAAATCCCATTTTTCTAACCTTCCACCCGTGGTGGAAATAAATAAAATAAGATTTTTTATGTGCTGCTTAAAATGTCCTGTGGCAGTAACCATCAATGAATCTGTACAATGGCGTAGAGTTAAAATGTCAATTGCACAATCTGGGAGTTCTGCTTGATCACCAGATGTTTGTGATAGCCGGATTTTTCAATTTCTGTGTATGAACTGTTAAAGATCAGGCCTTTTTAAATAAAAATAATGAAAAAATATCAGGCCTCGTGACCTGACATAAACATGTACAGCCACCCTTATAATACTGACAATTATAAACGAATTAGGTACACACAGTAACGGCCACCATTTTGCATTAATATGTGTGACCTGATAGATTAGCCTAGTAGACTTTATAGTGTGTAATAGACTCCATTACAGCTTGTTGGTAGGATGGTACTGCTTTGCATGATGCTGCCTTGAGGGTACCTTACACTAAAAAGTAAAATAGTGTTCTGTAGTACCTTACACTAAAAAGTAAAATAGTGTTCTGTAGAATCAGCTTGTGCCAGACCCAACTGGGACAAGGGCTTTTGGAGGGTAATGCAGGATAGCCTCTTGTCTACTGACTATGGGCCCTGGCATTTGAGGGAGCTACAAGCATTCAGGAGGATGTCCTGTTATATAATGCAAGATGACATTACCACATTTAACAGTCAAGGAAGCCATGATGGTCTCTGCCAACTTGAAACTCAGTGAAAAGAAAGCTGGTTAACGAGAATTGGACAGTCCTGGGTCTTCTTGAATACTGGTGCCAAACTGCCTGGGTGGCCACTGACCTGAGTAACCTAGGCTTGTCAAGGTGACTAGTTGTTAATTAGCTTACTGTTTAATTAAATTACTGTTAGTTTATGTTGGCTGTTCCTTAGATATACTAATGATATTACTTTTTACAGTTTGCCATGTTTAGGATAATGTGATCAGGCTCTTATCTGATTTTGTGTGGTATATATTCTGTGTGAATTTACAATAAAGTCAGTTCCAGTTTGCACCTAAGCTAGTTTTGTCTTGTTCTGGGGTGCAATATTCAGCTATAATACCTGGTTCTTGGTTCCAAATTGGAGGAAGCTGTATTTTGGCGCAAATACCTAGGCTGGGTGCCAGGTGGTCTGTCACACAGCTGTTGTTAGGTCTTCACAAATACTCAAACACTTCAGTGCTCAGACAGTAATACAACTTGTAATGCTTTGCATGATGCAACACTCAGGGAAATCTCGAAAATAACTATAAAACACACACAAGGGCTCAAACGCCTAGTGCATTACCACTACCATTTTTTATTAAATCAAAAGGCCAAAAACATACTTACAAACATGGAATGGAACAGGCATATCAAATATCTCCAGCTGTGTGGCGATGTCATCTAACCATATATGCCAAAGTTGGTAGGCTGACATGTTTCGGGGACATGCCCCTTTCTTCAGAGTTGAAACAGCTGTTGTTATCAATACACTTCTAGGGACGGAGCAAAGGCATAGATTCATAAATGCACCCTCCTCTATTTTTGAAAGATTATCCAGGAAAGCTAAGGACCAGGAGTAGCATCCTTAATCCCCAAAACTTGTTCATTTTATATTCCTTTCACACATGGTACACAATAATCAAGTATGTTGTTAATAAGGTGCTGCAACGACTCCTGATTGGTCACAGTGAACAACAAGAGATGATGCCAGCAAACCAACAATCTTGTTTTAAAGTGCAAAGCTCTGTATTCTTGTATGGCCACCGAGAAAAGCAATCTTTCAGGTACGTGCAGGGACTCTTCCTCATCAAATGTCTGAGGTATGGTTCCTGCACGGTCCAGAAATGTTGGTTTTGCCTGTGATCATACAAGAATAAAGAAAGAGTTTTGCACTTTGAAACAAACTTGTTGGTGTGCCGGTGACAGCTCTTATCCCTAAAGAACTTTCTGCCCCATTATTTTCATGTCATCAATGAGAGTTCTGTGCTGGTACTGGAAGTATTCACACATGGGCTACCACTGCACCTCTGTGCATGTACCGTTATGGATCCTGTTCTATGTTAGTTTTATATTTTGTGCTATGCTAGGTTCACTTTAAGGGTTTATGACATTCAGGTATTTTCAGGTTACAGAACAAAATATTACCGAGTTCTAAATCAAAATGTGAATTGCTAGTCTTCTAATCTATTTTGATGTTGTCATTACATTCAAAGTTTTCATTTGTTTTGAGCATATGTTTGCAAATTAACAAGTGTTGGAACAGTTTCCCAAGAGCATCATTTGAAATAATACCCCATAGTACACAATGGTTGTAATAAGCCACCCCGTCACTGTTATTTTTGTAACATCTCAATAAATACAGCATGTAGCAGGGTCCTCAATTCATTTGTTTTAAACATGATAGATTTGTGGAGAAAATGTAATGTGTTAATAACAAGTAATGGCATCTCCTGCTGTATGATAAATGACTTGCTGGGGAAGAGTGGGAATTATAATCTGTTGAGCATAGTTGATGGGTGGGTGTGCTTTGTGTTCTATTTTTTCTACCAGTCGTATCTTGTAAGTGCCACAGCTTGATGTAATAAATGTTCCAAAGAAAACTTGTAGGAAGGCATTTGTACTTATTCTATACTTATATAAAGGGTCATATGCAATAAGACTGTGTACTAAAGCTTTGTCTGTATTTATTATAGTACACATTACTCAAATAGAATAATTTAGCTATGTTAAACTAGCTTGATGAAATAGTTAGAAAAAGCTTTTGAGATCTGTCTGTAGTAAACCAGTTGGGACAGATCTTAAAGAACAAGTGCACTTTCAGACAAAAGGGTTGATTTACTAAAGGCAAATAGACTGTGCACAGTACCCAATCACATGCAAAGGAAAAAAAACTGCATTTTTGCTTGCACATGATTGGATGATGGAAGTCAGCAGATCTTCTGCTCATTTACTAAGCTCTGGAGCAACTATTTGCGTTTAGTAAATCAATCCCAAAGTGCAATTATTATTTTTCCTCTTTATCCTAACTTAAAAAATCCCACCCTTCCCCTCCACAGATGTATACTTGTCAAAATCCGACAGTTGCAACCTCCATTGTTTGCATCCAGAGGTAAAAAAGACACCTTCTTTTGGCCACACCTGCACAGAGCAGCTCCATAGACTTCTATGGGGCTCATCTACCGGCTGGAGGATGGCCCCATAGAAGACTATGGGGGTGTAATGTAGAAGAGATGACTATGAGAGACAGTGGCGGAAGTATAGGGGTCGCTGAGGTCGCAATGGCGACTGGGCCCCATGCTGCAGGGGGCCCTTGAGGGCCTCCCTGTTTATCTTGATAGGAGGAGCGGCTGAGATCGTTCTCCCCGATCTTCGGCCGAACTGTAATCGGCACTGTGCAGGGAGCTTGTCACACTGTTCTAAAGTGAAAGCAGTGTGTGCTGTGCTCTTTGTCTCCCTCTACAGTGCAGTACCCGAGAAGGAAGAGGTGAGGTAAAGCACTGCCGTTTTTTAAAAGGCTTTCTGTATGTGTGTGTTCTTATATGTGTGTTCATGTATGTGTTTGCATGTGTTTATGTGTGTATTTATATATGTATATGTGTTTGTGTGTGTATATACAGTATATGTGTGTGTATATTATGTGTGTTTATCTATGTGTATGTGTGTGTGTTTTAGATGCAGTGATGGCCCATGCATTAAGGGCGCCGCCCCCTTTCTCCAGCCACCTCTCTATCACCAATAGATAGATTCATGCATTGCATGAATCTATCTATGGCCGCCGCTGCCACCCCCTATTCAGGCGCCCAGCCCCTTTTTGGGCACAGGGAACCTGAATTACAGTGGCGGGGGGTGTTTTTGAAGCACCGGATTAGAGCCATGGGCTCTAATAGGCATCAAAAAAGGTGACCTCGCAGGCCACTCTATTCTCTTTCCTAAAACTAAACTGCCTCTCCACCAATCAGGTGCTCGGGTCTGTTACCCATCACCTGATTGGCTGAAACGACAGGCGCCGCTATTGGACGCCTATCAGGAGGAGAGGACGGGAGATGTGGACAGCAGGAGACGCATGGAGGAACCCACTCGTCGCAGCCACCGCTGCCCCACCAAGACAGGGTAAGTGCCAATGAGCGGTCGGGGGTCACACTGGGGGCATTCAAGGGCACACTGGCAGCATTTAATGGGCGCACTGGCAGCATTTGATGGGCACACGGGCAGCATTTGATGGGCACACTGGCTGCGTTTGATGGGCACAGTGGCAGCGTTTGGCACAGTGGCTGCGTTTGATGGGCACACTGGCAGCATTTGATGGGCACACTGGCAGCGTTTGATGGGCATAGTGGCAGCGTTTGGCACAGTGGCTGCAATTGATGGCACAGTGGCTGCGTTTGATGGCACACTGGCAGCATTTAAGTGGCAGAGTGGCAGCGTTTGATGGGCACAGTGGCAGTGTTTGATGGGCACAGTGGCTGCGTTTGATGGGCACAGTGGCAGCGTTTGATGGGCACAGTGGCTGCGTTTGATGGGCACAGTGGCAGCGTTTGGCACAGTGGCTGCGTTTGATGGCACACTGGCAGCATTTAAGTGGCACAGTGGCTGCATTTGTTGATTTTTTTTCAAAAAATGTTTGCGCCCCCAAAAAAATTTTGAGCACTAGCCGCCACTGTTTAGATGTATGTATGCACATTTTATGTATGCACGTTTAATCCTGACACCCTATATGTGTACAATCAGGACTGATTTTTTTTTTTCTTGCTCGTTCAAAGTACCAGCAACAAAATGCTGTTCCTCTGAAAAGCGATCCATGCTCAGATCACTTTTCAAAGGCATTTGACAGCCGGTAAAGAGGCAATATGTTGCCTCCTGACCACCTGTTTTAACCCCTTAAAGTGATTGTAAAGGTTTTTTTTTTTTAAATACCAAACATGTCATACCTTCATTGTGCAGTTAGTTTTGCACAGAGTGGCCCCGAACACCGACCTCTGGGGTCCCTTGGCGGCTCTCGCGGCTCCTCCTCTTATCAGACATCCCCCTAGGAAAAGCGCTGTCCAGGGGTCAGGGGGGCCCTTCATGATTTTTTGCATCGGGGCCCTGAAGGTTTTAGTTACGCCACTGATGAGAGAGAACAGTTTACTGCTGGATGTAAGGCTACTACTGCGGCCGCGTTGGTGATAAAGCACTGCTCATTTTAGCGGCGCTATTCCCTCATGTTAGCGGCCCCTTTTCGGCTGCTAGTGGGGCGCTTTTAACCCATGCTAGCGGCTGAAGAAGAGGTTAAAAGCACCTGTGTTGCAGCTCTTCTCTGCGCTCTCCGGTTTTTCTCCCGCTCTCCGGTATCTTCTGCTCTTTTGCTCGCTCTTTTGCTAGCAGTGGCCCGGTCTTCTCCGCCGTCTTCTTCCCTCTTCCTTTCTTCCGATGTTGACACGACGCTCTCTCCCACTGTAATGCCGTATGCACGGTCCACAACGACTTATATAGGGAGCGCGGAGAAGAAGCCGGAGAGCGCGGAGAAGAAGGAAGAGACCCTGAAGTCGGAAGAAGACCCCCGGAGCTGTCTAATAAATTACTTTAAAAACCTGTTGTGTGGTTTTTTTATTGACACTTTTTTTTCCTAGGTGAATAGGTAGGGGTATGATGTACCCCATGCTCATTCACATAGGGTGGGGGGGCCGGGATCTGGGGGCCCCCTTATTAAAGGGGGCTCCCGGATTCCAATAAGCCCCCCGCCCGCAGACCCCAACAACCAACGGCCGGGGATGTCGGGAAGAGGCCCTTGTCCTCATCAACATGGGGACAAGGTGCTTTGGGGTGGGAGGGCCCGCAGGGCACCCCCCTGCCCCAAAGCAGCCACCCCCCATATTGAGGGCATGCAGCCTAGTATGGTTCAGGAGGGGGGGTGCTCGCTCGTCCCCACCCCCATTCCTGAACGGCCAGGCTGCGTGCTCGGATAAGGGTCTGGTATGGATTTGGGGGGGACCCCACGCCGTTTTTTCGGCGTAGGGGGTTCCCCTTAAAATCCATACCAGACCCAAGGGCCTGGTATGCTCTTGGAGGGGGAAACCATGCCGGTTTATTATTTAAAATTTGGCGCGGAGTTCCCCCTCAATATCATCTGAGCACAAGTCGCATGCCAAAGTCGGATCATACAAGACGGCGATCCGACTTTGATCCGACTTCAGTGATAGTCAATAGGCTGAAGTAGGATCAAGGTCGGAACAAAGTAGTACAGGGAGCATTTCTAAAGTCGGAACGACTTGTGTTAGACCAGTTAGGACTGCTCCCATAGGGAAACATTGATTTTCACACGTCATGCAACATGAGCTCCCAATGTCGGAGCGTTTGTCGCACTAGTGTGAACCCGGCCTTAAAGTTTAACAATTACAGTCTGTTAACACAGGTACTGTTTCAAGTTTTAAAAAAAACGATGCTTTAGGGTAAAGTGTGTGTGTGTATGTGGGGGTTGGAGGTTCATGGGGGTAACCCTATTTGCTCATTATATATACATCTATCTATCTTCATTGCTTAGTAATGCTACAAAGCGATTGTGCTTTACTCTTCCTGTAGATCTATCAGTCTACTTACACTAAAGTCACTGCAGTCTGTTATCAGGCGATTACTTATTAGATCAGTTCTTCAACAAGAGTGTCAATTGTGTACAGATATAGCCGTTCAAGGCAGAACCTACTTATGTGTATATAAATGGCCACAATTAAATAATTTACTAGAAATGAAGCCATTGTGTGAGTCACCTTAAAATTACTTTTAGATTCATTTTAAAGTAGGCTAGACAGCTAAATTCAAGTACATTTTGCAAAACAAGTTGGCAGTGCCTTCCAAAGTTATTACTGAATATCTTTTTCTTAGTGACTCCTATTAAGATGTGTTTTCTAAATATTAACACCTGTACAATGGTTGTTAGCGCTAACCATGGCATTGTAAGACTTACTGCGGCAACAGGTGCCAACGGTAAGGAAACCTGGTATGTGTCTGTATATTTGCTCTTATAAAACATTGAAGTTTATTTTAAAGCAGTAATTAACCTAAAAGTAGAATGTAATATATTGGAGCTTGCCAATCCTTAGATGTGGTGGCGGCATTCGTTTTCTTTTTTAGCCGTTAGTGCTGGTCATAGATGAGTCAAAAACCGAACAAAAATTCTTGGTTGTTCTTTTTCACATCATTAGTGTGCCAGCTGCGACATGCGACTTTTGTGTCGAAATTGAAAGTGCCTGGCCCAACATGCTGGATTTTGTTTTGAAAAAGGAAACAAATGATGGCACAATCGTATGCGCCATTTTCTTGTCTTGATCGACAGAATGTTTGGTTTTGGACACGTCTGTGGTCTGCTTTAGGGAGTCTCCACTCTGCATAGAGGAGCAACAGAGACACCTTTGAACAGCAGCATTGTCAGTCTAGGAGGAGGGCAGTGTTAGACTATCAGATTTAGATGGACTTGACTGACAAATTAAAGTTGATTTCCAGCTAACACCAATTAGGCAATTAGAGCAACAGTTTTGTTTCCCATTTTGACCATTGCAAGCCCCCCTGTCAGTGGTAAAGGGTTTGTGTCAACCCTCTAATAGCCAATTTTAATGGAGGGCTTGGTCTGTTAAAGGAATTTGAAAAATAACTGACTTACTGGCCAGATTACCAGGTGAAAGAAAGGGAAAAAAGCCTTAAAGTTTAAGTAAACCCCCCCTATCATTTTTAGCCAAGGAAGCTGCCATCTTTGCCTCTGTTTAATCTACAACTGCCATGATCCTGCACATGTGATTAGTTATGACACCAGCCATTGGATGGTTTGACAGTTTGGTTGAGAGCACAACCAATGGGAGTGTTACATTTTTGGTACGCGCCAGAAACAAAACTTTGTTATGGATGGGTTTACTTCCGCATTAAAAAGGAAACAAATGCAGCCATCACATTTAAGAATAATTGTAAAAATAATGGTAAAGCTGCAGTAAAATATCTGTTTGTTTTTGGGTTTAATACCGCATTAAGTTGCCAATAAATCAATCTCACTACATAAGTATCTTGTCACATGTGATACTAATAAATTACATTGTTAGAAAAATACAACAGCATATGGACAATGTAACATTTCATGTTTATCAGCCCATTATAAATACAGCACTGTCCTATCTTTTTCACCAGAGTACCTTGTAAAGCTGGTATTAGGGGCATAAATCAGCAATAAAACTATTTTGAGAAATCCCCTTCTTTCAATCGTGCGTCTCTACTCTGATTGGTTAGCGTACACCATATTTAGCTGCTGATAAGCCTTGATTCATTCTTTGACTGGGTGCTGATGATGGATTTATCTGTTATAGGTAAACATATGGCTGGTAAGAATGTGTTGCGGTACACACTAGAATATATGTACATAATGTCTGGCTGGCTCCTCCTAATCATCTTTCTTTTGGCTTGATTTGTATATAGTAGATATGACATGGGAATTTCCTCCCTTTTTCCTGATTACTTTCTTGAAATATTTGATTTTTTCCCCTGTGTTTATGAATAGTACATTTGTGTTCGTCTTTCATCTATCTTCAACAGCAGTCTAGCCTTTTCTTTTAAATTTATTTACAGCACATCTGGCTATCTGCAAGTCTGCAGTTTAAGGTTTTAGTTTTCTAATGCTTGACTGTGAAGCATTAATAATTAATCACTTCACACTGTTACACTGCAGTTAGCTGTAGCGCCATGTTTGTACGTATCAGTGAGGAAGGAAAAACTCAGCATCTGCTGTTTGTATAGTAGATCACAGAGGTATATGTGTAAACTAGTACAAGTGGACCACTACACCGCCAGAACTCACAGTAAGCTTCTGCTATATCACAGTACATTCATATTTAAAGCCTCCCTCTAATGTTATGACAAATTTCACAGTGCAAAGCAAAACAATGACATGACAAACTTTGCACCTAGTATGAAACTATAGGAACATTTTACATTGAACACAGATAATAATCTGCATATAGAGCAAAATATATCATGGTGGCTAATGTTTAAAGAGCTGAACACTTGTTCTGCTTTACCATATCCAATTTGTCATAAAAACTAGTACTGAAATATGATTTCATTATGACCATTTTTGTTAAAGGCAAATTCTACCATTTGTAAAAAATTATTAAATGCACTCATATTGGAAAAAAGAAATCCAATGCATTTTATCTTTTGAAAGGCATTGCAACTGTGATCAGTACATGGGGGGTGCTGCATGTAATTGCTTCCGTCCCAGGTCCATACCAAGGTACAGACTTTCAGTCATGGAGCTAGAGAAAGTAATCAATGGGCTACAAGTGTGGCATGGGCACCATTCAGAGAATGCTTTGCAATTTCTAAATAATTGCAAAGCGTTCTCTGTTTGGAGCATCTCCACCGCAGAGAACACTTGGCATTCATTCAGGAAGTTATTTCCAGCTTCCAGGGGAATCATCCAGGTATGGTTTATACAAAGTTACATTGGTCCAAGCTGTACTATTGTAACTATGTAAAAATATACCATGTCTGGAATTTATCTTTAACTTACAGAATGAAGTCAAGCCAGGGAAGGATGTCACTCAAGCAAATAAGAGTAAGGAATGAAAACTCAAAGACACTTAGGCAGCCCATAGATGGTGCACACCTGTGGTTGCAGGAAAGACATTTGCATAATTCCCCCATCAACATAGATAGTGTTGACAGGGGAATCCCTCTTGCCCTGCGATTGTCTTCTCCCGACGGGGTGGTGCGGTGCGGGCAGGGGAAGCCGTCCCCGCTGGGAGAAGGCAGTGGTTATTGCTAGAGGCTCTAGCAGCCGCATGCGATAATCGGAAGCCAATCTGGCAGGCTGGTAGTACCCAAGTTAATCGAGATTGAATAATGGTTTGAATCTCGGTTTCTGCTAAACTGGCCGAGATTCGAACCATGTATGGCCAGCCTTAAAGTGTTGTGTGGCCAAATGCCTCTTCCTCAGTTGTGGCCTTGCATGCATGTTAAAATGTATTTGTCCATTACTTTCTGCCTGATAAGACCTAACAAAGCCAACATGCTTATTTAAGAGAATGTATGTGTTTTACACACAATTCTTTCTTTACTAATAGTACAATTTTATTATATTTTTTTCATTTTTAGCCAGGTTAATGTGAAGTATTGCATATTGCTTTTACATATTACTATTTCCTGCAGTCATATTGAGGTTTGGCTCCTTTAATATGTTTAACAGGATACATTTAGCTGTGCTGCTCAAAAAAGAAAAAGCTTGCTAACAAAGCTGTATAGCTGAGGCTATAATACACACACAGCTAAATGACTCAGAGGAGTACATCAACCCTCCTCCCTGCCCCTTCTCTTCCTGCTCTGCAGGGCTCCATTCAGACTTTCAATTTTAAAGACCCTCTCCAAGGAAAAAAACTAAGGTGTGTTCTTACTTTTGGAAAACCCAAAATGCTCTCTGATGGCTGTTTCATGAGTCACCTTGTATTAAATGCTTATTTGTAAAACAGAGTTCCTGTATACATGATATAATTAATATTTCAACTCCAATCTAATGTTTAACATCAACATTAGTCAGGACTCTTGTCTTGGAATGATATTATCATTGTGACAGAAGTCACTTTAGGCGGGGGGCCCGTGGAACCCAGAATCCCTTGGAGAGGTTGGGAAACCCTTGTTTCAGCTTCCCATGCACCTCCTATGTCTAAGTGACCCTGTGTCTATTAGGGGCACAGGGTGATCACATTAACCACTACACTCGGAATTCTGTCTTTTAGCCAGTTTTCTATCCATTTACAAACTGATGTTTCCAACCCTGTAGACTTTACCTTACACATGAGCCGCGTGTGGGGAACTGTGTCGAACGCTTTTGCAAAATCCAAGTATACCACGTCCACAGCCACCCCTCTGTCCAAGGTTTTACTTACCTCTTCATAAAAAGAAATCAGGTTTGTCTGACAACTTCTGTCTTTCATGAATCCATACTGTCTGTTGCTTAAAATTTTTTCCAGCAAGAACTCGTCTATGTGGTCTTTTATTAAACGCTCCAGTATCTTCCCGACTATTGAAGTTAAACTAACAGGTCTATAGTTACTTGGTAAAGACTTTGATTCCTTTTTAAATATAGGTACCACGTTCGCCCTGCGCCAATCCAGTGGTACTAATTCTGTCATTAATGAGTCCCTAAAAATTAGATACAATGGCTTTGAACTTACAGAGCTCAATTCTTTTAGGATCTGTGGGTGGATGCCATCAGGTCCAGGTGCTTTATACACCTTTATTCTGTCTAAATATTTCTGGACCATATCACTTTTGAGGCATTGTGGATCATTTGGGGCTGTGTCAATACCACCCCCATTATGGACATGAGCTCCCCCATGCTCTTTTGTATATGCAGAGCTGAAGAAAGTATTTAATAAATTTGCCTTCTCTTTGTCCCCAGTCACCCACTCTAGATTATTTTGTAAAGGGCCTACATGCTCAGACCTGACCTTTTTACTATTAATATATTTGAAGAATTTTTTGGTGTTTGTCCTACTATCTTTTGCAATCTGTCATTCGTTTTGAATTTTTGCATCCTTGATTTCCTTTTTACATATTCTGTTAAATTCTTTGTAACATTTAAACGACACTAGTGTTCCTTCATTTTTATATTTTTTAAAAGCTCTTTTCTTATTGTTTATAGCTTTTTTTAACTTTGACCGTGAGCCGCATAGGTTTTATTTTTAGCCTTTTAAACTTATTGCCCTTGGGAATATACTTTGCAGTGAGGTCCCAAACAGTCTTTTTGAAGAATTCTCATTTCTGTTCTGTGTTTATCGATGCAAATATTCCCTCCCGGTTTAAATCCTGGAGAGCAGCCCTCATCCTTGGAAAATTTGCTCTCTTGAAGTTAAGTGTTTTTATCTTTCTCGTATGTATTTCTTGTTTACAGCTAACATCAAATGAACTCATGTTATGATCACTGCTACCCAGGTGTTCCTTTATCTGAACATTAGTAATAAGCTCTGCATGGTTTGAGATTACCAGGTCCAACAGAGCTTCATTCCTATTTGGGGCCTCAATAAACTGGACCATAAAATTGTCCTGTAATAGGTTTATAAATTTTTGCCCTTTAACTGTCCCAGCAGTGCCATTACTCCAGTCAATTTCTGGGTAGTTAAAATCCCCCATTATTATCACTGTCCCAGCCCTTGCAGCCCTTTCCATCTGTGCAAGGAGCTGAGTCTCCACCTCCTCATTAACATTGGGTGGTCTATAACAAACTCCAATGATTAACTTTGAACTACGCACATCTATATGCAGTTCCACCCATACTTCAGACTCATCACACTCTTCATCAACCAGGTCCTCTTTCACACTTGCTTTGAGATCACTTCTCACATAGAGACAGACCCTGCCACATTTTCTTTTTATCCTGTCTCTTCGAAAGAGTACATAGCCAGGAATATTAATAGCCCAGTCCTGTGAGGATTGAAGCCAAGTTTCAGCAATACCGATTACATCATAGCTCTCCTCATGCACCAGCGCTTCCAATCCACCTGATTTGCTTGGCAGACTTCTGGCATTGGTTTACAAACACTTTAATGCATTATTACATTTTGCTCTGGTGTTTTTCATATCATTTTTAGTAGTACAAATGACACTATAGTTTCCAATGGCTGTTTGCAACATGGGAACTTTCTTGTCACCTGCCGTTGCCCTCCCCCCATCTATCCCCATTCCACCCTCCATTAATGTCTGACCCCTAACTGACCTGTCTGCCCAATGTAATTCTAGTTCACCCTCCCCCCTCAATCCTAGTTTAAATACTCCTCCAGCCTTCCATAAACCTCTCCCCCAGCACAGCAGACCCCCTTCCATTCAAGTGCAAACCGTCTTTAGCATATAGATTGCATCCCACTGAAAAGTCAGCCCAGTGCTCTAGAAACCCAAATCCCTCCTCCCTACACCAGGTCTTTAGCCATGCATTCAGCTCTCTAGTCGCCCCCTGCCTTTCCTGTGTTGTGCATTGCACAGGCAATATTTCAGAGAATATCACCTTGGAGGTCCTTCCCTTCGGTGTGCAGCCTAGTTCTTTAAGTTGATTATTAAGGAGCCTCCACCTTCCATGTATACTGTCATTGGTTCCAACGTGGACCAAGACAGCTGGGTCATGCCCAACCCCTCACAGTAATTTATCCACCCGTTCCACCACATGCAGAACCCTATCACCAGGGAGACAGCAAACCATTAGGTTGAGACGATCCTGGCGACAAATTATTCTATCAGTCCTTCTGATTATAGAATCCCCTATTACCACCAACTGTCTAGGCCTACCTGCACTCTCCTCACCACCTCTACTAGATGGGCTGCTCTCCCGGCTGTTAGGGGTAGCAGTGACATCTATATATAGATATATAGATATTTATATCTATATAGTCCACTTTAAGATTAATTCTGCCAAAAGTATGAAGAATAAACAATAGGGCCAGTTCAAATCTGTGTGGTGTGTTTTAGGATTGATTTACATGCATAAATAAAACGCATCAAAGATGCAGCAAGAAGGATTTTTTTTTTCATTGCATCGCACCTAAAATGTGTGAAGGGAGCCTTCTTGTATCTCTCTGTAGTATACTTATTTTCAGGATTTACCTTTTTGAGGATTTAACATTTCTAAATTACAGTGATATATGTTCTTCTCATCTATTAGCATTGGGACAAATTTAAAGCAGAGTAACTTTTTAGGCCTTATGCACACTGGTTTTTACATCTACTCCTAGGGGCTTCTGAGGTTTTTTTTTTCTGCCTCTAAAATTAGAGGCCCCACTGCCACTGTGTCCAGGAGCAGCAGAGTTTTGGCAGAAAAAATGCTTGACGCTTGACGATGCTAAACACTGCTAAATGCGCCTAAATGCTAGGTGCGTTTAGCGCTTCAGCGTTTGTTCATTTCAGTTGCCAGAATAAATAAAAAATTCTGGCCAATGAAATAAATAAACACCAAAAAACCAAACACTCCTAAACTCTACTTAACTGGTTTAAAAAAACAGTTCAGGTGAGTTTTTAACGCTGATTTTCTCCAATTAGGAGAAACAGCATTTACAATAAACCTGTGTGGTTACATAGCAACAAAGTTGCCCAGGTTAAAAAAATTACACAAATCCATCTAGTTCACCCAACAGAAAAAAAAAAAAAGAATAAAGCAATGGAAAATCTCCATATCCAGATCCATTTACCACAATTGATCCAGATGAAGGCAAAAAAGCATTAAAGCAGAACTCCGGCCAAAGAAGTTTTTCCATGTCCTTGTTGCTGATCTCCTACCTTCACCAACTTTGCCATCCATGTTCTTCTGAGCTCTGTAATTCCTCTGTAATAGGCTGCTGAACTTTCCAAAAAAATGTTATTGCCTGCTGGCATCCTATTTGTAAGACCGCTGGCTGCTATACCTCTCCTAAGCTCAGCCAGCAGTCTGACATGCCCCGTTGTTGAAAACGAGCAGGGAGGAAGCAGACATGTTGTGGGCGGAAGGGGTCTCACAGCCCCCGGTCTGTGCCACCCATGGAGAAGGTGTCCTCCTTCTCCTCTCTTCTCCTCCTCTGCTCCTGCCAGCAATCCACCCCTCCACTCCTCCTGCACCGCCGCCGCCTCCCCCCCACCTGCTATTTCTGTTCAAAGCGGGGACTATCATCAGTAATTACTTGTATGACATAGAGGGGATCTCCCACTGTGTCAGGTATTGTTATATGAGAACACAGATCGCTGATCTCCCCCCCCCCCCAGTGCACTGTCAATCATAATAATAGTGGGGGCGGGGCATCAGCGATCGGTGTTCTCACATACAATACCTGAAACTGCGAGAGATCCCCCCGTGTCACACAAGTTATTTCTGATAATAATCTGCGCTCTGCACTGGTGGTCCCTAGCATGCTGGTCCTTGACAAGTGGCACTGGTGGTCCCTGACAAGCAGCACTGGTATTCCCTGACATGGTGGGCCATGACATGGTGATCCCTGACATGGTGGACCCTGACATGGTGATCCCTGACATGGTCGTCCCTGACATTCAGCGCTGGTGGTCCCTGGCATGTTGGTCCCTGATATTGTGGTCCCTGACAAGCGGCCCGGGCAGTCCCTGACATTTGGCACTGGTGGTCCCTGACTGGTGGTCCCTGACATGGTGGTCCCTGACATTCGGCACTAGTGGGCACTGATAAGCTGCACTGGTTTGCATTTATATTAAATGCATTAAATTTATTAATTTAATTTAAATGTATTTATTAAACGCATTAAATTAATATTATATTAATATGCATTTATATTAAAATGCTTTGCATTTATAAGGCTGTAACCTATCATAACGTGTGTTATGTATGGCTTGCTGGCTGCAGAATGAGGGGTGTGATTTATGTTGAAGTGGGCGAGTTCACATTTACAAGCCTAGTGTACCTCCCACATTCAGTCGAATCCCAAGTATTCATGGGAAATGTAATCTGATTACAGTTAGAGAGAGAGAAGAGGATATGATGCTATCACTGTTCTAAGAGATCCTCCCTGCCAGAAAAGATGATACATTTTTTTTAATCACAAAGCTGACTTCCTGAAAATGCAATCAGTCATATCTCTTAAACTGTAAGAAATTTCACAAATGTAAAAACTGTTTATTATTTTGTGTGGGGGGTGTACTAATGTGGGATTTTTTTGAAAATCCTGGAGTTCTGCTTTAAAGCATGGTCCGATCTGTTATATTATTGAAGGATGATTTTCTTTTTATATCTTTTCTTAAGGTGGGAGTAAACACCCATGTGTGCTTTTTACCTATAGGTAAAGGTAAGGCTTATCTATAGGTACTGTACATATGTGCACCGTTCAGGAGATATCTACCTTAGATGCCTGTGACTGTGACACCGGCGCATGCGCTCTGAAGGACCCCATGCTGTTAATAGTAACTCCTGCGTGCAATTAGATAGACGAAGCCTGCGAACCTGGAAAGAAGACCGGTTGAAGATGGAAGCTCCTTCAGCGATGACAATGCGCCACTGGAGGACTTCGTTTTCAGGTAAGTCTGTCATAATGTGCTAGTATGCGGTGCATACTAGCACATTATAACTTAAATTGCCCGGGGCCCGATTTATTTATTTTTTTGGATGCGGTTTACAGGCAGTCCCCGAGTTACGAACACCCAAGTTACGAACGACTCCTACTTACAAACGGCCCCCCAATGCCTGCCACTTGTGCTCCACGCTGGTCCTGGATACCTCCGGACACATCCCATACTGCAGTACTACATGTACTGCATGGCGAGAAGAGCCTTAATTTAAATAATGAAAGTCAGTAGAAAAATAGTAGCCTTAATGGCCATAAAGCTGCAATAGTTAAATTACCTAATCTAGCCTGACAAAAAGTGAAATAGAACAAATTTGCTAATGGTATCAAGTAAGTTATAGAGTGGATGTGGGTGTGGTTAAAGCGGGATTCCATCCTAAAAAAAAAAAAAATTTAAAGTCAGCAGCTACTAACAGTGTAGCTGCTGACTTTAAATTAGTACTTACCTGTCCTGGGTGCCCGCGATGTCGGCCGCCTGAGGCCGACCCGTCCCTCAGCTCTTGGGTCCCGGCACCGCCATCCTAGGAAAGGGAAACAGGCAGTGGAGCCTTGCGGCTTCACTGCCAGTTTTCTACTGCGCATGCGGGAGCGGCTCCGTTCTGTGAATGGCCCCGTGGTGTTCTGGGAACACACATAGTTCCCAGAAGACAACGGGGCCGCTCACCGAGGAGAAGAACTCACCGCGGAATAGGAAGAGGCAGATTAGGAAGACTGCCTAGCAACAAGGGTTTAGGTAAGTTTAATTTTTTTTTTTTTCACATTTTTTTTTTTTTTTTTTTTTAGGATTTTTGGTGATTTTTTTTTCAGGGTGGCCCTCCACTTTAACTGGAGTACAAGAATGGAACTAATCAGCATTTGCTGGCAAAAGGCTCTGGAAAGGAGACTGAGAATAAAATATCTTATTCAGGTATTTGGCCAATCTTATCAGTAGTTTTAAATGCAAGGTCAGTAAGACAGAGGACTTTTCAAATTCCTGCTATTAGATTAAAATTATAGGGATCGCTATATGTATTTTTATATACAGATAGCCACCAAGGGCACACAATTGTTACTGGAAGTGTCAAGATACATAAATATGTGTGTGTATATATAAATATATTTATATATATATTTGTGTGTATAGGTGTCTGAAGGAGAAGGCAAGGTTGCCCGATAATCAAAAGCAATGCTCACATTTTATTTTGGTGCTATTTAACAGTTTATGGCCAGCCTAAGGCTGCCTATAGACATTATAGGACAGTGAGATGTGAAAGTAAAATAGATTTACTACTTTGGTCCAGCTAGACATGGGGGAGGGGCGGTGGGGGATGGAGTGCAGAGTAATGATGGTGGCAGATTGATGTCATCAAAGTTTATTAACTAATACTTTCTAAAAGTCTGTTCCTCCTAGGTAAGTTTATGTCAAAGAGCTGCAGTGGTGATCTACTCTATACTATACAGATGGGATTATTGCTCTGTTTCTTCTGCATTGTGTAAAAAGGCTGTATGATCCAGTCTTCTCTGATCCTCCCCTTCTTCCACAGTCCCCATACCATCTCCTGATAGAACAGAGCCTCGGGGGGCAAGCTGCACATGCTCAGTTTGGTGTGTATTGCTAGAGAGTTTTTTTTTTCTGGGGAGAGTGTATGTGATCAACACAGGGCCAATCAGCATTGACCAGACAGAGGGTCAGGGCTCCTGCAGCCTCAGGGGGGAATTAAAACTCCTCTTACAAGCTTTAACCAGACACTAGAGCTGCACAATTAATCGTTAAAAAATCACAATCTCGATTCAACCCCCCTCACGATGCTAATCAGCCATTTCCGTGATTCTATGTAAGGCCGAGCTGTCAAAAAAAAAAAAGCAGATAAATGTTTATCAACATTCCTGTCTGAGAGATAGATAAGAGAAGAGATGCAATGTATCTTTTAGTTCTTTTGGGATCAAAGGGATGAGCTTCGGTCTGTAAATGATGGCAGTTTAACCACTTAAAGACTAAACTTTTTTGACACTTGTTGCTTACAAGTTAAAATTAGTATATTTTGCTAGAAAATTACTTAGAATCCCCAAGCATTATATATATCTTTTTAGCAGAGACCCTAGAGAATAAAATGGCGGTGGTTGCAATATTTTATGTCATACTGTATTTGTGCAGCGGTCTTTCAAATGCAATTTTTGGGGAAAAAAATACACTTCAATGAATTAAAAAAAATTAAAAACAGTAGAGTTAGCCCAATTTTTTTGTATAATGTGAAAGGATAATGTTACACCACAAGAATCGTGATATTTATTCTAAGCAAAAAAATTGTGATTCTCATTTTATCCAGAGTCGTGCAACTCTAGCAGACACTGATAGACGTCACAAGACTGCTATATACCTCTGATAAGAAAAAGTATTTACGGTAGCAGTTTATATTTACTTAGACTATTGCATTTCTATGTTATGTGTACTGTGGGACACCAGATATAGTGACTGTAAAGTCCTGGGTTTATTAGCACTTTAACTTTTTGTAGTACATCTCTCCATTTTGAACTTGAGCCATAACCCTTTCTTTGATTCTCCTTACCCCAACTCTGCCCCCCTTCCCACCTCCTGTTGATGTATTCCTCTCCCCCAATTAATTTACTTCTCTTTCCCCATCTCCCTCCTTTACCTCCTTTAATAAGACCAATGTAGCTACCTGAGCCAAACTACCCCCTAGAGAGTTAGCTAGAGTAACTTTGTAAACTGGCTCTAGACACTAATCCACGTTTTCATATTTTAAGTGTCTCCGGTGCTGTTTTCGTGTGTTTTGTTATCTGAGTTAAATTTTTGCACCTGCATGGGGTACACAGTTAGTGTATCTCCTAAAATAAATAAAAAATATTAAAAGTGAAAATGCATGGCGTACAAGTTTATCTAATAAGCCATTAACTCAGAACAACTCAGCACAAGTATGCAGATCAGGAGCATCAGACTTCGGTTTTGTTATGCTTGTTTTGGATAACTTACTCAGTATTGAAGCAATTTTAATAAGGTGAAAAGTCAAGCAACTAGCCTTTCCTGAAGGTTTTAGCAATGACAAATGACATCTTTCTGTAAGGACAAGTTCATGAAAATGATATTTATTAAAATGATAACTTTGTAATTATTTTGCAGTGTTTAGTTGTGGCTGGGTTGGCTTGAAATGTGTTTATAGGCATAGTTGAGCATCTTTGCCGCTCATGAAAGTGATTTTAGTTTGTGTTCATAAATCTATATAGGGCATTACAATCAACTCACTCTCAGACAACCTCTATGCACCTAAGTTTCCCTAAAGTAGTTTATATCAAACTCTAACTGGCCACATTTCCAATGATGCTGTCAGTGAGTATGATGCTTTAATTGAATCCTACTACCTGCCAGCTTGTGACTTGGGAGTCCCTTTTTCTCTTGAGGCTGTATTTTAAGCTTTTCACTTCTACTAGAGATTTTCATTTCTACTTCCAGGATGCTTCAGGTATGATGAATAACATCTCTCTGACACCTGTAGATTGCTCTCAAATAATACTTTCATGACTGTAAATTAAACAGTGTCTGGTAATGTGGCCATTCAGAATACTAAACATTTTTCAAGTCATTTACCCGGGTTTCTTTACTTGAAAATAGAACCTTTTTTGCTATCTTTTGTAACTTTCAATAATAGTAAATGCATATCATACAACATTTGGACTGCACATGGGATTTTAGTAAACCAACCCTAGTTAGTGCTCACGTTGAGCAAGTTCACTGGCACTGTCAGAATCTCAGTATCTACAGAACATAATGGAGTTTTCTGAAATCCTGACCATGTATATAGTGCATATAGCTGAAATTTGGCATATGTGGTCTTGTTTGGCACTTTACAGATACTCTATAGTAAATTTTGAAATCCTTGACTGCCTTTGCAATTTATTTGAAATTAAAGCAAAATGTAAGTAACTTTGGAAAGAACATAATTTTTCACATTTCATCGTACCATCTAGTGAATAATAAAAATTTAAACTCGCGCTGAATGGTGAAAAAACAGTGAAAAAGAAAACGAAAGCAGCTGCCGCACACAAAGTGCTACTCACTAGAAATGTAAAATTATGGAAATGTGGCACTCGCAAATGTTATTAAACATGTGTGACTAAATATGGATGAGTGCAGATGTGAATATACAAAGCAGAAAACATATAAATAAAGTCCAAATAAATGTGCTGAATGTTCTGATCCGCAATGGAAAAAACGTTTGTGCAATGGATCAGAAACCAGAAAGTGCGTTCCAAGGAGCAGGAAATGACCTCAGTGCCACCAGAAAAACGTCAACATGTTTCACCAACCTACAGGGCGTTATCAAACGTCTTTGATAACGCCCTGTAGGTTGGCGAAACATGTCGACCTATTTTCGGTGGCACTGACGTAATTTCCTGCTCCTTGGAATGCACTTCCTGGTTTCTGGAACGCACGCCATGAGCAACTTCCGGATCCATCTCTAATCCCTTTACATGCCTGTTTTTATCAACTATTTTGTAAGTACCCATTTGTATATGGTATAAATCCCTTTTCAAAGGGTACTTTTCACTGTTAGTTCTATTTTTTTTTATCCTTTTTTGGTGCCTGGTGATTCTGCTGAGAAATTCCAACAAGAAATCCTTTGATCTGATGTGCACAACACCACTCCTGAGCTTCTCTGGATACCATCACATAAGCCTGAAGTGACCCCCAGACTGCAAAGCTGGGGGTCATCGCCATTTGGTGAGTGGGGATACATGTGGGGGTGGCGTTTCTGCACCTGAAAAGTCCTGGAGCGTCTGTGGTCCATTGCACTTCAAAAGTTTTTTCCATTGCGGATTAGAACATTCAGCACATTTATTTGGACTTTATTTATATGTTTTTTGCTTTGTATATTCACATCTGCACTCATCCATACTTAGTCATACATGTTTAATAACATTTGCGAGCGTCGCATTTCCATAATGGTACCATCTAAGACATGGCGTTCTGAAATCTGTTTCTGCATGATCAAACCCATAGAACTATTTTCGTTATCTATACACAATATGAAGGTGGAGATCATCTCTTAGGCCAGTGGTTGTCCATTTAGGAAGTATAGAGAGCCTCAAATGTGGCCCCTAACTTGACACAGGGCAGCACATAATGTTAGGTATATGCAGTACTGTCAGACTGAAGACATACTAGAGGAAACAGTGCATGCTACATGAGTCTTGTGGAGATCACTGCTATTACTGCTTTACAAATCAATGCTCCTACAAAAGACTGCTGGGGTCTGAGGGTTGTACAGCAAGTACTAAAATGCTTAACTAGGGCTTTAGGCTGGCCATAGGTGGAAATTTGAATGAAAATTCTTGGGAAAAGAAGGTTCTAAGAAAGTTAATTTATTTCTCAAACCAATTTTTAACAGTGTGGGGTTTATTTACTAAAGCTGGAGAGTGCAACATCAGGCTCACTTCTGCATTGAAATCAGCTTCTAAACTCAGCTTGTTCAATGAAACTTTGGCAGTAAAACCTGGAAGCTTATTGGTTCCTATGCAGAAGTGAGCCTGATTTTGCACTTTCCAGCTTTAGTAAATAAACCCCTAAATGGGGTTTTCGTTCAATAAAGTCCATTCACTTTAAAAATCAGTTGTAAAAAGCAAACAAAACAGAATTTTCCTAAGAATTTTTGTTCAAAATACTATCCATCTATGGCCAGGTTTAGGTTGTGGGGCCAACTCATTATGCTCAATTTGCAGAAATCAGTCAAGCATCAACATCAAAGCCAATACAGGGTATTTTATGCAAATGGTCCACTGGTTTAATTAAATTTACTAATATTAGTAAATCCCATACATAGACTTTTGCAGAAAACAGTCTGTGGTCAATGTTATTCCACAGTACTTGTAACTTTGACTCAAGAAAAACTGTTTCTTTTGTGACCTAAGCATCATGCAGATCCAGATTGTTTCCCCTTATTTAATATTAAATCCCATATAGCAATGTAAGTAATCTAGTGTAAAATAAAACATTACAGTGTAACTCCAGGCAACAATGATAACCTGTCCTTTACAAGGTTGCCATTATCTATGCGCATTGACATTATGTTAACCTTACCTTAGAGCAGCTTTTCTGAACCTTTTTGACACAGAGGAACCCTTGAGCTAACTTTCCAACTACAGGGAATCCCTTCTAAAAATTACTATAGTTACAACTCATGATACATTAGTGTGATGGTCAGTGGGAAGAATACTCCTTACACTTGTGGTCAAGAATTACCCCCCTACAGATAGCTAAAAAGATCAAAGGTGTCAGTGGGAACTTATCTGAGAGGCAGAAATTGCTTATTGCTCAAAGAACCTGGAACCAGCACCCGGAAGCAGAAGAGTCCCATGTATTCAAAAGCACCTCTGTGCATATTTGAAGCTTTCTCCGGTGCGCATGCTCTAAAATGCAGAGTGAACTCTAGCACCGCTTAGGCTGGCCATACATGGTTGAATTTCGAAAGAATTTTCTTTTGAAAATCAGAAAATTTGTGCGTTTTTTAATCCGATGGTGCCACCATTGATTTCCAAATTCGACCAACCAAGCCTTCAAATTCACCTCATGTTGCTACAGAAAAGAATTTTCGTGGCTGGGAATCTTCTTTCTTGAGGTGTGAGGTGTTTAACCGCTGCATCGCTGGAATGAGGAGGTGTGCATTTCTGGAATTTTAGTTCCACTTTAAAGCCCAACTAGGATTACAAATTTCAAAACTGTCCCCTAGGTGCTGAAAAAAAACGGTTTTGGCTAAAATACTCACCTCTAATCCAGAGCTGTCCCTTACAGGACCTATTCTTGGCCACAAGATGTACTCAGTCTTCCAGGTAAAATTATGCCCAGCTTCACTCAACCCTGAAGACTAAAGACTTTAATGTGAATGCTGATCTCTACATTTCAATGAAATAAAAGGTGATCAAACTATGAGGGCTGATTCAGACTTTTTTGATTTTTTTGTGGCATGGTAAAGCAAGGGTAATAACGTAAACTGAATAAAAACAGGACATTCATTTTGAAGGGTTGACAAGCCATGATAATGGTCCTGCAGCTTTTTTGAAGGAGTACATCGCAACTCATGGCAAATATATTGTGGTGCACTGTAGCATGGGTCTGTTGGCACCTATTATACTTTCTTGCACATGTGCAATTCTTTTTCGCTTACATTTCTCGCATGATTCTCCCATCATTGATTAGAAAATCATTTGTTTTTCCAAAAATCTCCAACATGTTCGATTACTGAAATTTCGATGGCCGCAATCAAATCGGCTGTTGCTGAAGCCCACTAATGGTGGAAAATACGAACAAAAATTGTTGGATAAGATTTTCGAATGAAAATTCTTTCGAAATTCTACCCATGTATGGCCTGCCTTAGTCTGCAGTCTATGACATACTGATGTCAGCACTTGCCGCTGACGGTAAATGACATATATTGAGTCTTAGCGGTCACATGACTATAAATATACAGTCAAAAAATTTTATTTATTTTGTGAATTCATGTGAATAAACACCACTGGGGGGGGGGGGGTATTAAAAACTAGTAGATACTATATGGGCCGCCATAGATGTAATGACTTTCCATCTACTTTAAGTGTTTAGCTCTAAAATCTAAGCCATAGGAATATAAGCACTGTGTATTTAGCGAAGTTAAAGCTGAACTGCAGATTTAAAGCAGATAAATGCACAGAAAACATAGCTGGGCCCTGGACATCCATCCATTGGACAGCCTCCAGGTTGGACTGTGAAGCATAGGCAAAGCATATTAAATACTAATATATTATTACACTGATTGGTGTTTTTGGCATCTGCCTGGCATTCGGCTATAAGCAGGAGACATAGTAGAATATGGATCCCCCCTCAGTATATTTGCCACATACCTGTGCTGCTTCATTACTGAACTCATTCATCCCCAGACTATACCAATATCAAATCCAGAGAAAACAGCACTGTAGAAACGGATTTATTACATTTGGGAAATGGTTGTGTTATGATGAAATTTAATTAGTTCACATTTGTCTTTTACAGCTAGATTTACTATTTATTTGTGTGATATTTGGTTGCTGTTCATCAGGAATTAAGAAAAAGGTTTCACCATGGATACCTTCCAGAATGTCATTTGGCACACAGACCGTTGCAGTAGTACTGCAGGGAGGCTGAGGAATGAAGGGCGCTGTATCCACTTACAAACATTGGCTTATCTTCAATGAAAATCCTATCTGTATAATATGAGTGCAGTCAGAAGGCTGCAGTTTTTTTTATTAAAGCTGAACTCCGGGCAGATATAAAACACAATTTACTGTAGTTCTGTAATCATAAATATATATCAATATATTTTGTTAAGAATAAGCAATGTGAATACCTGAATTTGACCTAGTATCATCCCCTTGCTGTCCCTGTACACTGTAAGCTAGAGTATCAGAGAAAGAAACACGACAAGGAGCCAATCAGTTTATGTGATGACAAGAAAGATGCCGCTGGAGAAAAAAAAAGTGTGACAAAGACATGTGCTCATCTATGTGCTGCTACTTCTTTCAATGTGCAGTCACAGGCTAGGGTGGGTCATTGATGACCTGGGCTCAAAGGAAGTGGGTTGAGTGACTAAGGACATCTAGTGGCAGAAAAACCTACTGCAGGTGAAATCTTTGGATTGAAGGTGAATTATGCAGAAAAAGGTTGCTTTGTTTTTTTTACTTTTAGTAAGCTTATAATTTATATCTTGTTTTTGGTTGGAGTTCTGCTTTAAAACTAGTGGGGTGCAGTGCAAAGTGTTCTGTTATTAGTGATGATTATACGGATATCAAACGGTTATTTGTAACAATATTCCTGTTCAGTGTGTTCTATAGTGCTCCTTCTGACTTTGTCAGTGTGCTTTATGGATTCATAGATTTCCAACATTCTTTTTCCCATTCAATTAAAATGAACCTACACTATGTTTGGCTGCTTAGCGGGGATTCATTAGCACAGTTTGATGTGATAAATGAGTGTAAAAATGTTGGCTTACTCAAGTTTCTTTTTAATTACCAATTAACAATAACAATAACAATTGCGCTAACTTCTGTGTATGATACCACTGCTGAAATATACAAAAATAGGATATTTATCCTATGTAGCGTGCTTTTCTGTATCAATTAATATTGTGTCAAAAATATACTGTCCACTTAGTGTTTACTAGTGACAAAATAATATTCCAAAAAACTGTTTAAAGTGCTAAAAAATAAAATATGACAAGTATTAAAAAATGTGCAATGTGCCAATATTACTTAGTGACCATCAAATATCACATATCAACATGCATATAAACTTCTTGCTGCAAAAAATGTCCTCAGCATGTGCAAAAACGCTACAGCCCACTAGATGTCCTCAGTGGGTAATTACTTGTGTGCAATGACGTAGGTGCTACCAAAAGCTATTTAAAAAAATTATTAATACTAAACAATGTGCCAATATTACTAACAAAATATTACATATCAACATGCATATGTACTGCATAGTGCAAAAAAATATATGTCCTTGACATTTGCAGAAACACCACAGTACACTGGATGTCTTCAGTGAGTGATCACTTCTGTGCAATGACCTTCTTTTTCAGTATATTGTGCTCCTAATTCACCACTTATCGTGACTTCACCACAACCTCATGCAATGGCCACTCACCAGATGTAGTAAGAATAAACGCCTTTTGTTCATTAAGGATAACCAGTCCGTTTGTGATGGGTCCAATAGCAGCCTTTCCAAACAATGTATTAGTATCTCTTGCTCTGTTCAGTGCTCATAAAGCCATATGGATAGCCATCATGGTATAGTATGTCATTTCATTTTATTGAAAAAGTTAAAAACATGGTTAAACTCACATGTTATGGTGCCCTTAAGCCGGCACCAAGCAAATCCAGCAGTGTAAATGGAGAGCAGTGTCTCAGTTTGTTTCCCCTCTGTTACTGTGTCTCCTCACAGCGGCATGCGATGAGAAAGTTCCCAGCAGCCTCTACGCGTTTTGCAATGTAATTTGTGTCATCAGGAAGCTGCTGTGTCTATACCCATGTCCCCATTTATACCCCCTATAATTTTGTGTGTCAATCAGTCAAAAACGGCTGTGACACGAAACCGGAAGTGGTTTTGGCCGCCATCTTGGTTTCCTAGTGCAATACCAGACATATAGAACCCCCAGACATATATATATATATATATATATATATATATATATATATATATATATATAATGTGGAAAGAAAAACACTGCGCTGTTTCTAAGCCTACAACAACTATAGCTGAAGCTCAAAGTAAAATACACACAAACATAGATAAATAAACATAAGGAGCTGTGCTCTAAAATAACATATGACCCAATCAAAAAACTTGTAATAAAAACTAAGCAAGTCCCAATAAGTGAATCATGTGACATATAAAAATGGAATAGGGAAATCGTGAGAAAATCCTCTCAAGAATAGGTGGATAAAGCAAATGACATAATATAGTGACTTTCTCCTGTGACTTTAGGACAGACAGTGTGAATCCACCACCACAGAGAGTGCATGCTTACCAGCTGCAGAAGCTTTGAAGCTTGTGACTAACAACCAGCCAGGGCCTTTATCCTTCAGGAGCCTTAGGTGACCGATCGAACCATATACCGCTAGGGACTGGTAATCGTGAAGGTGGTCAACAGCCCAACATTCAAATTCACACTCCTCTGCTGCCTCTTTCAGCAATGTCTTCTCTCTCTCTCTCTCTCAAAAAAAAAAAAAATTATATATATATATATATATATATATATATATATATGTATATATATATATATATATATATATATATATTTAGCAGCGACCATAGAGAATAAAATGGCAGTTGTTGACAGCGGTTTTCAAGCGTGATTTAAAAAAAAAGAAATAGGATTTAATAGATTTTAATGAAAAAAAACACTTTGGTAAAATATATAAGATGATATTACACTGAGTAAATAGATACCTAACATGTCATGCTTTATAATTGTGCACGCTCAAGGAATGGTGACAAACTACAATATATAAAAATCTTCATAGGCAATCCTTTAATTTTTTTTTACACGTTAGCAGTTTAGAGTTACAAAAGAGGTCTAGAGCTCTAATTATTGCTCTCGTTATAACGTTCACGGCGATACCTCACATGTGTGGTACGAACACCCTTTATATATGCGTGCGCAATCTATGTATGCGCTCGCCTACACGCGTAAAGAGGGGGGACTGGGGCAATTTTATTTTTTAATTATTAATTTTAAAATTGTATTTTTACACTGTCCCTTTAATTTTTGTTATTTTTTTTATCACTTTTATTGCTATTACAAGAAATGTAAACATCCCTTGTGATAATAATAAAGCAAGACAGGTCTTCTTTATGGAGAAATCTGGGGTCTATAAGACCCCAGATTTCTCCTCTACCCTTGAAAGCAGCAGATCAATAAAATAATTAAAAAAAAACATTGATCTGATGCTTTCCAAAAAAAATAAATTGTTTACATCTGCCCTAAACTGAAAGTGACATCATGACGTTTGCATCCAGCCTCCTAGATCATAGAGCTGACCAGAGATGATCTGGTGTCTCTGTTTACTTCTATGGCCAGCCACGTGTACTGCTTGGATCGCTTTTAGCAGAAATAGAAACTTTGGGTGAAAAAAACAATACCGTGGTTATGGCTGACAGCTGCACCCATAGCCCCGGTAAACTGCTTGAAAAACCACAATGTGTATATATACATATTGTGGTCTTGAAGTGGTTAGGGTATATAAGAAATTGATGGGTGACCAAAGGCCACCAATAGCTGGAATATTGCTCTGCTATTGATTGATGCTATTTATCTGCTATTGATTGCTATTAGATTGACGCTTCAATCCCTCATCACAAAAACAAAATAGTTACAGTATATAGGGGCATATTTACTAAAGGTCAATTGACGGTACATTCTGCAAGTGCAGTTGCTCCAGAGCTTAGTAAATGACGTAAAGCTACACTTTACAAAGAATACCCAATCACATGCAAGGAAAATGAAAAATTAAGACAGAATTTTTGGTTGCACATGATTGGATGATAGAAGGGAGCAGCGCTTTACCTCTTTTCCTAAGCTCTGGAGCAACTGTACTTGCAGAGTGCATTGTCTATTTGCCTTTGGTAAATCAAATCAGGTTCACCTTTCAGAACTCTTATGCCCTGTACACACGGTCGGATTTTCCGACGGAAAATGTGTGATAGGACCTTGTTGTCGGAAATTCCGACCGTGTGTGGGCTCCATCACACATTTTCCATCGGAGTTTCCGACACACAAAGTTTGAGAGCTCTCTATAAAATTTTCCGACAACAAAATCCGTTGTCGGAAATTCCGATCGTGTGTACACAAATCCAACGCACAAAGTGCCACGCATGCTCAGAATAAATTAAGAGACGAAAGCTATTGGCTACTGCCCCGTTTATAGTCCCAACGTACGTGTTTTACGTCACTGCGTTTAGAACGATCGGATTTTCCAACAACTTTGTGTGACTGTGTGTATGCAAGACAAGTTTGAGCCAACATCCGTCGGAAAAAATCCATGGATTTTGTTGTCGGAATGTCCGATCAATGTCCGACCGTGTGTACAGGGCATTAGTCCGCAGGACAAAAAGGAAAAAAAACCCCAAAAAACCTTAGGCAGCTGTTTGCTTTACAACACATTCCATATCCCTATCCAGTCTAGTTTTTGTCTCCTTGGTATTGTGTGCTATATAATATTGTGTATGGTTGTATATTGCTGAAAAATGATGGGGAGATAATGTTTTTACATGCTTTCTGGTGCACTGCCTTAATTGACAGCTGACCCCGCATTTGACTTACCACAGCAACACAGTTTACCGCCCAGGAGAATAACACATGTGACTGATTCTGCACCTAGAGCCTCAATGTGTATGTTATGCTCTAGTGGTTTGCTCGGTGGACTGGAAGACAGACATTTTACACCAAAAATACTTTACATTTTTAAGATTAATTGGAGAAAACAATACAGAATTAAGTAGCAGCTGTCTTGCAATAATCCTAAAGTACCTGACCTTAAACAAATTACTGAGTAAAATATCTATCCTAAAATACTGAGTTTGTGTGCTCTTTTTATTGAGAATAAAACATAGTGAGGACAGAGCTGTAATTCTTTGGCGAAAAAAAATGTGCATTATGTCAGTAAAGTTTAAAGTAGATTTTTTTAGATTGTTTTATAACTAATTCACTTTTTTGATTTGCTTGTGTTGGCTGTCTCTTCTCCTGCCATATTTTTACAAGCAGTTGTAGAGAACATTGTGAAATGATGTAAAAAGATAGTGAAAGTGAATGAATTTTATATATACACACAGTATATATTTGGGCATATTAACTACTTGCCTACCAGGCCGATTCTGACACTTCTCACATGCATATAACAATCAACATCTTTTAGAAAATTATATTAAACAAAGAGCAGCACTGCAAAAATATAAAAAATGTGAATAGTCTCCAAATTTCTACAAAGGTATTACCAATATAAAAAATAATTCGTAAATATATAGAGTGCATAAATATTAGTCAAAATAGAATGCAAACAATCAACAATATAAGGTGCCAAAAATGGGCTAGCTGGTAACCATTCATTCACTAAAGTGCAATAAAATATCAAAAAGTGCAAAAGTGCAAAAAAGTGCAAATAGAGACATATGTATTGTTACAGTGTGCCTCTTACCAGAACAGTTGGGCCAAAAGTTATAATGGCTGTAAACGTATGGAATGATCACAGATGTAATTCCACTGGGAAAAGGTGTTCATCACTCAGCAGTCATGATACAATAGCACCAAAAAACAAAAGCATACGCTTTCATTGTCAAGCCCGTTTAAAACGGATGCTTTTGTTACAGACTATTGAAGCTCAAACAAATCAGCATTTTAATATCCACAACAATATCCAAGGAGCAGGCTGATGGTTAGCAAACGCCGACAGTGTTTGGCAAGCGGTGCATTAGGACGCTGTAGCTGGCCACATCCTATGCGTTTCGTAAGCAGTGACTTTTTCGGGGTAGTGCATGAATGATTACTCGCTATACTGTTTTTGGTACTTTTTATTGTTGATAATTTGCACTCTATTTTGACTAATATTTATGCACTATATATATATATATATATATATATATATATATATATATATATATATATATATATATGTATGATTTTTATTTTTACATTGGTAATACCTTTGTAGACATTTGGAGACTATTCAGATTTTTTATTTTTGTAGCGCTGCTGTTTGTTTAACCACTGGGCACTTAAACCCCCTTCCTAACCAGACCAATTTTCAGCTTTCGGTGCTCTCACATTTTGAATGACTAATTACTCAGTCATGCAACACTGTACCCATATGAAATTTTTGGCCTTTTTTTCACACAAATAGAGCTTTCTTTTGGTGGTATTTAATCACCGCTGTTTTTTAAAATTTTTTTGTGCTATAAAAGAAAGACTTAAAATTCTGTAAATAAAATGCATTTTTCTTTGTTTCTGTTAGAAAATTTTGCAAATTAGTCAATTTTCTTCATAAATTTTGTCCAAAATTTAAACTGCTATATATCTTTGGTAAAAATAACCCAAATTGGTGAAAATTATTTGGTCTTTGTGAAAGTTATAGAGTTCACAAGCTATGGTGCCAATCTCTGAAAATTGATCACACCTGAAGTATTGATAGCCTAATTTCTTGAGACCCTAACAAGCCAGGAAAGTACCCCCTAAATTACCCCTTTTTGGGTCTTTTTTGGCTTTTTTTAAGTAGACATTCTAATGTATTTAGTAGGAGGCGTGGTGAGTTTTTTGAAGTTGTAATTTTTTTCCCACAATTCTTTGCAAAATAAAGATTTTTTTTTCCCCACAAAGTTGTCACATTAACAGGTTATTTCTCACACACATGCATACCACAAATTACACCCCAAAACACATTCTGCATGGCCACATACAAAGGTCCAACATGCAGGGAGCACCTTCAGGTGTTCTAGGAGCATAAATTACACAAATTAATTTCTTGACTACCTCTTGTACTTTTGTAGGCCCTGGAGCACCAGGACAATGGAAAGGCCGCAAAAATGACCCCATTTTGGAAAGAAAATGCCCAACGTATAATCTGTGAGGCATAATGAGTCTTTTGAACGTGTAATTTTTTTCTACAAGTTTTTGGAAAATGTGGGGAAAAAAATAAAACGCATTTTTTTTTTTTTTTTACACAAAGTTGTCCATTTATACAATATTTCTAACACATAGCATGTACATACCAAAAATTACACCCCAAAATAGATTCTCCTACTCCTCCTGAGTACGGCGATACCACATGTGTGAGACTTTTCCACAGCCTGGCCACATAGAGAGGCCCAACATGCAGAGAGCAGCATCAGGTGTTCTGGGGGCATACATTTCTCAAATCTAATTTGACTACCTATTACACTTTTGTGAGGCACTGTAGTGGCATGTATGGGAACTGATGCGGCATGGATGAGCATGAATGGGGATGGATGAGCCGTGGATGGGGATGGCTGAGCATGGTTGAGCCATAAATTTGGATGGCTGAGTATGGCTGGGGGTGGATGGGATGGCTGAGCATGGATGGATGAGTATTGCTGAGTGTGGATGGCTGAGCATGGACGAGTATGACAGAGGAATGGCTGAGCATGGATGGATGGATGATTATTGCTGAGTGTGGATGGCTGAGCATGGATGGATGAGTATGACAAAGGGATGGCTGAGCATGGATGGATGAGTATGACAGAGGGATGGCTGAGCATGGATGGATGAATGAGGCTGCAATGGGCACAGATCAGCACTGTGGGCACTATAGATCCAGCCCACAGCGCTGCTGCAAACGATCTCTCCGCTCTCCGCTCACACTGTACCGATCGGTACAGAGAAGGGAGAGAGGAACTGGACATGACGCCGGTTTGCTTACAAGTGATCACTCCGTCATTTGACAGAGCGATCACGTGTTAAACGGTTACTCCCGTGTGCGCACGATTCTGGGAGGACGTTAATGTACGCCCTCCCAGAGTCATCGAGCCGTTCTTTATGTATGGCCCGGTGGTTAAGTGGTTAATATTATTATGATGAATTGGCATCACAATTTATAGCCAGCTGCTTCATATTTACTTAATAAGTTTATAACCTAGTGTGGATTGTTTTTTTTTTTTTTGGTCACATGGCATTTGCACAGCGGTTTTTCAAACACATTTTTTTTTTTTTTTTGGAGAAAATACACTTTAATTTTAGTGCACACAAACACAAAATAATGTCCATTTTTTTTTTTTTTTGTAAAAATATAAAAGTTGATGTTATGCCGAGTAAATAGATATGTAACATGTCAAACAGTGTGATTATTGTGCTCCAGCCCTGACTGTCAGTTTTACCTCTAAATTGTCAAGGACAGTCACAGGCTGCTTACTGTACATGTAACATTTTTCAAAAAAGAAGCAGCAGCTGCCATTGGGACACAAGTCCTTAGAAGTACCCTTTTGGTACCTAGCTAATGACCCAAGAAAGTTTTTGCCCTCCATTTAGCTTTTATGCAGTAAACATTGCAATTTCAGTTTGGATTGAATCAATAAGCATGAAACCTTCAGTTACCTACAAACTGAACTATATTAGTATCATAAACATCACTAATCTCAAGCAGGGCTCAGTTTAAACATCATTCAGCTCCATGCCCACCTTAATAATGGGGTCCTTTTGTAAAGGCTTGGCCCCTTGTCTTGTGTGATGGATTTAGTAAAAATGAATACTAGAATATACTGTTGAAGACAGCATAGATCAGACATTTATAGCACTATGTTTCCACTGTACAGACCACCAGTACAAGAGAACGGAGAGATTGTTTTATGAACGCTAAAGAATAATCTGACTCCTCTTAACATCCACTGCACCCCTTCCCTCTCACAGGGGGTACACTTCTCTTGCTGAAATCAGAAACAAATATCTAGAATTCTACCGAAGAGGGGAATTAAATAAGGAAAACATGAAAAAGTATACCTTTTTAAAGCCTTAAAGCTCTGAAAACTGGCTCATAATGCCTTGTGGTAAATATAAACTTGGCTTCAGCCGTCAGGTACGGTTAGTCCGGTGGAAACTAACCCTGATGCACAAGAAAACATATGCAGCATTTTTCAGCAAAAGTTGTCCTCAAGGTGGATACATATATTCCTTTTACCTGTTGCAGCATGACAAGACATGATGTATGTGTGGTCAAGACATCTTGCACCTGTCTTCAACAAAGCCAACTAGAATGATTATCACACAAGTGTACAGTGAGTGATATAGGATTTTGCAGGCAGGCGGCTACAGCAGAATTATCATTGTTGCTTAGCAATCTGGATGTTTATAAAGAGTCATTGACAGATAAAGTATAAAATGATCCCATCAGTAACTGGACCTTGTGTGAACTCTGTTTTTTTTCTGCAGCCTGTGGTGATTTCAGGGCATCCAATTGTTATGAATCTATTACATTCTGTCTTAATATGGACTGCCTTAGCAATGACAGATTGTGGGTTGCAAAATGATCTGCTGAAAAGGAACCTGGCTGAAAAATTGTTGAGTACTTTTGAGATTTATGACATTTCACTGGGAAGACTTAAAGCAAACTTCTTCTTTGCCTATGCAAAGCAGGTTTGTGTTCCTCTAGCAACGTACATTTTTTTTAAAAATCCCTTGCTACTCCACTCAGTCGATGGGAGCATAGGACAAGACTTACTTTTCTGAGTATTGAAGGGGTATGTGTCTCATTCCATGTGACAATGCTGGCGCTTGGTGATTGTCCCAGTACTGTCACAGGCAACAGTAAGCTCTAAATAGAGATCCAGTGTACACAGGTATCATCTATCTCACTCCAGGCAGCTGAACAGGGGCAGCGGGGTATAGAAAGAAGATAAGTAAATGCTGCCGGTAATGGTGGAACTAAAGTGGCTCTAAAGCCTAAACATATTTTACCTTAATGCATTTCCCTTCTTAAAGTAAAAAATGTTTCAGTACCTGTATTGTCCCTCACCCCCCCTTATATCCTCACTTGATCGAGCTCTGTGCACGTCTGTAGCACCTCTTCCTGCTCTCACAGGCTTTGAGGAGGCAGCAGAAGCCAATGGCTGTCTGTCAAATCCTGTGAAAAAAAGCAGGTGGTGGTGGTGGGGGGAGGGAAGCCGTGCTGTCTGTATCTATGGACAAAGGCAGCGCGGCACAGGATGGAATCCACAGGTGTGCCACCATATTAAGTGGCTTCCTATGGTGACACACCAAGAAAAGGAAGAGCTAGGTGCACCAGTTGGACCCAGGAAGAGAAGGATCGGGGTCACTCTATGCAAATCTATTATTTGCTATTTAAAAAAAAAAAGAATTAGACTTTCACAATCACTTTAAAGTGAACCTATTTTTTTATTTTGCTTTAATACTCAGTTTTCAGTTTACTACTCTGTAGTCTTGCACTTACTTACCCCTCTTTATGTATTACTGACTGAACCTTTACCTAACAGCCTAAACACACAGACAGGTTTCCTGTTCAGCTCACGTATGATCAGACAATTATGTTGAGTGCACATTCCTCACATTGTTCAAACAAAGGCTTAAGGTTTTTCTGCCCACCTGGTAGCTTTATATACCACAGCTAATGGGAATATTTGTGTGGTCTTTCAGTCTGTGCTCCTTGCTTATCAATGGATCTAGAAGACTACTTTCTTGTTTAAATATGAAGACCTGCACAGGCGTTATCACTTATAAGCAGCAGCGAATGATGCACAAAAGCTTTTTATTTTACTTTGAAAAAATTAAAATATTTGAATGAAAATGGGTTCCAGAAAAAGCACATCATTCGTTAAAGCTGGCGTTAAGGTATGGATTTTTTTGCATAGTTACCATGGTCCAGCTTGGACCAATGTAAGTTTGTATGGTAAATGCAAAACCTAGCTGATCCCTGTGGAAGCTGTAAATCACTGTAGTAGACACCAATTATAGTAGATTACCTTCCAGGTCCCATGTCAAGCAACTGCCTTGCTGCTTGGTGAACAAAGGGGTTTTTTGCTTGTCATTGCCATTTAGAGAACATTGCATTTTCTTAATGAATGCAGAGTGCTCCATGATAGTACAAGGTTAAGAGGCGGTGACATCATTCAGTCAGCGAATACTTTATTGAGAATATGAACTTTATTGAGATGAAACAAATCCTCCCACATACGTTGTACCTGTTTATCTGCAGTCTTCTCTTCCCTGCATCCAAAGAGCAGAATTTAAAAAGCTTGTCTGAGCTATCAGAAAAGGGGGGGGAGAGCTAAAGTTACACACTGCAGAGCTCAATGAGGAGAGCTCTGGGAGCTGGTTGGAGAGAAGGGACACCCCCCCCCCTTCACATAGCACACAGGAACAGAGCTGAGGCTGTCAGTTAGCTGAACGTGTCTCCCTGTCACCTTGGTGGCAGGAAAACCTTGTCAGATGTGATTCATGCTGATGGCAGAGGAACAAGACAGCAGAGAGAAATGACACTTAGTGCTCTTAATTGAGACAAGTACACACGATAGAGGGATATACTTCATTCATATTTAATGTCTGAGGTTCACGACCACTTTAACTGCTTGCCGACCGCCGGCTGTCAATTGATGGCCAGGTGGCGCAACTAGAAGGCGGGAGGGCGTCATATGATGCCCTCCCTTTCCCTGCCCACCAGGGGGCGCGCGTGCGCCGCCGACGTTAAACGCGCACGCCTGCCGTGTCACTGGGGTCCCGATGCGCGTACTCGGCGGCCGCGATGGTGCCGGGCACCCGTGATTGCCCGGTAACCGAGCATGACCGTGTATCTGTGTGTGTAAACACACAGGTCCAGGTCCTGTCAGAGGAGAGGAGACTGATGGTGTGTTCTCAGAACAGAGGAACACCATCGGTCTTCTCCCCTTGTGAATCCCTTCCCGCTACAGTTAGAATCACTCCCTAGGACACACATTAACCCCTCGATCACCCCCTAGTGTTAACCCCTTCCCTGCCAGTCACATTTATACAGTAATCAATGCATTTTTATAGCACGGATCGCTGTATAAATGTGAATGGTCCCAAAAATGTGTCAAAAGTGTCCGATATGTCCGCCGCAATATTGCAGTCACAATAATAATCGCAGATCGCCGCCATTACTAGTGAAAAAAAATAAATAAATAAAAATGCTATAAATCTATCCCCCATTTTGTAGACGCTATAACTTTTGCACAAACCAATCAATATACTCTTATTGCGATTTTTTTTTTTTTTTACCAAAAATATGTAGAAGAATACGTATCGGCCTAAACTGAGGAAAAAATTTGTTTTAAAGAAAAAAAAATTGGATATTTATTATAGCAAAAGTAAAAAATATTGTGTTTTTTTCAAATTTGTCACTATTCTTTTGTTTATAGCGCAAAAAATAAAAACCGCAGAGGTGATCAAATACCACCAAAAGAAAGCTCTATTTGTGGGGAAAAAATGATAACAATTTCATTTGGGTACAGTGTTGCATGACCGCGCGATTGTCATTCAAAGTGTGACAGCACTGAAAGCTGAAAAATGGCTTGGGCAGGAAGGGGGTGAAAATGCCCTGTATTGAGGTGGTTAAACTATGAAAATGAAAGCTAGAAACTGCCTTAAAGAGTTCTCTGAGCGGCACCCATGCTGATCAAGTGACCCGGCATTGGGAATCCTTAAGCTAGCAACGATTACTGTAGTGGCTGTGCCTGCTTCAGCGAATTCCAGCTTCCATATGGATTGGCCAGGTATGGCAGATGCATAGATAGATTGGTCCAAGCTGGAACCAATGTAAATATGCAAAACAGGCATACCTAAACATTGGATTTCAATGTGAATCATTTCTAGCAGACGATAATTGATATGCAATTACAAAATAAGTCCATGATATTTTAAATATGCTAAACATGCTAAACCGTATATTTATTTTTTTACCTCAGTACATTGACCTTTTTATAAGAATAAAATATATAAATAATCTGGGGAAGAAACACAATCAGATAAAAGAGAGCTGCTGTTGCTGGCTTGTTTGCAAAGGTAAATTTTATGAGGCTGTTTTTCTGGTCCTGGTTTTACAATTTAGTGAGTTCTGACCTGGATTGTGTGCCTATAAGGTCACTTTATATGTACCTGACCACTCCAGATAAGTGACACACTAAGCAGTAAGGAAGCACTAAGAATGAGAGCTACAAAGCTAATTTTGGGAAAAAAATACTGCTTTCTTTGTTTTTCAGCTGTGATTATTTTCTAGTGCAGGTTATCAATTAAGATTGAGATTGGTTGCTATGGGATATACCACTATGCTTTCCTTTAAAAAAATAAAACTCTTAGTTTTCTAAAAAGAATTCTGCATGAAAATTTTGAGCTAGCCTTTTGAACAGATTTGCGTGATAAGGTTTTCTCTGCCACTGAGGTGGCAAAAAAAATCTGTCATATAAAGCTGGTGTGACTAAGATGCATTTATACATCTTAATGATGCAGAGACATAAATGTACATGGGCCATTACCATAACATTGCGTGGTGTCTGTATTGTGTCGTATTTCTGTGTTATCAGCAGCCTGTGGCACAATGCTAATGTTGTCAGCAATCCCTAGATCCTAGCAGATGATACATTTAAGCTTGTCCTGCCAGCTGAAAGCACATTATAGGGCAAAATAAACATGTGCAAAGCCTGAGCAATGGAATATTTCCTAGAATATTGTCAAATATTTATTCAGTACTGATTGTCTGTAAATCTAATCTAGATTCCATACTAGTGTGCCTTTCATATTATTGTCTTATAGTCTTTTATGCCACACACACACACAGGGGACTGAAAGTTTGATAAATGATTGTAGATTGTCTTCAGCGCTAATAGGTTAATAGCTTGAAAGTAAATCTCATCAATGCACAATTTATTCACATGTATTTATCTTTGCAGGAAGGGCGCAATAATATCTATAAGTAGGAAAGTTGCAGTACCTTATTCATTAAAAGGCCATATCACTCATTCATATAAAGGGAAGATAAGCTGCTAAGAAAGTTAACTCACTAAATGCTTTGTTTGGCTCCTGATTTATAACAGACACATTTTAATGTGCTGCAGTGCTTTTATTTATAGTTTTTATTGAAGGAGAAGCCCATATATTTTTTCTTGATACATTTAATACTAGCATAGGAATAGATATCCTGCACTATACCACATACACTATGTACCTAACTAAACTGTGCCCAGCCTAATGAAACAATATTGCACAATCACTAGTTCAGAACTGTTAAGAGTAGATGTAAACCCCCAGTGAACTGTCTGGCCTCAGGTGATACAAAGAGATTATACAAATCCTTCTACATAAGTTGTATCTGCTTTTCTGCAGTCTTCTCTTCATCCATTCAAAGTCCATAATTTATAAAGTTTGTCTCGAATTCAGAAAAAAGGGGTCACAGAGCTGAGAGTTGATTGGAGGAAAGGGACCCCCCCCCATCACACAGCACACAGGAACAGAGCTGATGCTGCCAATCCCTCCCTATCACATTTCTTCTCTTGGTGTCAGGAAAACTTGTCAGAAGTGACTTGTGCTGATAGCAGAGGATCGAAGATGCAGTCAGAAATTACACTTAGTGCTCTTAAGTGAGACAAGTACACACTATACAGGGACACGCTTTGCTCATATTTCACGTCTAAGGTTTATAACCACATTATTACCACGCTATATCCTAAAGACAGCTACAGTGCACTCTCTAGTTCTGGGAGGGCATCCCCCTGTCCTATGGACACAGCTGATCATAGCGGCCCTTTACCATGTGATCAGCTGTGTCCAATCACATGTAAACAGAATTATAGGGAGTATATATTCTTCTTTTCAAACAGCTAGAACCAATCTACAAGTGGGTAGCTTTGGGCAGTGGTGTAGGGACTTATGCCGTGTACACACGAGCGGACTGTACGGCAGACTTTGTCCGGCAGACTTTTCGACGGACTTTACGACAGATTTTCCGAATGAACGGACTTGCCTACACATGATCAACCAAAGTCCGACGGATTCGTACGTGATGATGTACGACCGGACTAAAACAAGGAAGTTCATAGCCAGTTGCCAATAGCTGCCCTAGCGTCGGTTTTTGTCCATCGGACTAGCATACAGACGAGCGGACTTTTCGACCGGACTCGAGTCCGTTGGAAAGATTTGAAACATGTTTCATTTCTAGGTCCGTCGAACTTTTGGGGAAAAAAAGTCAGCTGGAGCCCACACACAATCGAATTGTCCGACGGACTCCTGTCCGCCGGACCAAGTATACCGTAAAGTCCGGTCGTGTGTACGCGGCATTAGAGACACCTAATGACAAGGAGTGGGAAGAAGCTCTGAAAAATCTATTTGAGGTATCCTTATCCTCTTCACAGTGTCTAACTCAGCTATTTATTATCCATAGAGCCCACTATACCCCTTTAAAACTATACTCTTGGGGTAAAGCAGTTACACCAATTGTCTAAGGTGCACTACTGATACAGGTACACTTATACTTATGTTGTGGCGATGTCCCAAACTGCATCGCTACTGGGAGGGTGTATTTGATACTTTAAACTCCTTAAGCTCCACACAGGTTCACTCTGATCCAAAAATAGCATTGCTAGGGATTATAGCTTAAGATACCCTCCCAGTTGGGATGCAAGTGATGTGGCTAAGACCTATGTACAGTGTCTCACAAAAGTGAGTACACCCCTCACCTTGTTGTAAATATTTGATTATATCATTTCATGTGACAACACTGAAGAAATGACACTTTGCTACAATGTAAAGTAGTGAGTGTACAGCTTGTATAACAGTGTAAATGTGCTGTCCCTTCAAAATAACTCAACACACAGCCATTAATGTCTAAACTGCTGGCAGCAAAAGTGAGTACACCCCTAAATGGAAATGTCCAAATTGGGTCCAATTAACCATTTTCCCTCTCTGGTGTCATGTGACTCGTTAGTGTTACAAGGTCTCAGGGGTGAATGGGGAGCAGGTGTGTTAAATTTGGTGTTATCGCTCTCACTCTCTCATACTGGTCACTGGAAGTTCCTCATGGCAAAGAACTCTCTAAGGATCTGAAAAAAAGAATTGTTGCTCTACATAAAGAAGGCATAGGCTATAAGAAGATTGGCAAGACCCTGAAACTGAGCTGCAGCATGGTGGCCAAGACCATATAGCGGTTTAACAGGACAGGTTCTGCTCAGAACAGGCCTCACCATAGTCAATCAAAGAAGTTGAGTGCACGTGCTCAGTGTCATTTCCAGAGGTTGTCTTTGGGAAATAGACGTATGAGTGCTGCCAGCATTGTTGCAGAGGTTAAAGGGGTGGGGGGTTAGCCTGTCAGTGCTCAGACCATATGCAGCACACTGCATCAAATTGGTCTGCATGGCTGTCATGACAGAAGGAAGCCTACTCTAAAGACGATGCACAAGAAAACCCGCAGTTTGCTGAAGACAAGCAGATTAAAAACATGGATTACTGGAGCCATGTCTTGTGGTCTGATGAGACCAAGATGAACTTATTTGGTTCAGATGGTGTCAATTGTGTGTGGCGGCAACCAGGTGAGGAGTACAAAGACAAGTGTATCTTGCCTACAATCAAGCATGGTCGTGGGAGTGTCATGGTCTGGGGCTACATGAGAGCTGCCAACACTGGGAAGCTACATTTCATTGAAGGAACCATGAATGCCAACATGTACTGTGACATACTGAAGCAGAGCATGATCCCCTCTCTTCAGGGACTGGACCGCAGGGCAGTATTCGAACATGAAAAAGACCCCAAACACACCTCCAAGACGACCACTGCCTTGCTAAAGAAGCTGAGGGTAAAGGTGATGGACTGGCCAAGCATGTCTCCAGACCTAAACCCTATTGAGCATCTGTGGGGCATCAAACGGTAGGTGGAGGAGCGCAAGGTCTCTAATATCCACCAGCTTCGTGATGTTGTCATGGAGGAGTGGAAGAGAACTCCAGTGGCAAACTGTGAAGCTCTGGTGAACTCCATGCCCAAGAGGGTTAAGGCAGTGCTGGAAAATAATGGTGGCCACACAAAATTTTTTGGGGGGGGGGAAATTTTGTGTGTATTATTGTTGTGTTATGGGAATAATAATAAAAAATGTGATTAAAAGAAAAAAAACAGACTTGCAGGTTATCAGCAGTATTTTCCTCACACTCTGTGTCTGTGTGAGAAAAGGAGATCCGATAACCGGCAAACTCTCAGTACATTCATCAGTTCCCTGATTTATCTGTGCAGCCCCATCAGTGCAGCTCATCAGTGCTACCATCAGTGCCGTCTTATCAGTGCCCATCAGTCCCGCCTCATCAGTGCCAATCAGTATTGCTTCATCAGTGCCTCCTCATTGCAGCCTCATCAGCACAGTCTCAATGCCCATCATTGCAGCCTCATCAGTGCCCATCAGTGCAGCCCCATCAGTACCTCCGTGCTCAGTGCTGTCTCATCAGTGCCTCCTCAGTGCAGCCTCATTAGCACAGTCTCATAAATGCTGCCTCATCAGTGCACATCAGTGAAAAAGAAAAATGACTTATTTACAAAATTTTATAACAGAAACTGAGAAAGGGTCCTTTCACACGGGACGGATCTGTGATGATCCGCCCCGTGAACATCCGCTCGGTCAGCGGGGATCGCTTTGTTGATCCCCGCTGAGCCGGCGGATGACAGGTCAGACTGTTAGATCTCCGCTCTCCCCTATGAGGGGATCGGATGAACACAGACCGTCTGTCCATGTTCATCCGATCCACTCTGCAGACGGTTAGAAAAATAGGATTTTCCTCCGTCTGCAGAATCGGACCATAGCGGGGACGGATGATATCGGGTGTCAGCGGATGTTCATCTGCTGACACCCGCTATCCCATAGGGTTGCATGTATGTCCGTATTTCATCCGAAAACGGATGGATGAAATATGGACATACTGTCCGCATGTGTGAAAGGGGCTTTTTTTCCCAACATTTTCTGGCTTTTTTCGTTTGTTTAGCAAAAACAAAACCACCAAAAGAAAGCTACATCTGTCTCCAAAAAATTATAAACATTTCCTATGGGTACAGTGTTGCATGACCGCACAATTGTCATTCAAAGTGCGACAGCAATGGAAGCTTAAAATTGGCCTGGAAGGGGGTGAAAGCGCCCTGTACTGAAGTGGTTTAGAGTCCCATGTAAAAATATATATTAGTACATAGTATCTGAAATGGCCTTGCAGATACTCTCAAACAGACCACTTTTTTTGTAGTCACCAGGATTGCCAGTCAAGGGTCTACAGTTTAATTTACAGATAATCTACAGATAATCTGATATTTTATCCATGCTCCGCAAAGCAGCTAGTTCTTTTTATGGTGCCCCAGTCAGCAGCACATGTTCACCTCCCTTTTGGTCTCCAGCTACGGTGTAAGGCCACTGGGAGTGAAGAGAAAAACCTGATACATCTACTTATGGGAGCACATGACTCACTCCTCTTCCTCCCACATGACGATTCTAGTGTTTGGTGATTTGCTGCCCATAAATACAGTGCTAAGAGAGTCCCTATCCTTGTGCAAGTTTCAAGGGCTACTCTCTTTGCTCAGCATAGAGTTTCTGAAGAGTAATGGGAAGATAAGCATGTACAGCTGATGAGATTATTACTAAACTAATTCTGCAATGCCCACCAAAGGTTAGCATTATGTAATTGACAACTGAACTTCAAGTTCCTGACCGACTTCCCTTTATAAAAGAATGCTTGGTGATCGCCTGCTCAGGCATCCAGCTCTAAGAGGATCCCTATCCCTGTGTAAGCTTCATGGGTTACACTCTTTGCTCCCGGTGGCATTGTAGAGTTGCAGAAGAGCAGTAGGAAGATAAGTATGTACAGGTGATGTCTCCATCTTGGTGGAGACTCATGTCACAGGTCAAATGCAAATGGCGCTCAAAATACCATTGGTTGGATGGCTATACCAGGCCCTGTACACCTCCATTTCCCGTGGTGTTGCTATCCTGATTGCCAAATGAGTACAATTCCAGCTTCACTCCCTGCAGTCGGACCCCCAGGGTCGGTCTTTATTTCTGCACGCCACTATTAGTGGATTGAAAGTTCTTCTGATGGCTTTTTATATCCCCCTCTGTTTTAGTTTAGTGTTCTACAGGAGGAAGTGGGCTTCATGGCTGAACACCCCATGGTGCTCGCTATTTTGTTGGGGGATTTTAACGTGATGATAAACCCCAGCCTTGATGGCTTCAGCTCCCCTATCCCAGTGTCACCTAAACCCTCAATCACCAGGTTTGGGAGGTTCCTTTCGGAGTTCGCCATGGTAGATACCTGGAGGTATAAGTAACCAACATCTGTTGCTTACTGCTGTTTCACCCCTTCACACTCTGCCATGGTCCGCATTGATCTACTCCTAGTCTGGCCCGCTCTATTACCCAATCTGTTCGATGTGGGGTTTGGTGTCAGGGTGCTCTCTGACCACTCCCCATACTGGGTGTCCCTACGCTTACCTGCTCTCCCCACGGTCCGTATATGAAAGCTGAATCCTTTTTGGCTGACCACCATGTCGGACCTGGAGAGTATCCAGCGAGAATGGATTTACTTCTTTCGTACCAATCAGAAGTCGGCATCGGTTGGGTCGATATGGGAATCCTTTAAACAACATGCCCGCATGATCCTTTCTTCGCGTATTAATAGACACAAGGCCTCCTACAAGATTGTACTTCAACAGGCGGAAGAGTGTCCGAGTACACTTGAGCAGGTTTTTATCACTGACCCATCGGCAGCCAATGCTTCCCTTGTGAGATTGCAGTCGAGGCTCACTGACCAATTGTACTTTGAAAAAGCCAAGTGGAATCTTTTTTTTAGTAAACAGTGTATCTTTGAGCACGATGAACGTGCAGGCAAACTGCTTGCTTATATGGCACATCTTGACCACAGGCCTCCAGTGGTTGTCATGCTTCCGTCAGCTTCTGGGGATATGATCACAGACCCTTCTAAAGTAGCCGATGAGTTTAGGGGGTTCTACTCTGACTTATACACCTCCACTGCCTGTCACTCTCAAGACAAACTGACTGCGTTCCTTCAGGACATTGATTTTCCCACCCTCACCCACCCTCACCCACTCCCAGATTAGACAGCTTGCGGCGCCAATCACCACAGACTGCATAGAAGAGGCACTGACGCATCTTCCACCCTCCAATGCGCTGGGCTCTAACGGACTCCCCCTTGAGTTTTATGACCAATTCAGGGAGTTCCTCATCCCCAAATTACAAGCACTATATACCCACATATTTGACTCTGCCACCCTCCCAGTTTCTATGGGTGAAGCTCTTGTGGTCTTAATACCCAAACCAGGTAAAGATCTGCTCTTCCCTAAATTCGTACCGCCCCATCTCCCTCTTACAGTTAGATGTCAAGATCCTAGCCAAAAGTCTTGCCCTGCGGCTTAACAAAGTGATTTTCAACTTAATACATCCTGACCAGACGGGGTTCATGCCCAACAAGAACACAACGTTTAACCTCGAGAGGCTCTTCGCGAATCTTCAATCTACACATGACAATATTGGATCCAGGGTAGTGGTAAGCCTGGACGCTACAAAGGTATTTGACTCCGTGTAATAGAGGTACCTTAGAGAATGTCTCCGCAGGTTCGACTTCGGCCCAAAATTTATTAAATGGCTCCAACTCCTCTACCAGGCTCCTACTGCCCGGATCAAAGTCAATGGTAGGATCTGGGACCCTTTCTCGCTATCTCATGGTACTCGTCAAGGCTGCCCTATATCCCCACTACTCTACATCCTAGCTGTGAAGCCCCCTTGCCATCGCCATCAGGGCACACCTGGACATTATAGGCCTCCGTATGGGATGGGGGACCGAGGTCCTCAGTCTCTGTGCGGATGATATGTTTCTATACTTAGGGGGCGCTGGCCCTTCACTCCAGGCGGCTCTGCAACTTATCAAGCAATTTGGAGTATATTCTGGTTTACAGATCAACTGGTCTAAATCCCAGATTCTTCCACTAGATGTAGATGCCCCCACTGCAAGCCAAGCCGCACTTCCCCTTGTCAGAGCTAGCAGGATCAAATACTTGGGACTACAAATTTCACAATCTCTCATGGATTACAAAGGCCTCAACTTAGAACCCCTGTATGATCTCTTAAAAACCAAAACCCAGACCTAGTCCCGACTTCCCCTTGGAATTATGAGATGTATTAACCTGGTGGAAATGATACTCCTTCCCAAACTGCTCTATCTTTTTATTGGCATCCCTGAACATATTTTTAAATCTATGGAATCTATACTCAATACGTTCATCTGGGGCCCCTCCCAACATAAACTATCATGGGCGAGCTCTGAAGTGCCCTGTCCACCTGGGTGGCACTGCTTTACCCGACCTAGCCCTGTATGCTTCTAAGTTATCTCATTTTTTCTGTTGCAGACAGGGACAGGTATTCTACACTTGTATGCTCCTCCATGGCTAGCTTGGTTGCCCACCCCTTCCAGGTCCTATTATGTGGCACACAAGAGTCACCTCACATGGGCAACAGGTGTCATATGATATTCATCACTACAAAATTTGGCAAATGTCCAATACCAAGACCCCCATACTCCACACCCACACACCACTGTGGGACAACCCACATCTGCCTGAATTGCTGACTGTCCCTGATTACAAACTATGGATTGCTCGGGGGTTATATTTCTCTCGCAGGTCATAGTCAATGGCTCGGTTAAATAGTTTCAAGCTCTAAAAGACCAGTTTGGTGCGCCCAATCGTTGCCTCCAACTCCACTACGCCCTTAACTCCCAATTCCATGACTCCGCCCAGAGGGAACATTCTACCACTATTGACCTTTTATATTTCTACACTCTGTATGGTTATGTCATTGCTTTATCCTCATGAATAGTGCCTGTTGCACTTTTGCTTCTTTGTATATTCTTTCAATATGCTCAGTAAAAATTTTTGATATAAAAAAAAAAAATGTATGTACAGGTGATGCGATCACTACAAAACAAAACTTTTTTGCATTGCCCTGCGTGTTAACTATTTACATTTGACAAGTGAACTACAAGTTCCTGCCAGACTGCCTACATCCCTGATTGTAGCTTTACTATTCTTTTCATCATAAATGACACCATGCATACACCATACATAAAACTCAGTCTGTGTTTAATGGCTCTATATTCCAGCTTTATGTTCATGGAGGAACTGTTCTTTCTATGGCATGATCCACTTCTGCATGTTTTAGAATGTGGAATTTAACCATCTTTTGCATTAATTTCTGCTTCTTTCTGTGTTTTCATTTTAATAACCATAATAGTTGACAGCCTGTATTTTATGAAAAATAGGTAACATTGGTTTTGTCCTTTAAAAGGATTTACCAGTTTCCAGCTTCATACAAGCATTTAGAAAATTAGCTTTTCTATTTCACAAGTGTTTTTCTGTATTTAGTCCATTAATTTAAGACAGATCTTAGAAGAATTTCACTCAAATGAAGGCATTTGGGAAACAGCCTACATATCCAGATTTTTAGCTGTTAAAATAAAAAAACTCCAGGGAGCAAAGTTAATATCTATATATCTAAACAAGCCCTAAGGGGCAGAAACATTCAAACATGTAGCACGTATGTGTGTTTCCCACTTTTACTCTCAATCAACCATAACTTTATGACCACCTACCTAATATTGAGCGGGTCCTGCTTTTGCCACCAAAACAGCCCTGACTCATAGAGGCATGGACGCTACTAGACCTCTGAGGGTATACTGTGGTATCTGGCACCATGCCATCAGTAGCAGATCCTTTAAGTCCTGTAAGTTACGAGGTGGAACCTGGAATTGGATCAGACTTGTTTTTCCAGCACATTCCACAGATGATCGATGGATTTACACCTGTAGGATTTGGAGGCCAAGTGAACACCTCAGACTCATTTTTGTTCTCCAAACTATTTTTAAACCATTTTTGCTGTGTGACAAGACACATTATCGTGCTGAAAGAGGCCATTGCCATCAGGGAATATTGTTTCTATGAAGGGGAGTACTTGGTCAGCAATAATGTTTAGGTTGGTGGTACATGTCAAAGTAACATCCACATGAATGGCATGACCCAAGATTTCCCATCAAAACATTATCCAAAGTATCACACTCCATCTGCAGGCTTGCCTTCTTCCCATACTGCATCCTGGTGTCATCTCTTTCACAGGTAAGAGATGCGCACACACCCTTCCATCCACATGATGCAAAAGAAAAAGTTATTCATCAGACCAGACTACCTTCTTCCATTGCTCCGTGGTCCAGTTTTGATGCTCAAATCCCCATTATAGGCACTTTTGCCCATGGACGCAGATCAGCATGGGGACCCTGACCAGTCTGTGGCTGCACAACCCTATACACAACAAACAACATACATCAACTTCAGGGGCAACATGTTTACTTGCTACATAATGTATCCCATTAACTTTCAGATGCCCTTGTAATGAGATAATCAGTGTTATTCCTTTAACATGTTAGCGGTCGTAAAGTTATGCCTGATCAGTGTATATGTATGCTAAACGTCCAGGTTACCCATAACCCCTCAATTCTATATGTCCTCTACTTTTAAGTTGAATAATTTTTCATGTAATTTTTATTGTTCCCTCAGCCATAGTCAGTTTGTGGTACTATATTCGTTTTTAGTGTACTAGTAATTTTCCAGCTCAGAGTTCTTGTACAAAGACTGATGGCCCACCCTAAGGCCATCTTTACACTATCTTACCATAACCCACAATAAATCACCCTACCTATAAGCCTAAAACAACCCCTCCCTTACGTAAATTTAACACCATGTTTGCATACTCGCCTAGATCTTCCCTGCTGTTACGCTAGAAGATACCAGTGCTAAAATTTCAATGCTGGACTCTGGAATTGATTTTAGGGTACGTGCATGTAGTTAAAATACATTCATTAAAATGTATAATTAAAATAAGTGTGATGAACGGTTTAATTAATATTGAAAATGGGTAAAAGACCATAAAATTTAACTGAGATTTTACAGGCTATTTAAAAGGTCATAAATGCTCCTGGTGGCTGTTATTGGACCCTGATTGGTGGGATATATTACTCTTTGTTCTTTCTGAATTCTTGAACATAGTTCATTGAACAATGTAAATAAAACTAGGACCTCTTTCCTGCTTGGATTGTAAAGCTGTTGACTAAGGCTCTCCATATGTACAAAGTATTGAAGAGTCAGAAACAGTATGTTCTGTTCAGTTGGTACATGGCTTTTAAAAAAAAAATAAACAAAATTCCCCCAAAAAGAGGTTACCTCTATTAGTTTAGAGGAGAAACAGGACTTGATCAGGCTTTTTATTACAAATTGCATCATTTGGCTGATTGTTGCCTTCCTGTTTTACAATGCATTCCAATTCTTATCCAGTGCGATACTTGATACCTCTTTTTTGTGTGGTGATGTTTCAGCAAGTTTGAAAAAGGTGCAATGAATCCCCTTTTTTCAATGAATGAGCACAGTATATTACACAGAATGCACAAGTGGGGGAAGACTTTGTCAATATGCAATTCTTACAAAAATTGGCAGCTAATTTCAGTGTGTTAGGAGAATACATGTTCCCCTGGGCAGAGGAGAAGATTAGGCCACGTGCTGTTTGTGGCCTGCATCCAGGATTTTCTGGAAAATCAAAGACGATAAAAAAAGGAATAAAACTGGGAAACATATTAAGCAAGGCTGCAAGGAAGTGTGTTTTGCAGGGAAAAAAGACAGATAATTCACACCATTACCACTGATTGCTTATGTGTCAAAACAACCGCCAAGGGCAACCATTTTGAAAAGTGTAAAGTTTGCAAAAGCGTATCAGCATTATCCAGTGTTAAGGACCTCATTATTCTGCTGATGCTTGATGCTTCTATGAACATCATCTTAGAATTTTTTTTTTTTTTTTACATCTATATCTATTTAGAAAAAAATGTTTATATAGTAAGGCAGATTAAAAATGATGTGTTCCACTCCAACAAATGTGTAACTGAAAGATACACAGTCCTAGTTCAAAACATAAAGCGGTTGATTTACTAAAGCTGGAGAGTGAAAAATATAGTGCAGAGACCAATTTGCTTCCCTTTTTTTTTGTCAAAACTTAAAGTGAAAGTAAAGGCAAAACATAACTAACTCTAAACCTACTCTCAGCCACATTCTAAGTAGGGATTGACGGATATCGTTTTTCTGGTGCCGATACAATACCAATATTTCGGACATCTCTCAGGCTGATAACCAATTTTGTGTGCCGATATTCTGTACATGAAAAAAAAAAAATTTACACTTTTTTTTATCACTGTTATTGCTGTCACAAGGAATGTAAACATCCCTTGTGACAGTAATAGGCAGTGACAGGTACTCTTTATGGAGGGATTGGGGGTCTATAAGACCCCAGACCCCTCCTCTTCACTTGAAAGTATTCAAATCGTCAAGATCTGTGTTTTTGATTATACTATATTTTTTTAAAACTGGCTCCTTTAAGATGGAAGTAATCCGGGAAGTGATGTCGACATCACTTCCGGGTTACTAGATCTGAGACCCAAATGAAGCATCAGCTTTGCTTGGGACCTCGGCCAGCCGGCTTTGCTTGGGCCTCCCAGTGGGACTGGAGAGCCTGGGTGAGCGGCGGAAGGCGACGGGAGGGGGGATGGCCCCTCCCGCTGCTTGTAATAACAGCCAAGCAGCTAGTGAGCTGCATCGGTTGTTATTACAATAAAGCCGACTGTCTGCTCTAAGGAACGGTACCGGGTGATGTCTGCAGCTGCAAGCATCACCCTGGTAAAACCCCTTGAAGCAATATCGGTAATATCGGGTACGTTTTTGCCTGATACCGATACATTTTGTATACAGCTCCTTTAACCACTTGCTTACTGGGCACTTAAACCCCCCTCCTGTCCAGAACCAATTTTCAGCTTTCAGCGCTGACACACTTTGAATGACAATTGCGCGTTTATGTAACACTGTACCCAAATTAAATTTTTATAATTTTTTCCCCACAAATAGAGCTTTCTTTTGGTGGTATTTGATCACCTCTGCAGTTTTTATTTTTTGTTAATAAAATTTAAAAAGTCTGAATTTTTAAACTTTTTTTTTTATATATATATTTTGTTATAAAAATTTCAAAACAGGTAATTTTTCTCCTTCATTGATGTATGCTGATGAGGCGGCACTGATGGGCACTGATGGGTGGCAGTGATGGGCACTGATGGGTGGCAATAATGGGCACTGATCGGTTACACTGATAGGCAGCACTGCTAGGTGGCACTGATTGGCACCACTGGTGGGCATTGATAGGTGGCTAGGGGCACTGTGGGCACTGTTAGGTGGCAATGGCAGGTGGCACAGATGAGGCATTATTGCCTCTTCCTCTTCGGGACCAATGTCCCTTGCAGATGAGTTGGTGATCTGCTTTTTTTTCTCCTCACGCTGTCAGCGTGAGGAGAAAAAAAAAAATTACTGAGCTTTTGTTTACATCATGTGGTCAGCTGTCATTGGCTGACAGCTAATTACATGGTAAGGGGCCGGGACCGGCCCCTTACTCGGATCGGTGATTGCCCGAGTCTCAGTGACTCGGTGATCAGAGTGCGGGCCCTGCAGGACGCGCGCAGGGTGCGTGCACAGGGAAGGCCGTCATATGACGGCCTCCCGGAAATTCAGGTCCACGCTGTGGCCGTCATTCGGCTATAGCGCGAACGTCAAGTGGTTAAGGGGGCATGGCAGGGGTCTGTCCTATGCTTGCATACTTTTGCTAATAGGTGTCCCTCGTTCCCATCTAAAAACGTTGGGAGGTTATGTCATAGGGTCTGTAAGATGCTCTTAGACATAAGGCAGTCTCAAAGCAGTAGAAAACTGCAGGAAAACCTGCAAATGAATGTCATAATGTGTTAGTATGCATTACATACTAGCACATTATGAAAGACTTATCCAAAAACGAAGCCCTCCAGCGACGTGCTGTCACAGCTGACAGGGCTTTCATCTTTACCTGGTCTTCCTTCTGGGTTCATGGGCAGCTGCCGTTTGATTGGCTGAGCCCCAATGAGATCACAGCCGTGGCATGGCTCTCTTTGGACAGCACAGGGTCAATCAGCACTGTCTGGCCAGAGGGTCAGGGGTCCTGCAGTCTCATAGGACAGTCAGAGGAGAATGAAAACTCCTCCTATAAGCTTTAACTAGACATTGATGAAAGTCATAAGAGTGCTATATACTGCTGATGTGAAAAGATATTTAGCAGTTTATATTTATTAAAATAATTGAATTTCCATGTTCTGTGTATTGTGGGATACCAGATTTAGTGAATGCAGGGTCCTGGGTTTAGTAACACTTTAAGATATGTACAAAAGGTTTTTACTGGATGAAAAAAACTAAAAAGCTAGAATTTTCAGTCTATTTCAGTTGAATGAATACTCTTTGTTGTCTCTTTTTCCATTTCATTTTATTTTGGCAACATTTTACATTTTATATCACGTTTACATGTGCATTTTTGAATAAACATTATTTTAGATAGATAAAAGCATTACTGTATATGAAAAGATCTTTAGTATGAAAGGATATGTCTTATGTTTATGGAAGCCCAGTACTCCAGATGGGCATGGACTGGTAATTTTTACTCAACAAAAATTGCATCTCAATATTTAGGCAGTTGTGAACTCATGTGGCACACAAAAAATCTGTGCTAAAATACAACCCTTATAAGAAATATAGGCTGAATTTGTTAAATTCCAAACACTTTGTGGTTTTAAAAAATCATTTTTTAGGAGTATGCTTAGACTTTGAGTCAACCCATTGTAATGACAGTATTAAATGAATATCCCATTTAAAGACCTCAATACCTAAGTGAATAATTCTCTCAAACAATATCATTTTTCGCTAAACTTGAGTCTTGAGTACTCAAGTGAAGAAAGTGATGTATGTGTTCCCTCTATTCAAGGTCTCTTGTGCCTACTCAGATAAGTACAAATGCAAAAGCTGTCCTTATTAAATATGCTAACTATCAGATCCTTCAAACTACTGTTATTAGTCGACATATGAAGTTGAATGAACTTTAATTAGCAATGGTGAAAATAATTACTCATCTACAGAACTGTTAAGTTTTGCTGAATAAATTAAGAAAATTAAATTGTCAGCACAGATAAGCAATAACAGGCATTTTGTTTATTAGCTGAACTCAATAGTTGTCACAAAAAGTGTTTTTGTTTATGTTAAAGGCTTTCTTTTCCAGCTGAAGATTAATTTATCTTTAGTTTGTTTCTCCCTTGAAACAGGCGCAAGATCCTCCATGACAACAGTAAATGCTGCAGTTGTCAGATTTTTCCAGACCCTTTGCCTTACTAATGTCATAGCTGTTTGTCATTTAGGCTAGTCGGTGTCATAAAGCAGAGGCACAGGCCAACTTTTTACATCTGAACCAGGAAGATAATTGTCTAAAGATGAGATACAGCTTCAGTGAGCAACATGAAATAATTACGTTTTTTTTGCCCTTTATTTTGCAACTGCAAATCTTCAGAATGCAGTCAGCTGGAAAACAGTGTCAGAATGCTGGAAAGTTTCTAAAGCTTGCTCTGTACACTACCTAAGCATCAAACATATTGTTATAAATCACTGGTTGTGCATTACAACACTTGCATCTTACTAATCATATAGGTCTTGATATGCTAACAGTGTATGATTGCTTATGACCTGCACTTTGGCTACCCTGCAGAGTAAATATGCTTATTCCAAGTGTGCCTGTAAAGTAGAACAAGTATAATGAGAATATATGCTAGAACAAAATTCTGGCAAACTAGTGTAAATTACCGAGCCGAAAGTCCTATTGAAAATGTGCTTGTAAAGTAAAGCAAATATAATGAGAATGTAAGCCAAAAGAATATTCTGTCAAAATTATGTAAATTCCAGATTTCATATTGCTCATAAAAGCAGGTGAATTTAAAAACATTGCTAATAAAAAGTAAAAATACAGACTTTGTTTAAACAAAAATTTACATGATCTGGAGATTACATTTAATGCTGAACTCCAGGATAAGTGAATATGGTCTAAAGTCAGATATATACAGTGTATGTGTGTGTGTGTATATATGTGGGGACGGAAAGTATTCAGACCCCCTTAAATTTTTCATTCTTTGTTATATTGCAGCCATTTGCTAAAATCATTTAAGTTCATTTTTTTCCTCATTAATGTACACACAGCACCCCATATTGACAGAAAAACACAGAATTGTTGACATTTTTGCAGATTTATTAAAAAAGAAAAACTGAAATATCACATGGTCCTAAGTATTCAGACCCTTTGCTCAGTATTTAGTAGAAGCACCCTTTTGATCTAATACAGCCATGAGTCTTTTTGGGAAAGATGCAACAAGTTTTTCACACCTGGATTTGAGGATCCTCTGCCATTCCTCCTTGCAGATCCTCTCCAGTTCTGTCAGGTTGGATGGTAAACGTTGGTGGACAGCCATTTTTAGGTCTCTCCAGAGATGCTCAATTGGGTTTAAGTCAGGGCTCTGGCTGGGCCATTCAAGAACAGTCACTGAGTTGTTGTGAAGCCACTCCTTCGTTATTTTAGTTGTGTGCTTAGGGTCATTGTCTTGTTGGAAGGTAAACCTTCGGCCCAGTTTGAGGTCCTGAGCACTCTGGAGTCGTCCTGTCCCTGCAGCTGAAAAACACCCCCACAGCATGATGCAGCCATCACCATGCTTCACTGTTGGGACTGTATTGGACAGGTGATGAGCAGTGCCTAGTTTTCTCCACACATACCGCTTAGAATTAAGGCCAAAAAGTTCTATCTTGGTCTCATCAGACCAAAGAATCTTATTTCTCACCATCTTAGAGTCCTTCAGGTGTTTTTTTAGCAAACTCCATGCAGGCTTTCATGTGTCCTGCACTGAGGAGAGGCTTCCGTCGGGCCACTCTGCCATAAAGCCCCGACTGGTGGAGGGCTGCAGTGATGGTTTACTTTCTACAACTTTCTCCCATCTCCCGACTGCATCTCTGGAGCTCAACCACAGTGATCTTTGGGTTTTTCTTTACCTCTCTCACCAAGGCTCTTTTCCCCCAATAGCTCAGTTTAGCCGGACGGCCAGCTCTAGGAAGGGTTCTGGTCATCCCAAACGTCTTTCATTTAAGGATTATGGAGGACACTGTGCTCTTAGGAACCTTAAGCGTAGCAGAAATTTTTTTGTAACCTTGGCCAGATCTGTGCCTTGCCACAATTCTGTCTCTGAGCTCTTCAGGCAGTTCCTTTGACCTCATGATTCTAATTTGCTCTGACATGCACTGTGAGCTGTAAGGTCTTATATAGACAGGTGTGTGGCTTTCCTAATCAAGTCCAATGACTATAATCAAACACAGCTGGACTCAAATGAAAGTGTAGAACCATCTCAAGGATGATCAGAAGAAATGGACAGCACCTGAGTTAAATATATGAGTGTCACAGCAAAGGGTCTGAATACTTAGGGCCATGTGATATTTCAGTTTTTCTTTTTTAATAAATCTGCAAAAATGTCAACAATTCTGTGTTTTTCTGTCAATATGGGGTGCTGTGTGTACATTAATGAGCAAAAAAATGAACCTAAATGATTTTAGCAAATGGCTGCAATATAACAAAGAGTGAAAAATTTAAGGGGGTCTGAATACTTTCCGTCCCCACTGTATATATATATATATATATATATATATATATATATATATATATATATATATATATATATATAGACATGTGCATTTTTTTTACTGGAATTTGGGGTTTTTGTGTTTTTCTTCCTTATCTGTGCAGTAATCCAGTGTGAAACTATACCTCTGTGCTAAAGCTTCCTGAGAATTATACCGGTCACTGCTGCGCTCTTTCCTTGTGCAGGATGACTAGTCTTGTATCTGACCTGATCCCCCCACCACCCCCATAGTTTGCTGTAGGCTGCCTATATTTGTTGGGTCCACAGGTTCCCTCCCGCTATTGTGTTCTCACTCAGTCTATGATAATGTCACTACTAATTTTTCAAAGTAAAATCTGTAATTTCAAAGGCATTTGGTGCATACGAAGTAGTTTATAGTCTTTGTGGAACTGAGAAATATACTTGAGTGAAGATTTTTGTGCCTCTACTACAGCTTTAAAAATAAAAGGTAAAGGTAAGACTGTGTTTACTCTAATGCACAAAGAAAAATCTTGGCTTTTCAATTTCCTTTTTTATGTTACTGGGTATTCAAAGAGTACACAGCTTGCAAAGAGAACATTCCCTATTCCCTACTATAGCATTCTGGATGTTGGAGTGATATCGGGACTGATATCTTGTTCTGTGGCTGTGACCTAAAGTGATTGTAAAGGCAGAAGGTTTTTTTTTTTCAACTTAATGCATTCTATGCATTAGGATTTATTTATTTTATTTATTTCAGCTACTTATATAGCGCCGTCAATTAACGTAGCGCTTTACATATACATTGTACATTCACATCAGTCCCTACCCTCAAGGAGCTTACAATCTAAGGTCCCTAACACACATTCATACTAGAGCCAATGTAAACAGGATCTAATTAACCTACCAGCATGTCTTTGGAGTGTGGAAGGAAACCGGAGTACCCGAAGGAAACCCACGCAGGCACAGGGAGAACATGCAAACAAGATAAAAAGCCTGTGTGCAGCAGCCCCCCTCAGCCCCCCTAATGCTTACCTGAACCCATCTCTATCCAGCAGTCTGCACAAATGCCTCAGCCATCTGGGACTCTCCCTCCTGATTGGCTGAGTCACAGCAGCGGTACCATTGGCTCCCGCTGCTGTCAATCAAAGTCAGTTAGCCAATCAGGAGAGAGAGGGGGCAGTGCTGGGCCGCAGCTCCGTGTTTGAATGGACACACAGAGCTGCAGCTCAACTTGGGTGCCCCCATAGAAAGCTGCTTGCTGGGGGCACTCAACAGGAGGGAGTGGCCAGGAGCACCGAAGAGGGACCCGAGAAGAGGAGGATCCGGGTTGCTCTGTGCAAAACCACTGCAGTATAACATGTTTGTTATTTTTAAATTAACAAAAAACACAGAGACCTTAGTATCACTTTAAGCGGGCCATGGATAGGGCTAATCTCAACCGGTGCAGCAGGGGCTGGCCAAGATTCAATCCATTTATGGGCAGGCTGATTGTACCCAAGTCAATCCATTAATCAACTTGGGTACAACCAGCTTGTTGGATTTTTAGCATGCAATTATTGCCAGCGTCTATAGCCTTTAGCAGTAATCACTGTGTTTTCCTGGCAGAGGCAGCTCCTTGTGCCCCCTGCCAAGAGAATACAATAGCTCCACGGGAGGGATTTTCTTTGGGTTACAGGAAAGAAAATCGCATAATCTATAGCCTGCATTAGAGCTGTATATAAGTATGATATCCAGGCAACTAACATTTTCAGGAGGAAATCTGCCGATGCAGTCTCCATATTTTTCACATTTCCTTTAAATAGACAGTATAAGTCAGCCTTGGTTGCTGCATAGCAGTTATGAATTTCTGTACACAGCAAAGCTATTCCCATATCCCATATGGCAGCTGTCTGGGTGTATAATGCTTTTATATATAATCTGAATGTTGCTCACTAATTTATCTTCTGTTTCAACAGACTCTGCTTTCTAGTGTTAGCTAGTAGCTGGTATTGACCCTATGCTATCTGCCAAAATGAGCTGAATGATAGCAAGAAGAGCAGGCAGCTGTACTAAGCCTCAGATACTGGTGTTATGTCTGTCTTGTGAGCTTTATTTTTAAACTTTTCACATCAAAGCTACATGAACAAGTGTGCGGCCCACTGCAGCCAGATAAAAGAAAATGAGGATTACTCAGCTTTATGCAGTAAAATAATCTAAATTTTTTGTGGAATATGTAGGGCCAACAACATCCTTTTATTTAGTGCAAGCAATACAAAGATACGCTATTTAGAACAAACTTTTTAGCACCATCTCACAGGAGAATTAATAAAAATATTGTCAGGGTAGCTAGTGATCAACCTACCATTATTGATGACATTTTCCAGTAGTTCATCTATTTTTCTATTTTAGGATATGTGTGGCTAATGTTGAGCCTTTTTTTCCTGGAATCTCTGGGTAGATGTCTCTTGGGTAAGAAATTGGACCTCTGGAAGACAATGACAAAACAGATATAGGTCACAATCATTGTGCTGCACTCAAAGGGATATCTTGACTTACCTGTCAGATAATTACCCTCAAAGAAATTCACCAGCCTACTGTAAAATATATATTTGAGATCCTATGAATTAAGACTATGGAACCTTTTTATGAAGATAGCCTGAAGAGAATCAGCTTCCCAATCTCTGGCTTCTCCACTTTTTTGATGGACTTTGCAGATTGTTTTTGCGGATGTCTATAAAGCAAAAGAAATTAGATTAGTGATGTTTGAAAGTTAAAGTGGAACTAAACCCTCCTATTGTTTTCAGCCAGGGAAGCTGCCATCTTGGCCTCTGTTTGATCTTCAACTGCCATGATGCTGCACATGTGATCATTTATGACACCAGACACTTTATGGTTTGACAGTTTGGTTGAGAGCACAACGAATGTGACAGTTTCCTGGCATTTAACTGGTAACTGTTTTTGTTTAACTTTAAATCTATAAGTTTAGTTTCACTTTAAGAAGGTAATTGCAGAATTTAAAGAAGATCTGTCACATGTCTTTTCAGGTATATTTGAATTTTTCTGCATTGCAAGGCCTGTTAGATTGGTGGGGGACCCAAAACACAGCAAGTGATTTCAGAGAGAGTTAAATATTTGAAATTGCAATCAGATTTAGAGGGAAGTTTAGCTATAAACACTGCTTCCTGGAGATACAGGTAATGTTAGAAGTGAGCACTGTAAAAAAAATTATGTTTTCTTTTTCTGTCTACATTGCAGAACATTGTCTAATGATTTAATCAATAAATAGATGTACTTGCTGATCTTTTCCAAGGCACGGGTTACTTTGTATTTTTCCCAAGGAAAATATAACTGACTATAATAAGTGATGTTTTAAAGCTGGACAGAGAAAAGCCATAATTCAAAGACATTTGTTAACCTTCTTCCAAGTGTAATGTGCGTTCTGTTCTAGCAGCTACTGTGCAAAGAAATCTATAAGGTTGCTATGTACATAGGGGACCAGGCAATGATCTGACCACTTAAAAGGCTTCTCTGTTTTTTACAACATTGCCATTCACATACAAATGCATACCCTACAAATGTGCTTGAATTATGTGTGCATGTGGTGTAGCACTAGCCCTGATCTTTATTATTGCCAATGAAAACCAAAAGAAATTTATGCGTACATTTCCAGCCTAGATTTTTCTGATAATGTTCCCATAGAGTTCTCATGAGGTTATTTAAAGTGTTTCATGCACTAAATGACTTATGAACCAACCTTTTATTCTCACGGTTGTTTTTTTTTTCATTCAGCTCAAGACATTCAATACAGCCGTGGCCAAAAGTTTTGAGAATGACACAAATATTAATTTTCACAAAGTCTGCTGATTTAGTGTTTTTAGATCTTTTTGTCAGATGCTACTATGGTATACTAAAGTATAATTACAAGCATTTCATAAGTGTCAAAGGCTTTTATTGACAATTACATTAAGTTTATGCAGAGTCAATATTTGCAGTGCTGACTCTTCTTTTTTAAGACCTTTGCAATTTGCCCTGGCATGCTGTCAATCAACTTATGGGCCACATCCTGACTGATGGCAGCCCATTCTTGCATAATCTTGCTTGGAGTTTGTCAGAATTTGTGGAGTTTTTTTGTTCACCTGCCTCTTGAAGTTTGACCACAAGTTCTTAATGGGCTTAAGGTCTGGGGAGTTTTCTGGCCATGGACGCAAACTTTCGATGTTTTGTTCCCGAAGCCACTTAGTTATCACTTTTGCCTTATGGCAAGGTGCTCCATCATGCTAGAAAAGGCATTGTTCGTTGCCAAACTGTTTTTGGATGGTTGGGAGAAGTTGCTCTAAGAGAATGTTTTTGTACCATTCTTTATTCATGGCTGTGTTCTTAGGCAGAATTGTGAGTGAGCCCACTCCCTTGGCTAAGAAGCAACCCCAGGATGCTTTACTGTTGACATGACACAGGACTGATGGTAGCACTCACCTTTTCTTTTTTGGATGCCCCAAACAATCAGAAAGAGGATTCAACAGAGAAAATTACTTTACCCCAGTCCTCAGCAGTCCAATCCCTGTACCTTTTGCAGAATATCAGTCTGTCCCTGATGTTTTCCTGGAGAGAAGTGGCTTCTTTGCTCTCCCTCTTGTGACCAGGCCATCCTCCAAAAGTGTTCGCCTCCATGTGCGTGCAGATGCACACACACCTGGCTGCTGCCACTCCAGAGCAAGCTCTACACTGGTGGGGCCCCGATCCCGCAGCTGAATCAAATGTAGGATTTGGTCCTGGTGTTTGCTGGACTTTCTTGGGCGCCCTGAAGCCTTCTTCACAAATGCAGTGGAAATGCTTTTAATGGGATTAAGTTAATTTTCATGGCAAAGAGTGACTTTGCAATTATTTGCAATTCATCTGATCACTTTTCATAACATTCTGGAGTATATGCAAATTGTCATCATAAAAACTGAGGCAGCAGACTTTGTGAAAACTATTAGAGGTGGCTCTGGGTTTACCATTACACACACTGGGCTTGTGTCTATATGCAACAGTCAAAACACAGTTTTTTTCACTTTTATAGTCATTGGCCACAGATATTTTATGCCATTATCAATAGAAATCTAATCTGTGAGTTAATCTCACATAGGTTTACTTTTATACTTGTTCTAAGCCAGTTTAGGAGCAGTAAAACAAGAAAATGTTTGTTGTACAGGACATGATGCAAGTGCAGCCAAAGGTTGTATACTTAAAGGCTCCAGTGATTGAAATCAAGCCCTAGACTTAAAACCGTAAGCCACCGCACATACAGTATGTGTCCATGGGGCCCTGAAGTTGTTTTAAAAGTGTGCTCACTGCATCACATGCCTAACAAAGGGGTCCTGCACACTACAAAACGTTGCACTTGGTACTTTGTGATGTGATCTTTCTGCAATAAAAGCTTTGGGCGAAATTTAATGATCCACGGTATGTGTGTTGCACTACATCGTTCATTCACATGAGGTTGAGGATTAAAAACTACAAGTTTCATCTGCCACCGCAGCAGAGGGATTGTAGTTCTCAATGAAGCACAAATGCAGTGACTTAAAGGATAAGTCCACCCTAACACTAAAATCTCTACAGACAATCACAATCTAACACTAACTTATCTAACCCTGTAAAGAAGAAATAAGTATACATACATTTTTTGAAGCTGATCCGGTCTCCAGTGGCGGAAGCTCTTCAGAGGGCACAGCCAACAACAGCTGTGAAATGAATGGGGAGTGACATCACCCATAGACTTACTATGGGGCTTCCGTTGTCGGCTGTGTCCTCTGCACCCGCCTCCACAGCGAAGCCGCAGCTGACAGCTCAGCGTGGGATCAGGTCAGATCGGCTTCAAAAAAGATATGTATACTGATTTCTTCTTTACAGGGTTAGATAGGTTAGTGTTAGATCGTTGATGTCTGTAGATGTAGATGTTTTAGTGTTAAGGTGGACTTATCTTTTAACTGCACTTGTAGTATACTGATACTTTCTCCAGCTTAGTAGTTTGAGGTCTGTATCTCTGTACAATCCAGAGGCTGGAGGAAGAGTCAGCAAGAGACAGAGCATGGCACCTGCAACCCACTGATCGCAGTTGCAATGCTTTGTAGTCTCAAATGCAAAAGAGTACTAAATGCATATTTTTGCTTTTTGCAAAATGGTTGCACTTAATATGTTTACACAAAAGATGGAATTCCTTTTTTTATGTTGCACACAGCTTGCTCTGTGAGAATAAACATGCTTTGTTAAAGTTAATTAAAAATTAAACTGTAGGCCATATCAAATGATATCTGTATAGCCATAATAGTTCCTCCAAACATGTGATTTGTACCTATATCCACCTTGGTTAAAAAAAAAATGTATATAAAGGAAAAAAACATAATCCCCAGCCTTCTCTCTGCTAAAGTCATACCTCTGCTCACTCTTCTGTCACCTCCTGTCACAATGTTCATTGTTAACATATTCCCCATGCAGTACTGGACTTAACCTAGTACTGGCCCTTCTGTTTGATAAATAGCCATAATAGTTCTTTCAAACACGTGATCTGTACCTATATTCATCTTTGTTGAATAAAGACATTATATAAGGAACGAAAAAATATGCCCCAGCCTTCTCTCTGCTAAAGTCAATACTGGACTTAACCAAGTACTGGCCTTTCTTCTCCTGCCCCATACACTAGTCATTTTTTTCTTCAACCAGTGGGTTGAACGAGAGAAAATGACTTAATTCCCCCATTTGCGCATTCAATTTGGATGGGCAAATCCCTCCTACAGCACTATCGTATTTTGACAGCAGAGAGATTTCCCCATCATCACAATACACTCATCAGCACTGCATTCTATAGCCAGCAGCACTGATCAAGAGAATATTCCAACAGGCTGACTGTGCACAATTCAATAGATCAATTTGTATACAACCAGCCTGCCCATACATGAATCAAAATCCGACAATTTTCTCTCTCTGAACCGGCTCAACTTCAATCCATGTATGGACATATACATTATAATAGACAGGTAATTGTTTTCCCATCAGCTTTAAGAATATCTTTTAAACATTAAACCACTAAGCTTTAAGAATACAGTTTCTTTGAAAATTTGGCTAGCTTACTATACTACATACTATATATTGCAATAAGTTTTATCAATTTGGAAAACCAATGTTTCCAGGTAGGGAAAGATTATTTTTTCTGAGGGTTTTTCTGAGAAACTCATCTGCTCTAAGTCAAGCAATATTCAGAACCCCTTTTTCATCAGCATTTAGCATAAAAATGGAGATTGAGGTGGGCTTGTGACACCAACAATTTGAATTAGAATATGATCTAAATTGCTTCAACTGGCAAGAAGCCATCTCTACCAGCTAATGTCTATTCTGGATTCATAAAGCTCAATTCTGGGAAATCTAAATTACTCCCATGCAGTGGGGCTGCATCAGCACTCCAAGTGTTAATTGCTGGTTTCTGTCTAGGGGATGCAGTAAAGTAATTATAAACTTCCCAGTCCCATGCTCCTGCCAACTCCTCCACTACTATGATAGACTGTTCCCTGCAGCCTCTTCTCCACTACGGACTGGTGGTCCAAGATCATCTGATGCCATCAAGAGACCATAGCTCTGCAGTGGAATCAAGAAAGGCAAGGAACAGTCAACTGCTGGACCATAGCAGAGCTCCATCTGCCAGGGAGCTGAGAATCAGGTAAGTGCTTTTACCATCCCCTAGACAGAAACGAGCAGTTAACCTTTGCAGTGTAGGCAAAACCCCACTGAAAAGGAGGAGTTTTCATTTACTGGAGTGGGGCTTTAAGGTAAACACCAAGTTGATATTTCCTGTAAAACCCAAAATGCCAACACTGGATTTTAATTCTTGGAAATAAAACTTTTAAATACTTTGTCATAATAAAATCTTATTCTTAGAAGATTGTATACAGCATACATTTTTACTATTTAACAGCCTTGGGGACTTGTGTGCATGGGAAAAGTTGGAACATTTACATAATGCCTTTGCAAAGCCTTTTCTGGTTGCATGTTTGATTTTCAGTATGTTACTTTGTCTTTACTATGGATCCCAGGGTAGTAGTACTTTGTTCGACCTCGAGCCTACTGCAATTTAGACAGCCCCTTTGTAGACGTTAATAACAATTCACATTTAGAAGCACATAATAATCTGTATAATCTTACAATATTGAGTCTCTATTCAGAGACGTGAAAGGCTATTATTTCTTACATAGGGACTACAGTTGTTCCCAGAATGACTATAAACATAGTGTCCTTTACAATGTGATTTGTGGGATGGAAATCATGATCTTGGCAACAATATACATCTTGTGTATTCCAGGGAAATTCATATCTATTTTATTATTAGAGCTCAGTTTAATTTTATGGGAACAAAAATGATTGTCTACTATAAATGTTGACTGAGTAAGAGTTATACAACCAGCAGTTATGCTTACCATATTTATTTATTAAAATCCAGCAAAAAATTATATTCAAGATGATCTGCAGTATTACTTACATTGACATATTTAAAGTTAAACCACTTCAGTACCAGGCACTTTTACCTCATTCCTGCCCAGACCAATTTCCAGCTTTCAGCGCTGTCACACCTTGAATGACAATTGCGCGGTCATGCACCACTGTACCCATATGACATTTTTATCATTTTTTTCATACAAATAGAACTTTCTTTTGGTGGTGTTTAATCACCACTGGGCTTTTTTATGTTTTGCTAAATAAAAGGAAAAAGATGTAAAATTTTGAAAATAAACCTGTTTTTCTTAGCTTCTTAGTTTATACAAATAATCTTTCTTCATAAGTTTAGGCCAAAATGTATTCTGCTACATTTCTTTGGTAAAAAAAAACCCAAATCGGTGAATATTATTTAGTCTGTAGGTAAGTTATAGAGTCCTTAAACTATGGTATATATCTGAAATTTGTTAAGTCCTGATATACTGACGGCCTCATTTTGAGGCCTGAAAATGCCAGGACAATACTAATATCCCCCAGATGATCTTTTTTTTGGAAAGTAGACAGTCCAAGGTATTTAGTAAGAGGCATGGCAAATTTTTAAATTGTAATTTTTTTGTCACAATTTTTTGGAAAATGAAGAAATTAAATTTTTTTTTTTACATATTGTCACCAGTGCAGTACAGCGTTATCTTATAATGGGTTTTTTAACTATTTTTTTTTTTAATACACTGTGACCAGAGCAATAGAGTGTTACCATAGTAACACTGTACTAGTCTGAGAAAAGGATCAGGTTTTTATTTTTATTTTTACACATTATAAAGGAGTGTGAACTGTGCCTGGATGATAATTGGTAAATGATCACTGCTGATGTCCAAATTGAGAAAACTCAATTGCAATAGGTATTTGACAGGATGACAGCACTGTGCAAGGGGAAACTATTTGTTTTTCCTGTATGAGTTCAATAAAGTGTTGCTATTGTTGTTATTTGCGTCTGTGTAATTTTTTTGTTGTAATGTTTTAAATACTTTGTAATTAGAAACAACAGTAAGTGTAGAAAGCTTTACATCGGGATTGATGAAAGTCCTGCCCGGCCTTCATTTTGCTATAGGCCGGCAGCAACTGGTTAAAGTGTCATTAAACCCAGACTATGAAAAATTCTCATTATGTGCTATATAACAGAGCGTTCATACTTATAAAGCCACTAAGACATTTGTTTTCTGGAATTAAATGTACCTGGTCGATCCTGCCTTCAGCTGTCCCTACCATATTCTCTGTGCCCCCACTACAGGCTAAGGTTGTGTAGATCAGCAGGTGTCCTCTGCTGAGCATGCGCAATTTAATTTCCCTTCTAAGCTCTTAATTTCCTCCTTTTTCTTATTTGTGCAGCCCACATCATTATAGAGTAACACATGTGGGTGTACAGTATACACAGTGGTAAATGACAATCCCCTACCTTTGTCCTCCACCATGTCCTCCTATTGCTAAACACTATGTGGGCTGGATATAGTATACTGATTGATTCCATTCACTAAGAATAATCTTAGTTTTAATATAAATCAGTATTAAATATATCTAATGTAATTATTAATACCTGTAAAGTAAACAAAAGAGCCTTGGATGCAGATGCCACCTGAACAAAATGAAAGCTAGTGTCTGCCATCCCTGACTCTGCCTACACCGTATTAATGCACAAAAAATACACATTTGATGATCAATAAAGATGTATAGGGAGTTGTAAAACAGTTATTTGATATTTATAACCTAATTTGAATTGCACTTCTGAAACTTTTTTTTTTTTTAGTCATGTGACTGGCACAGCACCAATCAGGGATGGCCAGACATAGGTTCACATTATAGAGAGCATACATCAACAGAGTTAGGCCTCTTGCACATGATACTCCTGTTTGAGCATCTACTTTTTCAGACTTTTTTTGTATGTATTTGTGCGTATTTACGCACATTATCGCGTATAAGCGTTTGCATGCAAATGTGCGCAAACATATTCTCACGTTCTCATTCTGCACAATATGTAAATGGAAATTTGCGCACATTTGTGCACATTCATGCATATTTGCGCGCATGAGGTGTAAATTACTGACCAAAAAATCAGATTTTTCTATATATTTTTTTTACTGAAGAATGCACAGCGCTTGTTTACGCACCTGTGTGCATAGGCACAATTAATGGGCTGTATTTTAGCTCAGTAATAAGAAAAGCTGTACTGAGCTGTTTCAAGCTACAGTGTTCAAGAAGCTTAATAGAAGCCCCTGCAAGTGCCAAAGAACAGGGAAAGGTCATGTGACCACATAAAAGCGCTGCAGGAATAGTGTACTTCAAGGATTTAAAAAAAAACGAAATCCAGTGCCATGATATGAATGATTTATGTGAGTGGATTATGGCAATTAACACTTCTTTGTTTAGTATCATTTTAAGAATGAACCACAGTTCCTTAGTAGCCCCATGAATTCCATATAAAAAAATGATGGGGAAAGCATATGTGTATATAATAAATAAATAAATAAATATATATATATATATATATATATATATATATATATATATATTCCTCAATCATGATCTGTTGATTTCTCAAGTTAAGTTTCAGAGGTAGCATAGCAAAAAATCACTGAAGTGCAATCAATACAATCAATCATTCAGCTCTTCAGAGCTGCTCTGAAGATGAGCAATGGGAATTGTTTGTACTGATGTCAGGAGTGAGATCAGGGCTAGTAAAGTAGATTGTTGAGCATTTGAAATTCATCAGATGAATTCAATACTCATATCAACCATATACACCGTATCAGGTTTTTAATATCTGCCCTAAGGAAAAGAACCACATGTGACTTCAAAAAGATATGTTGGATTTTCTTTGGACTTTTTCAGTCCCTTCTGAAAAGTGAATTAGCAGAGGCAATTACTGTTCCTGAATGTACTGTTTCTGAAATAACATAAAGCTGTAACTGTTGTCACAGAAATGATGGATTGAATAAACCCATTAAATCATGAATTAAAGAAAACTACAGCTGCTCAGACTGCATGTTCTAGCTATACAAAAAATGTGAAAACTTATGTTTTAGAACAGGGATACGCTATTAGCGGACCTCCAGCTGTTGCAGAACTACAAGTCCCATGAGGCACAGCAAGACTCTGACAGCCACAAACATGACACCCAGAGGCAGAGGCATGATGGGTAGTTCTGCAATAGCTGTAGGTCCGCTAATTGCAAATCCCTGTTTTAGAAGATGCTGTGCGTTTTACACTGCTAGTGGAAGTGGATATATACAGTATAATTAAACATACAGCCCCCAGGCCTATTTATATAATTCATATGTAAACTAATATTCTAAAATTAGACCAATTTAATATAATCATCATCATATGAGACTCCCATTTAGATTAGAATTAAATATTGTTTTATGTGTCCTGCTTACCCTTGTTACTGGTTCTGAACTATGCTTCAGTTGTACGCATATCCAAACTCTTTAGCCTGCCACACTGCACATCTAAAAAAATAATTCCTATATGTCCTGTTTTGGTTTACATTTTCTGTAATCCCTTTCCTGCATGTGCATTCATTCACCACAGTGCTGAGCAGAACCCCCAATCTTTTGGTAACAGTTTCCATATATGTTTCAAATAGGTTTTTGCAGCTGTTTTAAAGCCGGCATCTATGTATAATATTTATTTATACCTGTCAATTAGACAGCCATATTTGCTTATATTACAATAATTTACAAGGCAAGCTTATTCTGATAACTTGTTTACACTGTGAATTTGCATGTAAAGGCTAATAGATTTCAATGCTTCTACAATATGGGGACGAAGCAGAGCCCAACATTGTATCCTGATTTATTTCCAATTTGTACATGAAACATTGCTCAAGTACTGTACAGCGATGCCATGGAGCAGTCAATATACATAAAGCACTTGAGACTCATAGTTTATTGATTCACTGCTGAAATATGTAGTGTGGCTTGCAATGGGGCTGATGGCCTAAGCCTTGTCTGAAATAGTGCCTCTATCATTCTAACCTGTGCTGGCAGAAATCCATTGTTCATTATCACAGACTTAAAGCAGGGATTCCTGGGAGCACAGAGACAGGAGTACAGTACAGGACAGGGACCTGATATTTTTATAGCCAAGAAGCCTTGGTTGTTATTATTGTAGCATTTCATTATGCCACAGATTCACATAATTCCCAGTCCTCTCAGGGTTGACTTTTTATCTAAGTTTTTCTTCTTTAAAGCTGATTTTTTATTTGTTTATAGGTTTAAGGAGGCACTATATATATATATATATATATATATATATATATATATATATATATATATATATATATATATGTATGTGTACATTTATTACAATGTTTGTTCATTGTTATGGAAATTGAATTCTGCTTAATAAGCAGTCCTGAAAAATGTAATTTTATTAGCGTAGCCACAGTAAACGTCAAATTATAATGTATAGTTATTAAAGCACATAACAAATCAATTTTACATCTCTGCTCCACTTTTTTCATAAATGCCTTTGCCATTATTTAAAATACTCGAGGATGGAAATAATAGCTACATTAACACTAGGCTTATGGTAAAAATGTCTCCGAAGCCCACAGCAGCAGCCCTATTTTTAGTTTTACTTTCTAAGGAAACCAACTAGCCTCTTCTACAACCATGAAAGAGAGAATCAGCTGTGATGTGAATAAAAATGTCATGCCGAGGTCATTATTCACTTTACTACAGCTCCAGTCTCCTCCCAAAAAAAAAAAAATCAAAGTTAGCAGCTACAAATACTGCAGCTGCTGACTTTTAATATAAAGACAATTACTTGAGTTGTCCTCACCCGAGCTGATTCTTCTTTGGGTCCAGGCACCGGCATCTTGACTAAGGAAAACCGTGAGTGAAGCCTTGTGTCCCAGAGGGCTGCTGGGGAAGGAGGGGGGCTGAACTTCCATTTGGATCGCCACAGCGATCTGACTGAAATGGGAGAAGGTACCTGTCAAAACCAGGTACCCATTCCCCCTCAAAAAGTGCCAAATATAATTTTTACTTTAAGGTAAACCTGTCTCTAATGAAAAAACTCAAACTTACTTCTCCACAGGGTCTTAACCAGTATACTAATAGCATTGCTTGCTGTCACCCTGTTACCTGTTGTCACCAGTTTTAAAAATGGAATACTTCTTGGTATATGCAAATTCATGACACTAATTTGTCCTACCATTAGTGCTAAGTGCCTGAGCAGCCAATTATTAGACCAGACTTCTGGCACATGGAGGAAGGTGCATGCTTAGTAGTGTGCATGAATTGACCTTTGGGGAAAGTACATTTTTGCACAGGATCTCTGCAGGGGCCACAAGCAGCAGCACTACTGTACTAGAGAGTGCCTAATACATAATAGAGGATGTGTTTTTTTTCCTTTTTTTTCCCCTTGGTTGATAAAAGTATACAGGGTCTTCATACCTTTAAAAGAGAAGTATGGGTTTTATAAATATAATATTTATATTCATCAAGGTGGATGCAGCATCAATTCAGTGCTGCATCTGTACCCTGCAGCTTCTAATGCCGCGTACACACGGTCGGACTTTCCGGCATACTTGGTCCGGCGGACCAGAGTGTGCCGGACAATCCGCCCGTGTGTAGGCACCGGCGGACTTTTTCCCAAAAGCCCGCCGGACCTAGATTTGAAGAAAGTTCTAAATCTTTCCGCCGGACTCAGTTTCGGGCGGAAAGTCCGCTCGTGTGTGTGCTGGTCCGACGGAAAGCCCACTCGTGTGTAGGCTGGTCCGACGGACCAGATACAACACGAGGGCAGGGTATTGCATGTCACGCTCGCTGCAATAGGTAAAACACATTTTCCTATTGCGGCGAGCGCGGGGCATACCAGGCCCTTAGATCTGGTATGGATTATAAAGGGAAGCCCCTACGCCGAAAAAAACGGCGTGGGGTCCCCCCTAAAATCCATACCAGACCCCGATCCGAGCACGCAGCCTGGCCGGTCAGGAAAGGGGGTGGGGACGAGCGAGCGCCCCCCCCCTCCTGAACTGTACCAGGCCGCATGCCCTCAACATGGGGGTGGGTGCTTTGGGGGAGGGGGGCGCCCTGCGCCCCCCCCCCAAAGCACCTTGTCCCCATGTTGATGAGGACAAGGGCCTCTTCCCGACAACCCTGGCCGTTGGTTGTCGGGGTCTGCGGGCGGGGGCTTATCGGAATCTGGGAGCCCCCTTTAATAAGGGGGCCCCCAGATCCCGGCCCCCCACCCTATGTAAATGAGTATGGGGTACATGGTACCCCTACCCATTTACCTAGGAAAAAAGTGTAAGTAATAAAACACACTACACAGGTTTTTAAAATATTTTATTAAACAGCTCTGGGGGGGGGATCTTCCTCCGGCTTCGGGGGTCTTCTTCCGGCTTCGGGGGTCCCTCCGCTTCATCTTCTCCCGGCGTCCGGTTGGTTCTTCTCCCGGTGTTCCAGTTCTTCGGCCGGCTCCTCTGCTGTCTTCAGGTAGCTCTCTTGCCAGCAGAGGTCCGGACTTCTGGGCTTCTGGGCTTCTGGGCTTCTTCTCTTCTCTTCTCCAGATGTTGACACGACGCTCTCTCCGGCTGGACTGCTCTCCGAGTGCTGCGTTGTGACTTATATAGGCGGAGACCCCGCCCCCTTTTGATGTCACAGTCCCTGGGCATGCTGGGACTGTGACGTTTTAGGGGGCGTGGTCACTGGGTGATGTTGACCACGCCCCCTAAAACGTCACAGTCCCAGCATGCCCAGGGACTGTGACATCAAAAGGGGGCGGGGTCTCCGCCTATATAAGTCACAACGCAGCCCTCGGAGAGCAGTCCAGCCGGAGAGAGCGTCGTGTCAACATCTGGAGAAGAGAAGAGAAGAAGCCCAGAAGCCCAGAAGCCCAGAAGTCCGGACCTCTGCTGGCAAGAGAGCTACCTGAAGACAGCAGAGGAGCCGGCCGAAGAACTGGAACACCGGGAGAAGAACCAACCGGACGCCGGGAGAAGATGAAGCGGAGGGACCCCCGAAGCCGGAAGAAGACCCCCGAAGCCGGAGGAAGATCCCCCCCCCCGGAGCTGTTTAATAAAATATTTTAAAAACCTGTGTAGTGTGTTTTATTACTTACACTTTTTTCCTAGGTAAATGGGTAGGGGTACCATGTACCCCATACTCATTTACATAGGGTGGGGGGCCGGGATCTGGGGGCCCCCTTATTAAAGGGGGCTCCCAGATTCCGATAAGCCCCCGCCCGCAGACCCCGACAACCAACGGCCAGGGTTGTCGGGAAGAGGCCCTTGTCCTCATCAACATGGGGACAAGGTGCTTTGGGGGGGGGGGCGCAGGGCGCCCCCCTCCCCCAAAGCACCCACCCCCATGTTGAGGGCATGCGGCCTGGTACGGTTCAGGAGGGGGGGGGCGCTCGCTCGTCCCCACCCCCTTTCCTGACCGGCCAGGCTGCGTGCTCGGATCGGGGTCTGGTATGGATTTTCGGCGTAGCGGGGTTCCCCTTTATAATCCATACCAGACCTAAGGGCCTGGTATGCCCCGCGACGGGGCTAGTAAGGTGTCAATCTCGCCGATAAAAGCGGCAAGATTGACATCCTTTTCTAGTCCCGTCGCACCTGAGTCACGTTCAAAATGAACGGACTTGTCCGTGTGTGGGCAAGTCCGTTCATTCTGAAAGTCCGCCGGAACTCCGGCGAAAGTCCGTCGGAAAGACGGGCGGACTTAGCCCGCCGGAAAGTCCCGGCGTGTGTGGGCAAGTCCGTCCGTTTTAAAGTCCGGCGCACCTGGCGGACAAAGTCCGTCGGAAAGTGTGCCGGACCAAGTAGGATAGAAAGTCCGCTCGTGTGTACGCGGCATAAGACTACAAATTCAGACTCAGTCTTCAGTGAGCAGAGGGCTGGTGACTGTCAGTGGAGCTCTATGCAAGCTGTGCGGTCAGCCAACATACTGGGGTGTAGGGGGTGGCCACAGACACAGTTGATTTAGTTAAGAACATTTTTCATTTAGCTAAATAAATTCATCAGGGGAGGACTGCCCTGGCCTGGGAGGCAAACAGAACCAACTGGCTCATTCATGGCAAGAATTGTTTTTTGTGGCCTAAAGAAAGTGCACCACACAAAGTGTGCCATGTTGATTAGTGGCCATAGTAAAAGGTGGTTGTCTTACAGTTCAATGTGACATTCCTTTTCACATACATGGATCATAGATTTATGTAAAGGGTTAAGTACTTTATGAGCAGATCAAGATGACTTGCTGCTCTATCAAAATTATATAAAGGAAATACTAAATTAAATACCAAGCCATAATCATAAATAATCCTTATCGTTCAACTTCTTGTAACAAATGCACACAACACATTTTCTTTCTTCCAACATTGACTTCCTTTGGTCTGATAACATCTCACAAAAGAAGTTGATGCCGGAAGACTTCACTTTGCCTCTTAATAAATGTAGAGATTGGATGAGGCTAAAGATCGCCTCATCCAATTTAAATTGGTGCCTCTATTTATGGGTCCACTTTGGCAGAATGCTAGAGATGTATGGCCTCGCCAGCAGACTTTGACCACATCTTTTGGCATTGTGGGGAAGTGCAAACTTTTTGGTCAGGGGTTACATACACTTTGCAGCAACCTTTATCAATACCGGTCCCTTTAACCATTCCAGCCTGCCTCTTGGGGTTGGTCAAGGACTAAACGGGCACAGAGGATGTTTCTTATCATCACATTATTTTATGCATGTAAATCTATTGTATTATCATGGTAAAAGTCAGAGGCACCATCACTAGCATTTTGAAAGGGTATTGTTAATAAATCATTACCTTTTTACAAAGCAACATATGTGACTCTGGGATGCCAGGGCAAATTTGAAAAGGTTTGGCAAAGTTGGCTGGCAGATTCGTCAACTGTTGGATGAGGCGTTCTATAGCTCTTACAAGTAGCTTTTGGGGGGGATGCTGGTCAAGGGGTATACTTTTGGGTTGCTTTTGACTATGCATGCTTGATTGTCAGTAGGCGGGAACACTAGATGATCTTGGAGGATTTGAGGGTGTCTCCTTTATATAACTATAGCTGGTTTTGTGTGGGTTTTTTTTCTATCCTAATGGACAGGGATGGGAGCGTTGCACAGGGGTAGAGGGGGAAGGGTTGATTCACATTTAGTTGTTTATGTATAGTTCTGGTCCCTGAGGCCTGCTGAGCCTGGGTATGCCCAATAGGCTCTGTGTTGTATGTTATACCCTTTTTAAAAACCAATAAAAAATCATTTAAAAACAAAAAAATAACTCGCGGGAACATGCAAAATAGCTCTTGCTCGATGCACCTCCTGGTGTGAACGAGCCCTCAGACTGGTGTGCCCCAATATATATACATAAAATTATTAATACATTTTCACCTTTTTTATAAGTGATCACATGGCCTATGTTCTCAGCTACATAAGAGGGTCATATGCTTTGTATACCTTTTATTAGCAATACACTGATCTTCCCAGTGAATGGCTGTGCGGGGGTGGGGGGGATGAATTGTCAAGTCAAGTCTTGGCCATTGGAGGACAGGCAATGCTCCCAGCACAGCCAGAAAACTGGCCACAGTGAGATAGGTGTGCTTCTATGCCTAGTGTGGTTAAGGAAGAAATACAAAGAGAACAGGATACTTTTTAACACAAGTACGTGGTACAGTAGACACATATCAGAAATATGAAATGTTGGGGGTAACATATTCTTTAACCATTTCCTGCCCGGTCTATACTACAATGACGGCCGAGCGGGACTGCTCTAGTTCATGGACCACGCTGTGGCGTCATATGTCACCCGTGTTCACAGCAGATGACAGATCAGTGTATCAACCTGCTGCTGGTACCATGTGATCGCTGTGACCAATCACAGCAGATCACATGACAGTTGTACACAATGGATTGCTTTTATTCATGCCATTCATTGTGTACTATTGTGTTGATCTCTGTGATTGGTCACAGTGATCACATGGTACAGACAGGGCCAATCATAGCCCATCTGTACCATGTGATGAGCAGTGACCAACCACAGCTAATCACAATAGTAAACACTGAATTAATCGATTTCATTCAGTAAAAATAGTTGTTTATAACAGTGATATTCACTGTTATTCGCAATCGTAGTGTACAAAAAAAAAATCCAGATCACTGTTGCTCAGTTGCTCTGGTCATATATAATATATATATATATATATATATATATATATATATATATATATATATATATATTTATAAAAAGAATGTAATAAAAAAAAAAAATATTAAAAAAGTTATTACAATTTTTATTTTTTTTTGTTCTTTTTTTACATACTGTCACCAGTCAATGTCCCTGATCACTGCCACACCAGTTATATGATGACGCTGTACTGCACTGGTGATAGTATGTGAAAAAATAATTTTTTTTTACATTTCTTAATTTTCCCCAAAATGTTGACAAAAAATTACAACTTCAAAAAACTTGCCATGCCTCTTACTGAATACATTGGATTGTCTACTTTCCAAAAATGGGTAATTTGAGGGTATTTATGCTGTCCTGGCATTTTTGAGCCTCAAGAAATGAGATAGGCCGTCAGTGCATCAAGATTGAATAATTTTCATATACTGTGTATATGCAGTGTGTGTGTGTGTATATATATATATATATATATATATATATATATATATATATATATATATATATATATATATATATTAGTAGCGGCCCGTCCAGTGGTACAGTAGACACAAAAAAAAAGGTCACTTTAAGAGTGACTGGGCGCCGCACATGGGCAACCGATTTGCTCACGTTTAGGGAGTGTCCAGGGCGCTAGAGATGCGCCCGCAAACACTCCCCCATTCTCCAAGCTCCAGTGATTTGCCATTGCAGCATGTGTGGGCGGTGCTTTTCGCTGCACCGTGTCACTTCCGGTCTCTCTGCTCACTGTGTTTGGGGTGAGTGGAGGAGTGGACTGTGACAGACCGGCGGCGCGTGGTGTGTGGGAGACGAAGCAGGCCTGATTGACTCCTAGGCTTTGCTGGCGCGGCTTCTCTAAGGTATGTAAACCGCCGTGGGCTCAGTGTGTGTCAGGCTCGTTGTCACGGACCGGACAGTGTGTCTCTCTCTCTTCTAGCTGACTCAGTCGCTGAGTTTGTATGTGGCCACGGAGCTGCCCCTCTGCTCCGCACACACTAATCCCTGGAGGCCTGGCTGGACCCTTCGTCACCTTCCCTGCGCTTCTCTGCAGTGCTCTGCCCCCCTCTCAATCTCGCCAATCACTCAGTGAGTGACTGGGGGGGGGTCTGTGCTGATGATGGGGGGTGCAGACCTGGGGGGGTGGTTATTGTGCAGACGGGGGTGGTAATTGCGCAGACCCACCGTCTGCACAATTACCACCCCCTGTCTGCACAATTACCCCCTCCCATCTGCACAATTACCCCCCTCCCGTCTGCACAATTTCCCCTCATCTGCACAATTACCCCCTATCTGCACAATTGCCCCCCAGGTAATTGTGCAGGGGAGGTAATTGTGCAGACGGGGGTGGTAATTGTGCAGATGGGAGGTGGTAATTGTGCAGGCGGGGGGGTGGTAATTGTGCAGACAGGGGGTGGTAATTGTGCAGATGGGGGGTGATAATTGTGCAGACGGGGGGTAATTGTGCAGATTAGGGGTGGTAATTGTGCAGACAAGGGGCAATTGTGCAGATGGGGGGATGGTAACTATGCAGACTGGGGGATGGTAACTGTGCAGACTGGGGGGTGGTAATTGTGCAGATGGGGGGTGGTAATTGTGCAGACGGGGGGTGGTAATTGTGCAGACTGGGGGGGTGGTAATTGTGCAGACTGGAGGGTGGGGTAATTGTGCAGATGGGGGTGGTAATTGTGCAGACGGGGGGTTGTAATTGTGCAGACTGGGGGGTGGTAATTGTGCAGACTGGAGGGTGGGGTAATTGTGCAGACTGGGGGGTGGGGTAATTGTGCAGACTAGGGGGAGGGGGGTAATTGTGCAGACTGGGGGTGGGGGTGTGGTAATAATGCAGACGGGGGGGTAATTGTGCAGATGGGGAGGGGTGGTAATTGTGCAGACAGGAGGGGGGTAATTGTGCAGATAGGGGGTAATTGTGCATACTGGGGGGTGGTAATTGTGCAGATGGGGGGTGGTAATTGTGCAGACTGGGGGGTGGTAATTTTGCAGACTAGGGGGAGGGGGGTAATTGTGCAGACTAGGGGGAGTAATTGTGCAGACTAGGGGGAGGGGGGTAATTGTGCAGACTGGGGGTGGGGGGGGGTGGTAATTATGCAGACAGGGGGGATAATTGTGCAGATGGGGAGGGGTGGCAATTGTGCAGACAGGGGGTAATTGTGCAGATGGGGGGTGGTAATTGTGCAGATGGGGGGTGGTAATTATGTAGACTGGGAGGTGGTAATTGTGCAGACAGGGGGTAATTGTGCAGATGGGGGGTGGTAATTGTGAAGACCGGGGGGTGGTAATTATGCAGACGGCGGGGTAATTGTGCAGATGGGGGAGTGGTAATTGTGCAGATGGGGGGTTGGTAATTGTGCAGATGGGGGGGGGTAATTGTGCAGACTAGGGGGAGGAGGGATTGCGCAGACTAGGGGGAGGGGGGAATTGTGCAGACTGGGGGGGTGGTAATTGTGCAGACTAGGGGGAGGGCGTAATTGTGCAGACTGGGGGTGGGGGTGTGGTAATTTTGCAGACGGGGGTAATTGTGCAGACGGGGAGGGGTGGTAATTGTGCAGACAGGAGGGGGGTAATTGTGCAGACGGGTAATTGTGCAGATGGGGGGATGGTAATTGTGCAGATGGGGGGAGGTAATTGTGCAGACAGGGGGTAATTGACATGTTATATACCAGGCTTTGTGAGAAATTCTATATACCGGCTTTGTGAGAAATGCTATGTACCAGGATTTGAGGTCTGATGGGGCAGGAATTGAGACTGATCTGAGAGGTGAAGGGACAGGAATTGGGATGGGCACAGTGGCTGCGTTTGGTACAGTGGCGGCAATTGATGGGCACAGTGGCTGCTTTTGGCACAGTGACGGCAATTGATGGGCACAGTGGCTGCATTTGATGGTACAGTTTCTGCTTTTGATGGTACTGCAATTGATGGGGTTTTTTTTCAGAATTTTTCAGTTTGTTTGCGCCCCCCTAAAAAAATTTTGAGCACCAGCCGCCACTATATATACAGTATCTCACAAAAGTGAGTACACCCCTCACATTTTTATAAATATTTTATTATATCTGTTCATGTGACAACACTGAAGAAATGACACTTTGCTACAATGTAAAGTAGTGATTGTACAGCTTGTATAACAGTGTAAATGTGCTGTCCCCTCAAAATAACTCAACACACAGCCATTAATGTCTAAACCGCTGGCAACAAAAGTGAGTACACCCCTAAGTGAAAATGTCCAAATTGGGCCCAATTAGCCATTTTCCCTCCCCGGTGTCATGTGACTCGTTAGTGTTACAAGGTCTCAGGTGTGAATGGGGAGCAGGTGTGTTCAATTTGGTGTTATCGCTCTCACTCTCTCATACTGGTCACTGGAAGTTCAACATGACACCTCATAGCAAAGAACTCTCTGAGGATCTGAAAAAAAGAATTGCTGCTCTACATAAAGATGGCCTAGGCTATAAGAAGATTTCCCAGACCCTGAAACTGAGCTGCAGCACAGTGGCCAAGACCATACCATGGTTTAACAGGACAGGTTTCATTCAGAACAGACCTCGCCATGGTTGACCAAAGAAGTTGAGTGCATGTGTTCAGCGTCATATCCAGAGATTATCTTTGAAAAATAGACGTATGAGTGCTACCAGCATTGTTGCAGAGGTTGAAGGGGTGGGGGGTTAGCCTGTCAGTGCTCAGACCATACACCGCACACAGCATCAAATTGGTCTTCATGGCTGTTGTCCCAGAAGGAAGCCTCTTCTAAAGATGATGCACAAGAAAGCCCACAAACAGTTTGCTGAAGACAAGCAGACTAAGGGCATGGATTACTGGAACCATGTCCTGTGGTCTGATAAGACCAAGATAAACGTATTTGTTCAGATGGTGTCAAGCGTGTGTGGCGGCAACCAGGTAAAAGGAACAAAGACAAGTGTGTCTTGCCTACAGTCAAGCATGGTGGTGGGAGTGTCATGGTCTGGGGATGCATGAGTGCTGCTGGCACTGGGGAGCTACAGTTCATTGAGGGAAATGTGAATGCCAACATGTACTGTGACATACTGAAGTAGAGCATGATCCCCTCCCCTCGGATACTGGGCCGCAGGGCAGTATTCCAACATGATGACCCCAAACATACCTCCAAGATGACCACTGCCTTGCTAAAGAAGCTGAAGGTAAAGGTGATGGACTGGCCAAGCGTCTCTACAGGCCTAAACTTTATTGAGTATCTGTGGGGCATTCTCAAACAGAAGGTGGAGGAGTGCCAGGTCTCCAACATCTACCAGCTCCGTGATGTTGTCATGGAGGAGTGGAAGAGGACTCCAGCGGCAACCTGTGAAGCTCTGGTCAACTCAAAGCCCAAGAGGGTTAAGGTAGTGCTGGAAAATAATGGTGTCCACACAAAATATTGACACTTTGTTCCCAATTTGGACATTTTCACTTAGGGGTGTACTCACTTTTGTTGCCAGCGGCTTAGACATTAATGGCTGTGTGTTGAGTTATTTTGAGGGGACAGTAAATTTACTCTGTTATACAAGCTGTACACTCACTACTTTACATTGTAGAAAAGTGTCATTTCTTCAGTTTTGTCACATGAAAAGATATAATAAAATATTCACAAAAATGTGAGGGGTGTGAGATACTGTGTGTATACATGTGTGTGTGTGTGTATGTATATATATATATATATATATATATATATATATAAATATATATATATAAATATAAATATATATATATATATATATATATATATATATATATATATATATATATATATATATATCATATTTTGTGGACTCTATAACTTTCCTAGAGACTAAATAATAAACATTGATTTGGGTTATTTATACCAAAGAAATGTAACAGAATCATTTTTTGGCCTAAATGTATGAAGAACATTTATTTGCAAAATTTTATAACAGAAACAAAGAAAATGTGTTTTATTTTAAAAATATTTGTTTTTTAGTTTATTTAGCAAGAAAAAAAAAACAGCAGTGATTAAATACCACCAAAAGAAAGCTCTATTTGTGTGAAAAAAATGATGATTATTTCATATGGGTACAATGTTTCATGACTGCGCAACTGTCATTCAGAGTGCAGCAGCACTGAAAGCTGAAAATTGGGCTGGGCAGGAAAGGGGTGAAAGTGCCCAGTATTGAAGTGGTTAAGTAAAAAAAACACTGATACATGAGATGCTTTCTGTTTTTAACCCCTTGGCGCTGGCCCACGCAAATATGCGGCCTCTCTGCGCCTGGTCCTTAGCGCCGAGGGACCGCATATTTGTGTAAATTGTTGCCTATACACCCATGCCAAGAGTGCATGTGCTGCGCACTCCAAGCACAGTTGCCGTCACCTAACCGAACATTTTTGGACCACACGACTGCTGTGATAGCCAGTCACGGCAGTCACGTGATCTTAAGCTGCCTCCCGGCGTCATAAACCTCTTAAAGGGCCGGGAGGTGCTAGTCCCAAGAGGTTAAACTAATGATAAAAGGTCAATGTTTAGGCACAGCTTGTCATAGCTTTCTACTGTGCAGACAGTAAATACATTTTTGTATATTTTTCATTACAGAATGGCACTGAATGGAAACCAGAATCTTGTCAAGACTGTACTTGCCATGACAACATAGCAATATGTGAAATGACGTTTTGCAGGGATCCACAATGTGACTTTACAAAGGTACTGTAAAAGTTTGGGAATCTCCCATTTTATATCTGAAATCTTTTTTCTTGAAAAAATTTGTAATTTTCATGCTCATAGGAATACAGGCAGTCCCGAGTTGTGAATAACTCCTACTTACGAATGAACATCAATGCCAGCTGCTTGTGCTCCACGCTGGTTCTGGATACCTCTGAGCAGCTATCTTGCAGAGCTGGACACATTCCACACTGCAGTACTACATATACTGCATGGCCAGAAGAGCCCCAGATAATATAACTGCATGCCCAGAAGCGCCCGGAACATCCCACATCCCAGCACAGGCTGAAGTTACACTTGAAAATGCACTGTTCCGACTTACACACAAATTACACTTAAGAACAAACCTACAGCCCCTATTGTGTTCTTAACCCGGGGACTGCATGTATGCATGTGTCCACATCCATTTTATCCATCACTTTAGTAGTAAAAGAGAAAAATTACTTATTTACACGCCTCACTGATGCGTGTCATCATAATTTAACTTGACATCATTAAATATATATATATATATATATATATATATGGCTCAAAGTTTGTGGAAACCTGACCATGACACTTATGTGAGCATCCTTCCATGATCCCTACATGATTCTCCAGTCAACACTTTGGATTAGGGAGGTGTTGAATGGAGAACTCTGCAGGGGGCACATCAGACTGCTAGAGATCTGGATCTCTGCTCTCGGTATGGGAGCTGAGCTTGGACTTCTACCAGCACAGGGCAGCTTAAAGCTAAACCCTAGGCAAAATTACCAGCCAACACCAGCCAATACTGACAAGCCTTTCTTGTTATTGAAAAGTGTTATATGAAAAATGCAACTGTTGGAAAATATACACACAGGTATTGATTTACTAAAACTGGAGTGCAAAGTTTGGTGCAGTTCTGCATAGAAGCCGATCAGCTTCCATTTTTTTTCTTTGCCAAAGCTTAATTAAACAAATTGAAGTTAGAAGCTGATTGGCTACCATGCACAGCAGCATTAGATTTTGCACTCTCTAGTTTTAGTTAATTAACCCCACAGTATGTTTTTTTTTTTTTTAACATTTGCTATTTGAGTTAAATGCCAGTGGTTGTTAACTGGACCTGGCTGTGTACACTTAGAAACACACATGCACATATGCAGAGGAGCATACGCAAGCAAACACTATTTTGCCAGCAAGAGAGAATAAACACTACTGACTTCCAGTGCTGGAGCCTCTGGGACTACCCTCTAATTCATTGGTTCCCAACTCCCCTGGCACCACAAACTGGGGGGGGCAGGCTGTCACCTGGGGAGAGTGATGTTGGGGGTGCTGCCTGTCACCTGGGGGGCATTGCAGTCTGGGTTTCACCAGTGCTCTGTGGAATCTTGTCCCTGGCCCCCTTATTCTTCCCTTCTCATTGTTCATGACCACAGAGAGGGAAAGGAGTAGGGGTCCTGGGAGAAGGGAAGCAGGAGCCCTCTGGGGCATGTAGGGTGGCAGTGAAGGTTGTGTTGCCTCGCCCGCTTGCACCTCGTCACACGGCCCGGCCCCTAGCAGGCTATAGCCCAGCACCAGTCTGCAGCCAGAGGGTTGTGGACCTCTGCTCTAGCTGATAGGCAAAGTTAACATTTGTGTATTCATTCAAACATTTACAGTAATTTAAGCTACATTTAGCACACCCCCAACATTCAGGAATTCCTTTAACTTACATTTAGCACACCCAATTTAGAAATTCAAATACAGCTACGTTAAGCATGGGAAAGGCCATTATATGTGAAAGTTGTATTAACGGTTTGAATAATCAGTATTACAGAAATAAAAATCAGAATTAAGCCGTTACAAAAAGTTTTCTACCTGCAAGACTGAGCCATCTGGGAAATTATAAGGTGTGAATTTTGCACAGAGCAATTTTAGAATTTACAACCTGCATCAAACTCAAATTTGTTTTATCTGCAGTAAATGAAAGCCAAATGTGTTATATATTATTTCTGTGCAGCAAGAACAGGAAAATATACAAAACATAAGAGATAATGCATTTTTAATTCCCTTGGCTCAGAATGATTTACAAATGTTCCATGGTATACCGTACAATGCACTGTGTATTGCGTTATATTTTATTATATTATATGCTTTGCACTTTTGCAACTGCATTCAGCACACCAGCCTAGGTTCTATTACTTTCAAGATCACTTTATAAGAAAAAGTTATTTCCCTAAGACTGTTTGTTTTGCTTTTATTACAGCGCATACATTGTAAAACTAGCTGAAAGTAAGTTTTTGTTGTTATTTAGGGAGAAGTCTTTCGAATAGAACATAATAAGTGCTGTCCAGAGTGTACTTCAGGAAAAGAAGGTGCTTGTCAGTATGAAGGACAGGAACATGCAGTAAGTGCTGTTTTTCTATTGTAAACTTTACCATATCTATCATATTGATGTTTGATATTATAAAGAGAACATATTGTCAGTACATGGCCAGCACAGTCCTTCTCAAAGATGTAATCAGCAGGTGTAAAAGGGGACCCGACTTGCCCTGCACATTACAGCTTTAAAGATTATTTCCTTTTTTTTCTTTGCTGAAAGTGTAACTTTTCAAAATTATATGCAGACATACAGTATATAAGGAAGGATGAGATCATTTTTGAACATTAATATTCTTGGGGTCTCATCATTACCTCACATGCATATCCAGTGTCAAGTCTGTGATCTCCCATCTAGCAGAAGTTGTCATTCATATTATTATTTGTTGACAGGCTCTGGGTCTGTGTTATGAACATCACTTTGAGAAGCTTTTAAGATAATTTAGAATTCATTCATTAACAGGTTAATTTGACCTGCATTTAACTTTCTTTTAACATGCATTTGACATGCTTAAAGCAGGTTTTGCATACCCATAGAAACCCATCTGACATTAATGAAAGCTCATGGACATAGGCCCTGAAGGAACTCTGTCACAAATTTGAAAAAAAATGAAAGCAAAAACTGTGCAAGATTTTTTTTTTTTTTACCTACCTATCCAGCTGCAAGTTCCCTCATATCTTCGATCTCTTGCAGATCAGATAGCACAATATTGTGCTGTCTTCTTTAGTGATGTAGGGGCCAGTGGAATGGAACCACAGCCCATGGCATAGTATACAGGCATTGGACACACCCTGAAGTGTGTTGGATGCTGAAGGACCCTTTCACACGGGCGGACTGATCGGGTCTGCCTGTCAGTTTTTTAGGATTCGACCATTCATTGCCCACTATGGAGCAATGGATTTAAAAAGGACATATGTCCATTTACACCCGCCGTCATCCAGTCTGGCAAAAACAGACGGATGGGGGATCCATTATCCATCCATCTGGCGGATTGGATTAGAAGACAGTAGGATGTAAACTGAAAGGCGGTCCATTTACATCTGACTGTCCATAGAGAAAAGCAGGCTGTGCCCGTGTCCACTCTGCATAAGCGGAGCAGACATGGACCTGTCATCCGCCTGCTCAGCTGGGATCAGCGGACAAATACCTCGCTAAGCAGGCGGATCCGCTGGTGGAGTCCACCCATGTGAAAGAGCCCAAAGATTCTCCTAGCGGCTTTCCCCTGGGACAAGCAAGTATAAACTTTTTTTTTGGAGGGTATAGCTTTAATTTTTTAAATCACCCTTAGAGGTAATCATACTGAAATATGGGGGCTGCCACTGCTGACCTGCTGCTAAAAATGCTAGTTATCATTCTGTCTCTGGCATCAGTAATTCTGATAATGACTATGCTCAGGCATGCAGGTTAGGAAAGACAGCATGAAGGCAGAACTCTGACTCTCTATGCTAGTTTCAGGTGAGTGAGTCAGAAAGCACTGAAGTCATTTGTCAGAATTATAGTGAGGGAAATAGTATTTTCATAAGAAGTGGTAAGCTTTGGTTATCAGTAGTACTACAGGCTTGTCAGAGTGCTGTCTACCTCACTTTTTTTTTTTTTTAAATTCTGTTTATTGTTTTTTTTCTTTTTTTATATCATACAACAATGGGCTCGTCCAAGGACCGTGCCCATAAGGTCAACATGACCTTATTGTCTATCTAACAAAGACCAACTATCTAACAATCTTCCCCCCCCCCCTCCCCACCCCTTGAACCACAGCCCGACATATTATCATAAATCAATACAGCAATTTTCATGGTATGTACGCACTGTTTCCCCTGTGACAGGAATTGCAACATTCAGTGTCTCTAGTTTCCAAATGTAGTAATTGGCATTAAATGATTAGGACCTTCTGGCTTTTATTGTCCAACAGAGGGTATCACTTTGCTTAAATTAAATTACATTAAATTTTTCCCCCACTAACCCACTGTGCTATTGGATTTAAACCACGCTTGCCACACCCTATCAAATTTTTTCATGCACCCTCTGGCCTCGTATGTGGCTTTGTAATACAGAAGCATGGAGTTTACCAGGCCTTTCCATGCAGCAAAACTCGGGGCTTTAGATTTTTTCCATTCCAAAAGAATGGCTTTCTTACCATAGAAAAACAAGACATTTAGCATTGTTCGCATGGCCCTTGAGGGTACCACTTCATCTACCAATTCTAGCAAACACACCCTAACAGTCATTGGGATCGGTACTGATATCACTTCAGTAATACATGTCGTGACATCAGTCCAAAATTTTTGAATGTGTGGGCAGCTCCAAAAAATGTGGTCAGCGTCAGCTGGCGAATATGAGCATCTCCAGCATTCCGCCGACACTATGGGAAAGATCTTATTCAGTCTAGCAGGCGTATAGTAGCTTCTATGAAGGAATTTAAACTGAATCAGTCTATCTCTCGCCGATACCAGATGTTTAAATGGCTGCGTCCATAGATCATCCCAGTCCTCTCCCTGTACCTCTGGGACTTCCCCCTCCCATTTTTTTCTGCATCTATCAATCGCCAATGGCGTTACCTTAAAGAATTCCTTGTAAGTATTTGAGAGAGGCTTGACCAGATCAACGTCTGATAACATAGCTTCAAGAGACGAGGGCAAGGATTCTACCCCCACCTTGCGAAACTGCATCTGATATGCATGACGAATTTGCAAAAACCTAAATAGATAAGAGTTTGGGAGATCATGCCTTGACTGTAATTGTGAAAAAGTTAAAAGTTCACCATATATTGTAATATCCCCCAACGTCTTGATACCTTTAATTGCCCAAATCATGGGATCCGGTAAATTATAAAATTGTGTTAACCTTGGGTTCATCCATATGGGAGTTGATGGCGACACTCCCCCGTAACTGGGACATGCTAATTTAACTGCTGTTTCCCAGGCCTTAATAGTGGCTTTCATTGTCAAAGTTAAAGGTAACTCAGACCTGAAGCCCCTAAACAGAGCAAACTTGAGACTTTCATATGACCCCAAATGTGCCGCTTCCAGTACTGTAGCTGCATCTCCATCCTCAGTCGTCAGCCACCTATGAGCAAAGACCATCTGTCCCGCTATGTAGTATTTTTGCCAGTCTGGCAATGCCAGGCCTCCCCGATCTCCTGGTTCCTGCAACACCCTATACCCAATTCTTGGAGGCTTAGGGGCCCAAAGGAAGGATGAGATGATACTGTCCAGCTTTCGAAAATACGATTTCGGAACCCAGACAGGTGCATGTCTCAGAAAATATAGTACCACCGGGAGAAATTTCATTTTCAATAAGCTGATGCGGCCTATTAATGATAGCGGAAGTTTTGTCCATGTTAGTACTTTCTGCTATAACAATGTTATTTGGGGTAACAGGTTAAGAGATATGTAGTCTTGAATGTTCGCTGTGATCTGTATGCCAAGGTACCTAATGGAGGAAACCCACTCTAACTGCAAGTCAGGGTCTGCATCTGCTCTAGCCCCCGGGTCTATCGGTAGGACTGATGACTTATTCCAATTCACTTTTAGACCTGAAAACATTGCGAAGTGATTAATAATTCCTAATGCTGCTCTTAGGGAGTCCCTGGGGTCTTCCAAAAAAAGCAGCATGTCGTCTGCGTAAAGTGCCAAAGTTTCCTTTATGGTTCCTACCCGAATGGATTTTATTGCGCTGGCTGATCTCAATGCAACTGCCAGAGGTTCCAGTGCAATGGCAAACAGAAAGGGGGATAATGGGCAACCCTGCCGAGTTCCCCTACCCACTTCAAAAAAATCTGAGGTGGAGGTTCCCAATCTGATTGCTACTTTTGGATGATTATAAAGCATGGCCACCCACCTCCTAAAGTATGGCCCGAACCCCATAATCTCCAGGACCTTAAACATGAAGGACCAATCCACTGAATCGAAGGCCTTTTCAAAGTCAATAGATACTACTATTCTAGTACCAGGGGTCATTGAGTGAACTTGCAGATGAGTAAAAAATCTTCTTAAGTTAGTGTCTGTCGACTTCCCCGGCATGAAGCCGGTTTGATCTATGTTGATGATCGAGGGGATTACTGTAGCCAACCTCATGGCCAGTACTTTAGTCAGAATTTTAAGATCTGTATTTAATAATGCTATAGGCCGATATGAGGCACATTCCTGTGGGTCTTTCCCTGGCTTTAACAAAAGGACCATATAAGCCTCCAACATGGAATCAGCCAGGGCGTTATGTTCAGGACAGTATGCCAGTAGTGTGTTAATTCTCGGGGCCAGGACCTCCACATTTGCCTTATAGAAGTCTGCTGGAAACCCGTCTGGGCCAGGAGCTTTATTTGGGGGAAATGTAAAAATTGCCTGTTCAATTTCCTTCTTGGTAATTTTGGCTTCTAAAGTATTCCTGTCCGCATCGGTAAGTTTTGGTATTGGCAAGCCCTCAAGTAAGGAATCTAAATCTGTCGGGTCATAAGCAGGGATTGGAGAATAGAGAGAGGAATAAAACCGGACAAACTCTTGCATAATCTGTTTTGGTTCACTAAGTATAGATCCTCCCTGGGTTTTGATGAGCGAAATATTTGTAATCTGTCGAGAGTCAGCGACCAACATGGCCAATAGTTTCCCATTTTTGTCTCCCTCTGCGAAGACCGTCTGAGCTCCTTTAACCATTTCTACCCGGGCCTGTCCCGTAAAATGCAGTGAAATGGATCGTCTTGCTTCCAGCAAGGCGTCATAAGATGTTCTTGTAGAGGATCCCGTATGGGCCTCTGCCGCTTCTCTTTCCTTGTTCTCCAGAATTTCTATCTCTTCCCTATCCTGCTTGCGGGTTGTTTTAATGGCGGAGATAAATTCCCCTCTCGTCACTACCTTGAAGGCATCTCACCGAGTCACTGCCTTGAAGGCATCCGCCGAGTCAACATTGGAGGACCAATATGTGTCCATGGCCTTAGTTACCTGAGCGGAAACTTGCTCATTTTGTATCCAGCCGGGTGAAAGCCTCCATCCCCCTCCCCGTGTTCCCGAACCAAGGATCAGAGTAACAGCCAGGGGGTTGTGATCAGTCAGACCACCAGCTAAATACTCTGTGTCTTTCACATATGGTAGCAAGAGATTATTCTCGAAAGCAAGATCAATCCTTGCTGCAGGTCTATGTGCCGTTGACACGTGTGAAAAGCACCTATCCGTTGGATGCTTCCAACGCCATAACTCCGTGAGATTGGCCACAGATTGCCATCCATTCAGGTCACTGGAGCTTCCCCTAGATGGGTTAGAGCTATCCAATGCTGCATCAAGAACCGCATTGAAATCTCCCAAAACCATCACAGGAAGGTGAGCATAAGGTGCTAATTTAGGCAAGAGATCATATAATATTTTAGCCTGAAATGGAGGAGGTACATATACATTTATTATCATGAGAGTTCTATGACATATATCTAGGACTATTGCCACATAGCGACCATTTGGGTCTGTGAATACCTGATGTATCGTGCAAGAGAGATTTTTGCATATCAATATGGAAACACCCCTAGCAAACGTGGAATAGGTTGAGTGTATTGCCCTTTGAATCCATGGTTTGCGCAAAGAGAGGATTCTACTGCCATCCAGATGTGTTTCCTGTAGCAGTATTATATGTGGGCGAGTTTGTTTAATGTATTGGAATATGGAGGCCCTCTTAAGTTTGTGATTCAGGCCCCTAACATTCCAAGACACAATCTTGACATCCGCCATCCTTGTATCTACCACCATCTGTCATCAACCGGATGTTTATCCATATAGGGGGGTCACCCCAACATAGCTTATCCATCACTACTGTACTAGAGATTAAAATAAAACATGTGTCCCTATGTCGAGCTGTGGTTACAAAACTTCCCTCCCATGCTTTTATACCAGAAACAAAACTCCCCAGTCCAGTATATAGCTTATTCCCTAAACAAAACAGCAGCACCAAAAAAAACCTTGCGGTGACCTCCCGCCACAGCAATCGAAAGTTCGGCAGCACTTTAACTGGTCTTTTAGCACCTCCACACACTCCTACTGTATTAGTTAGAGTCCATTAGGCGTTTCCATAAGGACTACTTGAATTCCTAACCCACATTACATGTGAATTACTCAGGATACTCTGATAAGAGAAAATAACTTATAATAGAAGAAAAATGAAAAATTTTCCTCTCAAAAATGAAAGTCCCTGGATAGAGATACAGAATCACCCCTTTTAACCTCACTAGGGATGTAGAACATGTGCGTCAAATAATTTAACTGTGATCAGCAGTACCATATAGCAACTCCATATGTACTGTACACCCTGTAGCGTAAATTATAATAATAAAGTGGGGGTGTCAATGAGAGTTATTTCTTGTTGGGGACTTCTTGAAGGAGAATATGAGCCTTCGTGCCATGCTATGTTGGTGTGAATCTCAACAGATCCACGCTTCCTCATCATTACTCATAAGCATGGACTCCATAGAATATAGCCGAAAACAAAAAAACCCAAGAAAAGTTAAAAATATAAAAAATATATAAAAAGGCAAAATGTAGAGAAAAAAAGGCAGCAGAAAAATAAGAAAAAAATATAATATGAATGACATATTAGTGAAAAACTAAAGCCAATTCCACAAGGCCTCACCCCATAGCCTCCACTTCAGGAGGATGATGTCATTGTATATTCAGCGTGTTATAGTTCCTTGTCCATCCATTCGCTGGCCTCCTCTGGGTTCTCAAAAAATTTCACCGACCCCTTATGCTGGATCCTGAGTTTGCTAGGATATAGCATACTGTATTTGACTTCTTTTTCTCTCAGGCGTCTTCTGACCTCATTGAAGGATCTGCGTTTTTGCTCTGTCGCAGCTGAGAAATCTGGAAATAGCATTATGCGCGCGTTGTCATGCTTCAGCTCCGGTGTCTGCCTGGCCTGCATCAGGATCATGTCATGATCACGGAAGTTCAAGAAGCGGACCAGGAACGGTCTGGGGAAAGCCCCTGGGGGTCTGTTGCCCATCGGGACCCTGTGCGCTCTCTCGACCACATATGTAGGGGGCATGTCTGGCATGGCTAGCAGTTGTGTAAAGAAATGTTCAGCAAACTGTGCAGGCCTGTCCCCCTCAGCTCCCTCAGGGAGACCCACCACTCTTATATTATTCCTCCTCTGTCGGTCTTCTGCATCTATGGCTTTATGCTGAAGGGATCTGACCTGATCTCTGAGCTCTGCAATTTGCGCTCCGTAATCATGAGAAGTGTCTTCTATGTCAGAGACACGTGTCTCCACGGTGGTTAGTCGGCCTCGGATTTTATCCAAATCATGCCTGATTAGATTGCACTCTGATGAGAGATGATCAATGCGCCCCATGAGCTCTGCTTTGCTAGCATTGATTGCCTCTAGAATCGGCCTTGTGATAGCTTCAGCATCCACTGCAGGGTTCAGCTCACCTGCTCCCTCCGTCCCCCCTGCATTCTCTGTGTGAGCCATCTTACCAGGATGTGTCTTAGCGCGCTGCTCTTTCGGAGAGGAAGACAAGATGGCGGGGGCGGGGCCAGGCGCTGTGTCCTTAATGGAGCGTGTCTGCCGCTGATCTAACGGTGCCTTTCCGGTCTTTTTCAATGTTGAAGAAGGCATCCCCAAGTTCAGCGTTCTCTCCCCCACCAGATCTGAAGTTTGTGGGTCAGACTATTCACTCTGTAGCTGCGGATGATAATCAGGAGAGCGGAGCTGTGGAGAGGTGCACCCTGCCTCAATCACATCCAGCCGGAAGTGTCTACCTCACTTTTAATGTGTAAACATTCATAAATGTAGGCATGCAGTCAATGGCAAACATGCAGGGATTTTGGCAGGTGAGAAGTCAGTGTTTTACAGGTGTCAACATATCAAGTGCATCAGCAGTTTTTTATAGCATAGGTTTAACGTAAAGCCAATAAAGCTTTGCCCTCCCAGATGTAAAAATTGTGGCACTCCACTGTGGCAACCTTTTATGAATCTGTAGTGTGAGCTTTCATTGGAAGTTAATAAATTATTTTTATTTACCTCTGAAATTTGTAATTATTATTTGGTCAAATCCAGTGCTTGCCTCAGGGAAGTGCATTTACCGTATTCTAATTACATGCATTCATCAAAATCTGATTTTAGTAATTATATATTTGAAATGGGTACAATTAAAATGTTTCCATCAGAACGCCAGGAGGACAGAGGGAAAAAAAAAAAAATCAGTTTTCTTGATTATAAACTAATGCTCCCCAAAAGTTTTGATATCAGGAAGGGCTGCTATTAACATCACAAAACTTGTGGGCCAGTGCCTACAACAGTAGGGTTAGAGGGGGCAGCTGCAAGTTCCAAAATAAACTAGCATTTCCTGATATTATTTCTGTCCACCTCTTGTCACTTGTTACTAAATTCAAAAAGAGAACTGTAGACCTGGGGATCTCCTTTTCAAAGCGGCAAATACAATGGATCTTGAGCCTTGCACACGCATCCATTTCCATCAGGTTTTAAAATTCTATTGGGCTTGGAACAGAGTCCTTAAAATACTGTACTAAACTTTTCCACTGTGTTTACTCCTATCCTGGAGGTGTCAACAACACAAGCAAGTGTTGCAGTGTTTTTGTAATCAAGTGAAAGAGTTTTTTTCCAATTTTAATGATATGATTTTTGGAGAATGACCCAGCGGCTTTCATCCTCCATCCCACGCACCTGTTAATGAAGTGCTATAAACAGTCACTTTACTTATTAAAACTCTACTCTTTTTGATCCGCTAACCTACTACACTCTGTTCTATTGCTGGACTTGAAGGGTAAGGAGGCAACTATGCGGTAAGGAGACAACTCAGTTTGCTCTATTCCCCTCTCCATCTCTCCCTGCTCCCATATCCCCTTCCTTCTATTTTGTTTTTTTTTTCTTCCTCTAAACTAGGATTTTCTTGTTTCGTGGATATTTTAAAAAATCCTGCCTGAATCTATTGAAACAGGACCCTGCTATGTCACAACTTTCTTTTTTTGGGCACTCACTGAGGAATGAAGGCAGAGAGAAGCCAACAATGAAGAATTCATTCTTTTGCCATCGGGAGAATACTTGCTTGTACTTGTTTGTTTGATCTCTGCCTCACTGACATGGGTTGGGCTATACCCTCCTTTTCTGTCTGTTATAAGAAAAAGCAAGAATCAAATTGGAGTCCCAATAAGTCCTAATGGGGAGTAGAGAAAATGGTGCTTGGGCTCCAAGTGTCTTCCAGTCACTCATACAATGGTAAATGAAAATAGGCAGCCTGCAACCCGAAAAACATCCAAGTGTATGGACGTTTATTTACTACCAGGTGATAACAGGATAAAACAGCTTACGTGTTTTGGCCGGATGGCTTTAGTAATTTCTGTCCACCTGTGTGTTTCAACTGTATAACTGGATGCTTTAGTATACCATGTAAACTATAACCGGGAATATTGAAACAATCTCTCCTTTCTCTTTTTTGGTGGTCTGCGCTGTTAAATGGTATATGTGTATATATCTCAGATGCTCTAATTGCAAATTCTTGCATTAGTTTTTACTAATATATACAAAAGACATAAGGGGGGGGGGGGCTGGGAGGTGGAGCTTAACATAGTCATTTCAGTGTTATAGTTAGAAAGCCAAGTCATGATTTGCAGAGCAGTTAAGGTATACAAAATACCTTTCTTCCTGAACTTGTGCCTTATAAAGATATTTTCTAGAATCTACATATAGCTCTTGCTTTTAATTTGTTATATATTCTCTGTGTTGGTGAATCATGTCATCTACTCTAAAAAGAAAAAAAATCAACATCTGTTAGCGATTTGTTATTTGCACAGGATGAATTATGGAGGGAAGAATGAAACAGTTGTATTAGCATGAGTGCTGCATTTTACATTACAGCCCCAGGCAGGTGCTCAGCAAAGAAAAGATATGAGACAATACTGATGCTAGTGTATGTCTCAAGCATTCTGTCAGGAAGAGGATGTAAAGTGACTGGTTTCTATAGTTTAAAACGCATTTGTTACCTACAAATCTTGTAATGCAGTTTTAAAATGTAAAATTATGTGCAGCCCCCCCTCCCCAAAAAAGATGTGTGTGTGTGTGTGTATCTCACAAAAGTGAGTACACCCCTTACATTTTTGTAAATATTTTATTATAACTTTTCATGTGACTATAACACTGAAGAAATTACACTTTGCTACAATGTAAAATAGTGAATGTACAGCTTGTATAACAGTGTAAATTTGCTGTCCCCTCAAAATAACTCAACACACAGCCATTAATGTCTAAACCGCTGGCAACATAAGTGAATACACCCCTAAGTGAAAATGTCCAAATTGGGTCCAATTAGCCATTTTCCCTCCCCGGTGTCATGTGACTCGTTAGTGTTACAAGGTCTCAGGTGTGAATGGGGAGGAGGTGTGTTAAATTTGGTGTTATCGCTCTCACGCTCTCAAAATAATTGTTGCTCTACATAAAAATGGCATAGGCTATAAGTAGATTGCCAAGACCCTGAAACTGAGCTGCAGCATGGTGGCCAAGACCATACAGCGGTTTAACAGGACAGGTTCCACTCAGAACAGGCCTCGCCATGGTCGACCAAAGAAGTTGAGTGCACGTGCTCACCGTCATATCCAGAGGTTGTCTTTGGGAAATAGACGTATGAGTGCTGCCAGCATTGCTGCAGAGGTTGAAGGGGTGAGGGGGTCAGCTTGTCAGTGCTCAGACCATACGCCACACACTGCATCAAATTGGTCTGCATGGCTGTCATCCCAGAAGGAAGCCTCTTCTAAAGATGATGCACAAGAAAACCCGCAGTTTTCTGAAGACAAGCAGACTAAGGACATGGATTACTGGAACCATGTCCTGTGGTCTGATGAGACCAAGATAAACGTATTTGGTTCAGATGATGTCAAGCGTGTGTGGCGGCAACCAGGTGAGGAGTACAAAGACAAGTGTGTCCTGCCTACAGTCAAGCATGGTGGTTGGAGTGACATGGTCTGGGGCTGCATGAGTGCTGCCGGCACTGGGGAACTACAGTTCATTGAGGGAACCATGAATGCCAACATGTACTGTGATATACTGAAGCAGAGCATGACCCCCTCCCTTCGGATACTGGGCCACAGGGCAGTATTCGAACATGATAACGACCCCAAACACACCTCCAAGACGACCACTGCCTTGCTAAAGAAGCTGAAGGTAAAGGTGATGGACTGGCCAAGCATGTCTCCAGACCTAAACCCTATTGAGCATCTGTGGGGCATCCTCAAACGGAAGGTGGAAGAGCTCAAGGTTATTAACATCCACCTGCTCTGTGATGTCAACATGGAGGAGTGGAAGAGGACTCCAGTGGCAACCTGTGAAGCTCTGGTGAACTCCATGCCCAAGAGGCTTAGGGCAGTGCTGGAAAATAATGGTGGCCAAACAAAATATTAACATTTTGGGCCCAATTTGGACATTTTCACTTAGGGGTATACTCACTTTTGTTGCCAGCGGTTTAGACATTAATTGCTGTGTGTTGAGTTATTTTGAGGGGACAGTAAATTTACACTGTTATACAAGCTGTACACTCACTACTTTACATTGTAGCAAAGTGTCATTTCTTCAGTGTTGTCACATGAAAAGATATAATAAAATCCTTACAAATATGTGTACTCACTTTTGTGAGATACTGTGTATATATATATATATATATATATATATTGTATATATATACAGGCTAAATACATAACTGATTCAAGCGTGTGCAAATCAAAGTGCAAATATACATATATTCAAATTATCAAAAGTGGTGAGTACTTGTGTACCCTGTAAAAAAAAATGTGACTACTAAATGGCTTAATTCAGCTGACAGGTAGCCTTTAAAACGTGACTCAACCTAGGCAGATTTTTCTTATTCTTTCTTTTTTTTTTTTAATTATACTGACTGCTGTATATTGTGACATGTCTGAGATGTACTCATGCTGCCTTTAAAAGTTATTGAAAGGCCCACTTCAATGTGTGAGCCCTTCAAGATTAAACCAGTACAATAAATGATTGCAATAAATATTTTTTACACAGATGTTATCAACTTGTACAATGGTTATTTGTCCCTTCTCATTCATTGCTCACCAAGCAGCTTTCCATCTTCTGGTTTCCGGAAGCCTTTGTCATTTGCCTATTTGAATAATCGCACATTTGTCATTAACGGTTTTCAGAAGGGACACATTCAAAATATAGGATATCAATAGACCTGCACATCACAAGCAAACAGCTGGTATGCTCAAAGCATTTTTTGTACTGTCAATAACAAATGAAAGGATAATTTATATTTTTTATATAACATTGTTTTCATTTGAAAGAGGCTGTGAATGGCAACCATAGCTTGCAAAACCTATTTTTAGATCTGTTTGTTAGTAATCAACTAAATTTTGTTCTATATTTTCTTAGTTCTTATTAAAAGTTATTATTGTACTGTAGAGGCAAAAACATAGAACCACAAAAAAAGTGCATTAAAAAAAATAATTAAAAAAGAAAATAATAACCTGCTTTTAAAAAGCTATATGTTCATCCAGTTAAACCAAAAAATGAAGAGTTGCTAGAACCAGCTCTAGTAACAGAGTGTTCCAAATTTTCACAGCATAAAATTCCTGCCTGCAAAGTCTCCAGCTTTTCAGAAGGAGAAGTTAGTGAAGCTTCATTAATGGTACTTATAATTGGAAGAGATGTGTACTTTGCTTAGAACAAGTGTCCTTGAAATATGCATACTTCCAAATTTTTTATCATCAAAGTTTTACAGACTCTGCTATGTGGTATTTGATAGGAGGCATGTTTCTACTAGTAAGGGCATAAATCCCAAGATTTTAAAATAAAATTTGGATACATTTTAGGACCTGCTCCCTACATGCTCAGGTTCTGTTCCAAATTGGCCATATTTGTCCAAATAAGAAAGAGAAAGACCGTTCTTACCTCTCTCTATAAGCACCATGTCTTATAACCCACAGACAGTATAGACAGGGCGAAAACAGGGGGCTTCATGGTCTTATCTCAGCCCATCCTTCCCCTTCCTTCTAACACCCCTCTTTTTTGCCTCCCCCTATACCTCTTTCAATTTGCCTACCTTCCATTCTTAGGCCATGTCGGTCTGTTGTCTTACATTTTTGTAAAACGGAAGTTTTTTCAGCGCCATGCCTGATGAGTACTGACTTCTTTTTTGATGGATTGGTTGAGTTTCTTACTGTTTCTGCAGATTGGCATTGTACTATGACACCGTCATTGGATATGCATTTGTTTTTGGCATTGCTCGACTCTATGGAAGGATTCAATAAAAGAATTAAAAATTTTAACCCCTTTATGACTAGGGTCAAACAAACCTTAAAGTGGTTCTAAAGCCTAAGCATTTTTTACCTTAAAGCGGATGTAAACCCTCACATATCCAGTGAAGTGAACAGCTTCCAGATGAGGTGAGTACCCCAAGTGCTGTGAATACACCGAGTGCTGTGAGTACCTGTGTGCTGTTGAGTATTAGTGTCAGGAAGCTAGTTTGTTAGTTAATTGGACAGAGCATAATTTCCAATCCCCATTAAATTTGTGGGTACGATGACCGGCGGGTAGGGAGATGCAACTCGGTGTACATCTTGCGGCATGTATGCAATTCTTGACCATCCGATCGAGGGCGAATACTGCTGTGCAAAATGTAAGCACGTTGTTTCCCTGGAAGCCCAGGTCCTGAGTCTAGGGAAGCAACTGTCAACACTGAGAAGACTCTCCATACTAAAGGAGAGTTGGGATCATACCCAGTAGGGGCCAGCACAGAGGCAGGTTAAGAAAAGAGGTGCATACACCAGAGCAAAGTAGATGGGTGACAGTCAGGAAGGGTAGAGGGGAAAGTGCCAGGGAGGCTGATCCAGGGCTGAAACATCCCAATAAGTATGCCCCGTTCCATGATATTGCTGAAACCAGTCAGGGACCAGCATTGCTGGAGCAGAGTGACGCCCCTAGCTGCCAGGGGAATAACTCCTCCAGTGAAGGTGGGGTAAAGCCAAGAGAAAGTAAAGACAGATTCTGGTGGTAGGGGACTCAATTCTCAGAAGGACACAGAGGGCAATCTGTCACAAAGACCTGAAGCGACGAACTGTAAGTTTTCTTCTGGGCGGTCTGGTTTGGTACATCACTGATCTGGTGGACAGATTGCTGGGAGGGGCTGAGGAAGACCCGGCTGTCATGGTGCACGTTGGCACCAATGACAAAGTCAGAGGAAGATGAAATGTCCTAAAAAAAGATTTTTGGGACTTAGCAGCTGAGTTGAGTATTAGGACCTCCAAACTTGTATTCTCAGAAATACTACCGGTACCTCGATCCACACCAGAGAGGCAGCGGGAGATTAGGGAAGTAAACAAGTGGCTGAGGAGCTGGTTTAGAAAGGAGGGGTTTGGGTTCCTGGAGAACTGGGCCAACTTCTCAGTCGGTTACCAGCTCTTTAGCAGGGACGGATTGCACCTAAATGGGGAAGGTGCAGATCGGCTGAGAGAGAAGGTGGCCGACAAGTTAGAGGGGCTTTTAAACCAGGCGACGGGGGGAGGCTCCAGATGTAGGGATAGCCAGCGTGGAACAAATTTCAGAGGGTAGTATGGGGGATTAGTGGTAGGTTGACTAAAGCACCTAAACCCAAAGTAAGTATAGTAACAAGTCCTATTTGCATCTTCAGAGCACCCAATAAGGAGATAGTATGCATCCAGACAAAACTGCGTGGCTTGTTCACTAATGCCAGGAGTCTGGTGGACAAGATGGGAGAACTAGAGCTGCTATTGCACAAGGAGGATTTTGATTTTGTGGGAATTTCAGAGACTTGGTTCAACAGCTCAGATGATTGGGTGACAACCATTCAAAGGTATTCCCTATCTCATAGAGATAGGTAGGGTAAAAAAGGATAGGGGTTTGCCTGTATATCAAAAATGATGTACAAGTGAATGTGAGGGACGACATCACTAATGGAGCAAGGGAGGAGGTGGAATTCTTATGAGTAGAGCTACAAAGGGAGGAAACCAAGGGTAAAGTAATACTGGCAGTATGCTATAGGCCCACTAACCAAAGGGAGGAGGGGGAGGCGGACCCCCTATCACAGTTTGGAATGGTGGCAAGGATGGGAAGTGTCATTATAATGAGGGATTTTAATTATCCAGACATAGACTGGGCGTAACGAACCGCGCATTCGTCTAAGGCTCGCCATTTCCTAAATGTCTTGCAGGACAATTTCATGGGTCAGATGGTAAATGCACCAACAAGAACCAAAGCATTACTAGACCTACTGATTACTAACAATACAGACCTGATCACAGATGTGGAAAAAAGGGGCAATTTAGGAAACAGCGAACACAGGTCAATTAGTTTCAGTATAAATCACACAATTAGGAAACACAAGTGTAATACAAAGACACTGAATTTCAAAAGAGCCAACTTCCCTAAGCTGCGCTCCTTGCTAGAAGATATTAAATGGAATAAAATCTTAGGAACAATGAACACGGAGGAACAATGGGTGTGCTTTAAAAGCATAATAAATAAGGGTATTAGCCAGTGCATCCCAATGGGAAATACATTTAAAAGAGCTAATAAAAGTCCCAGGTGGCTTAACTCCAACGTAAAAATGCATATAAAAGAAAAGAAGAAGGCCTTCAAAAAATACAAGGCTGAGGGGTCATCATCAGCATTCCAACTTTACAAAGTACGCAATAAGAAATGTAAGGGCTCAATCAGGATGGCTAAGATAGAACATGAAAGGCACATAGCGGAGGAGAGTAAAAATCACAAGAAATTCTTGAAGTATATAAATAGCAAAAGAGGGAGGTCAGATCATATTGGCCCCATAAAGAATGATGAAGGGAATCTGGTTACAAAGGATGGAGAGATGGCAAAGGTTTTGAATTTATTCTTCTCCTCAGTCTTCACAAGGGAAACGGGGGGATTCAGTAACCAAGACTGCAATTTTTATCCTCATGACACATCACAGGAAGCACCCTCATGGCTAACAGAGTATAGAATAAGGAATAGACTTGAAAAACGTAACATTTAATAAGTCACCAGATGACTTACACCCGAGGAGCCTTAACCACTTCACCCCCTTACCGACCGGCCTTTTTTTGCGATACAGCACTGCGTCGCTTTAACTGACAATTGCGCAGTCATGCGATGCTGTACCCAAACAAAATTGATTTCCTTTTTTCCCCACAAATAGAGCTTTCTTTTGGTGGTATTTGATCACCTCTGTGGTTTTCATTTTTTGCGCTATAAACAAAAAAAGACTATTTTGAAAGAAAAGCAATATTTTTTTTTTTTTAAATGTCTTCCTACGGTGGCATACCAAGGAGAGGAGGAGCCAGGAGCGCTGGCAGGGAACCCAGAAGAGGAGGATTGGGTCTGCTCTGTGCAAGTAAGTATAACCCTAGGTAAGTATAGCACTATTTATAATTTTAATTTAAAAAAAAAATATATCATTTCCAATCACTTTAACACCCAAACCCAATTTTGAAACTTTGACGTGTGTTAGTAAACCTGTACATATCATTGCAACTACTTAGTGTATCCAGGTAAATTATACCTCGTGTTTTCAGGGCAGATTGGGCTTTCATTGGTGGTAAATAGTAATGGATATCTCCTTATTTTGTTTTATTATGAAAGGAAAACTGGGCCAAAATAATATATATATATATATATATATATATATATATATATATATATATATATATATATATAAATATTAGCCTTATATTTGTATACCATTAACATGATCCGCCAGAAAAAAAACAAACTGCAAAATAAATTCTCCTACCCCTCACAATCACCATGATACCTCATATGTGTGCGTTTTTTGTTATTTGTATCTATAGTAGGGCCAAAAATCAACAGTACGCATTTTGAGTTTTTTTCTACCTAAACACACTGACTCTAACACTCGCACTGACACTAAAACACACTGCCACTAACTGATTAACTGACACTAACAGACACATTGACAATAGGGTTTATTTAATAAAGCTGGAGAGTGCAAAATCGGGCTCACTTCTGCATAGAAATCAATCGACTTTTAACCTCAGCTTGTTCAATTAAGCTTTGGCAATAAAACCTAGTAGCTGATTTTTTTCTGTTTCGGTCCTTTTTATTTATTGTTTTTAAAGAACAAAGAGAAAAGATCACTTGTCAGAGCAGAAAATAATCCTTGCGTGCTACGTACATGTAACAAAAGTGGCACTTGAAGGGGTTGTAAAGGCAGAAGGTTTTTTATCCTAATGCATTCTATGCATTAAGATAAAAAGCCTTCTGTGTGCAGCAGCCCCCCTAACACTTACCTGAGATCCTTCTAGCTCCAGCGATGTTGTAGGAATGTCTCGGCTGTCCAGGACTCCCCTCCTCATTGACTGAGACAGCAGCGCGGCGCCATTGGCTCGTGCTGCTGTTAATCACAGTCAGTCAGCCAATGAGAATGGAAAAGGGGCAGGGCCGTGCTGCAGCGCTGTGTCTGAATGGACACAGGGAACTGTGACTGGACTCGGGTGCCCCCATAGCAAGCTGTTTGCTGTGTGGGCACCCAACAGAAGGGATGGGCCAGAAAGGCCAAAGATGAGGACCCAGGCTGCTCTGTAAAAATCCACTGCAACAGAGCAGGTAAGTATAACATGTTTGTTATTTTTAATTTGAAAAAACAAGACTTTACAATCACTTTAAGCAGCCCTCAAAATTTCCACTCGCCTGCTCGCATTTTGCGAGTGTAAAATGATTGAGGGTGAGTGTGGGCTGCCTCAAAAGGGGCAGGCAGAGTTAAATGGAAGCCATTCTCCCAGCGATCGCCCAGAGGAAGAGAGAAAGAGGAGAGCCGGCCGTCATAGTGTGGGGATTGCCCGCTGTAACAGCTTTCATTTGAATTGCCCACTGTTCCCGGCGCTCGCCGTCACACACAATCCTGCCTCCTGGCCCAGGTACTTTGATAGATGTCACATGTCCTGGCATTGGACCAGTGTTCTGTCTGTCAAAGTACCCAGGCCAGGACGCGGGACTGTGTGTGACGGCAATCGGCGGGAACACTGGGCAATTCAAATGAAAGCTGTTACAGCAGGCAATCGCTGCACTGTGATGATCCACCTAGCTCTCCCTTTCCTCGCACTGGTGAAGTGGCATTGATGGGCACTGGTGAAGCGACATTGATGGGCACTGTTGAAGCAGCATTTATGGGCACCGGTGAAGCGACATTTATGGGCACTGGTTAAGTGACATTGATGGGCACTGGTGAAGCGGCATTGATGGGCACTGGTGAAGCGGCATTGATGGGCACAGGTGAGGCGGCATTGATGGGCACTGGTGAGGCGGCATTGTCAGGCACTGGTGAGGCTGCATTGATTTGCACAGGTGAAGCAGCATTGATGGGCACTGGTGAATAGCATTGATGAGCACAGGTGAGCAGCATTGATGGGCACAGGTGAGGCTGCTTTGATGGGCACAGGTAAGGCTGATTTGATGGGCACAGGTAAGGCTGATTTGATGGGCACAGGTGAGGCTGCTTTGATGGGCACTGGTGAGGTTGCATTAATGAGCACAGGTGAGGCTGCATTGATGGGCACTGGTGAAGCAGCATTGATGGGCACTGGTGAGGCTGCATTGATGGGCACTGGTGAAGAGGCATTGATGGGCACTGGTGAGGCTGCATTGATGGGCACTGGTGAGGCTGCATTGATGGGCACTGGTGGGGTTGCATTGATGAGCACTGGTGGGGCTGCATTGATGGGCACTGGTGAGGCTGCATTGATGGGCTCTGCTGAGGCTGCATTGATGGGCGCTGGTGAGGCTGCATTAATGAGCACTGATAAAGTTGTTAATATTTATTTTTGTAACTTAATTCTGCATAAAACATTTAATTGTTATTTCATGAGATAATTTATGAGGGCGTGTTTAGGGGCGGAATTAGGGGCAGGGTAGGGGTTGGGTGGGGCAACTGGTGGCGAGTAACCCTTAAGACCTGGCTAGTAGCTCAGGACTTGAAATTTTGAGCCCTGCTTTAAGTATGGGGGGGGGGACAAAAGAAGACTGTAACAATCAAGTAAGATCTTCCATGAGGACCCATGGCAACACATAAACACATATAAAAAAAAGGAAGGGCAAACGACTAGCTATAAACTCCATATAAAGTTCAAATACATCATGAACTCTGAGGGAGCCATCTAGCTGACCACCTAGAGCAGGAATCTTCTAACTACGGCTCTCCAGCTGTTGCGGAACTACACATCCCATGAGGCATTGTAAAACTCTGACATTCAGACATGACTAGGCATGATGGGAATTGTAGTTCCTGAACAACTGGAGGGTCGTAGTTTGAAGACCCCTGACCTAGAGAATCATATTTATGCAAAACATAAGGACCATGAGATTAAAACATCATTAAAGCGTGGCCGCTTTAAATTGGTCTAGATATCAGCTGATTAGTTTCTATGCAGAAGTGGGCCTGATTTTGCACTCTCCAGTTTTAGTAAATAATCACTTGACACTAACTGACACTAACATGGGCACCTACACTGACACTACTCACTACATTAGATCAGGCCCTGAACTATTAAATATTTATTTATTTAAAAGACACATTTTATTTTTTAGACGCGTCCTCTCGGGAGGAGAAAAAATGTATCTTCTCCTCCTCGCCAGAGGGAAAGTCTGTTGTTTCTCCTCTTCACAAAGCAAAAACAGCACAGAGTTTTTGGGCTAGAGAGTGAAGGATCACTGTGAGCCAATTAGGGGTTATCACAGTGATCATGTGATCGGGATATGGTTCCCCAGGTCCCGATCGTTAGTAGAGACCCAGGGGCGATAGTCTGGCCTCTGTGCTGGGAGTGCGCGAGCGAGCGCTTAATCCAGCACAAACACTAGTACACATGTATGCGGTGCCCAGATTTTTTTTTAATTAAAGGTTTTTTAAACATAGAAAAGGATACATACAAACATTGAACATAATAAACATTCAGCACTACAATTCCCAGCACCAGTGTACAATGCAACTCCCATACCAAATAATAATAACAGACATCAGAAATCCTTCCATATTAAACCCTAGTAAAGGGGAAAAAGAGGGGAAGGGGGAGGACATATACAATGTACAATCATTATATGCAGTATGATATCCCCAAATAGCAGTAGTAAAAGAGGTTATAGGTTCCCATCTAGGCTTACACAAGCCTCACTACCCACCACATAGTTCATCTATTCACCAGGAGGCAATTAATCTGATGCAGTTGAATTGTCATCTATCCAGCCACCCCACACCTTTTTAAACTTATCTGGTACCCCTCTACTGAGATATGTAGTACTACATACAGCTGTAGAGCCTTGTTAATCAATGCCTTCCAGGCCATGAGGGTAGGAGCCAGCAGTTTCTTCAAAGATAAGATAATCACTTTACGAGCATAGTACAGGAGCAATGTGAGTAGAGTATGGATCACATTTTTGGGTGCTAATGTGTCCACCAAGCACAACAAACAAATTTCAATAGATGGTGCAATAGCAATTGTAGTTATCGACCTAACACAGTCCATCACACCCACCCAGAACCGCCAGATGTGCGGGCAGAGCCAAAAAATCTGCAAAAAATCTGCTACAGGTGCATGACACCTCCAACAGTTCGAGGGGTGCACAGGAAAAATCTTTGCTAATTTAGCGGGGGTGTAGTATATCCTATGAGGAAACTTGAACTGTATCAGGTGACACTAGTCTGGCAAATGTGGTGCTCCAGACATCATCCTAGTCATCATTGTAAAGCTGTGGGAAAACCAGCGTCCAGGCAGCACGACAGGATGTGAGAAGCTTTGTAGTGTCAGTGAGCAGTTCCTTATATATATAGTAGCTAAGGCTTTGGGTAGTTCCTTGTCCCTGAGTTGCGGTGCCCAGGTTTAAAGCTCTTTTCCTGGATGCTGCATACTGTATATGTGTTAGGCGTGGAGGTGGTTAAAATGATTGACTAGACTCATTTATACTGTATATCACATATATGCTGTTTCTTTTAATAATTTGGTTTCTATAAATGATATTTAATCTGAGACCTTGGATCACAGTTAAAGGTTAGATCATTTGCTTTCATGCTGCGTTCGCTCCTCATTATTGTCCAGCCTGTGGTGATATTTATATTAAAGCCAGAGAGATAGATTTTTATAAAGGCCTAACTCTGAAATATATGAGAGATTAGCGAGGCATCATTCTTTATCTCTCACAGATATAAGGTCGGTGCAGGTTAGAGTCATTATTTCCACATGACCTACCTTTAGATGAACACTTTGCCCCAGAAGCTGTGAGGCTGGGAACTTGGCACAGTGCTGCAGAGGTTGTCATGCAGGTCATGGAAACAGCCCTAATCACTGCTGTGAATGCTATCCTCATGCTGCTAAGGTCTGTATGCAGCAGCTTTCGGAAGGCCCAGCACAAGGACCATTAATCCTTCTGTCAAGAAAAGTGTATCCAATTTAATGAAAGGGTAAGGTGACTGTAAACGTCACCTTCTCTCTTATCATAGAGGCATAACACACAATTCGTGCTGGAGAAGTAAAGGCCATTGTTAATTACTACCAACCAGCACTACCCAATACTGCTGATGGGTTTTTTAACCCTGTACTTTTAGCACACTATTGTCTTTTTTAACTTTTTAGTTTAATCATAAAAAAACAGAAAACATGTTAGAGTATATGAAAAAGATATTGATGAGACTTAGGTATTTACAGTACTAGAACTGGTTACTGTTCTGTGTTATCCCTAATTTTTAGGTAAAAGGAAGTTTACCAGAGGCTGACTGTTGGCGTTATATAAATCCTGTATAATAATAATAATACATGTAGCGGGTGTCTCACTCCATAACCCGCAATTCCGCCAAGCTGACCTGAACAATGTACACAGGCTTTCCAGCTTGAGTTAGGGAGAGCTGCCTGCTAGCAGTTGTAAGGGGGAATCCCCCCCCCCTTCTTGTTGTTTTCACTGAGTTAATGTAATGTGAGCTGACACACAGAGCTGTGCATTCAGTGGCCTCTCTTGTGCCCCTATTGGCTGGAAGAGGAATACCAATTAAGGGCACAGTTACAAAAGCCAATGGCGGAGATTGTACTGAACTGCAGGGAGAGCTGGAATGGTTTCTGGGACATGCAGTTCCCACACAAAACGGCCCCATAGACTGGTATACCGGGAAAAATACAAATCCCAGCAGGCTTTTCTGACAGGAAAGTAAAAGACTCCATTTTGTGTCCTGAGGTAAAGTTCAGTCAGCCATGAAGGGAGTAAAGAGACTAGACCTGAGAGAGAGGTGCTGTCTCTCAGATAATCTCCCTGCGCGATTCAGGCCTCCGCTGTCAGTCAAGACGTCCAGCCTGAGAAAGAGGGATCCCAGGTGAATATCGATGTGCATCACCACCAACGGTGAACCGTTCCTGTGTGAGGGTACCGGTCGGGTCACCATGAAAGCCTGCCTGTTCCAGGACGTTCGCTTGAGCCCTGATTGCAGGATTTGGTGAGAGGGCATTTCTGCCCATCTGCAGGGAACAGAGACTGCATTACAGAAAGAGTTATTTGAACACTGTATACAAACATCATTGCCGGTAGTCATCTTGGTGACACTTATAGTACTACAGGGATAAAGGATAAGGCTATCCATTTCTGGAACATTGTATACAGACACCATTATCCTCTCACCTTGTTGAACAAAACCCTGTCCGTTTCACTTGATAATCTGGGCCAGTTATATTGTTTGCCCTGCTACTCAGGAGTTAAAGTGCACCAACAAAAGTGGCTAGCTGAAGACACCAAAGCTTATCTTTTCTTCAAAAAGGACTGAAGCTGTTAGGGCCAATACAGATCCGCACACACATGTTCAGGGCTCTGCATACGTATTGGGTGTGTGGGACGGTTTATCTATGGAGTTAAGCCATTACTTGCTGACTTGAATAGGTGTGTAAAGCTGGGCCTGTGGTGTCAGGTGACAGTAGAGAGAGGCCTGACACAGTGAGTCATCCCTCTGCTCTCCTCCTACCTGGACTCATAGAGCCAATCTGAGTAGAGGTAACCAATCTAAATTTGAAGTGCCATATTGTGCTTTATTTACTGTTAAAGTGTGCCTCTGCTCTTGGGGACATTCTCAGGTTTGGAATCCCCTGAAAGAAGCTTGAATATAGGATTAAGAGCTCTATTGCTCTTAAATCTCAGTTATTGATCTCTAGTTTACTTGATATATTGTTACTGTTTGTTATTCTTCCACAGAAATACTGCAGTAAAGACAATTTCTGTGTTTTATTATAACGTGTGTGTTTCTCATTGGTCATTGCACTTACACTATTGCCAGGTGTGCCAGAGGGGGCTGAGGCTATTATTAGGGTTGAGAGGCAGAGTAACGGACTGAACATACTTAGGCAGCCCCTTCAGGGGTATCGCTACATACACATTAAGTGCCGGTTCACACTGATGTGAGTTCATAATGAATGTGATGCGTCAAAAACATTCTAAATTCACATGTCATCCACAAAGTCATTGTTTTCAATGACCGTCGTTCACATACATGCGTTGCGATTCCCCTACGAATGCGATGCGATAAAAAAAAGGGTCTTGTGCGAGTTTACAGCGTTGCGTTGCGAATTTAGCCTCCATAGACATCAATGTAAATCGTTCTGGAATCGCATTGTTGGTTCAGATATGTGCGAATTCCACCACACTACTCTCCACAAAAAACAGGAAATACACAGGAAGTTAACACCTTTTTTTTTTTCCATTATGATTCGATTGGCTAGAACATCAATCGCAGCTATGACCAACTCCTGAATTTCGCTGTAAAATCGCGTTAAAATTGCGGTAAATTTGCAGTAAAATCGCACCTCACACAGGACAAGAAAACAGAACAAATTCACAGCGCAGCAGTGTGAACCGGCAGTAATGAATGTTTTTGTGGAATACAGTACACCTATGTAGTCCCAGTATATTCCTAACATATTCAAGAATTTTACTTTTACTTTCACTATACCTGCCCTGCTGAGGCACAGAGCAGGTTTACAGCACAGATTTGTACAGTGTGGAAGGCAGAATAGTTGAGATTCACAACTGAAGAATGTAGTCTGACGTCTTCTAACTTCTTCATTCGGCCCTGGGCAGAGCTTTGGTAACTGCTGGACGGCAAGCAATGATCGGGGCTGCAGTGCAATGTTGATTTGTTTACCCCACCCCCCTCTTGCTTCTGCTCTTACTATGACAACCCTGATCCAGCAGGAGATAGGGAAGGGGCTGACAGGCAGTAGGTTCAGGCGCAGCTTCAGCTCAGTTTTTAGGAGGCTTTAGAGTCAAAAGAGGTTGGGCATAGAGTGGTGGAGAGATTACTCTGCGTGCTCCGAACCAGGCGCCTCTCCCACACTGCACCCAGGGCAACTGCCCCTCTGCAGCCCCCACCGCCTCCCCCCTCCTTGTCCTGGCCCTGACCACCAGTATCAATTGAGTCGCAGTTTGATATTCGTGTGGGTGCTTGTGCGTGTCCCCAAACTCACACTGTCTCATATGCTTGCGTACACCCATGCGAACGAGGCCAATCACTTTAACTCCTACATTTTTAATCATACTTTACCAAACATGTTTACATACTCCAGTGCGTCAGTGCTCTGATTCTTGTTAAAAAAAAAAAAAACCTGAAGTGTGGTCATCCAAAAAGTAGTCATCCTCACTGGTGAAATGAACACCCGACAATTCCATTTTCAGTTTTGGGAATGGGTGGTAGTCTGATATTGCGAGATATGATGACTGTGATGGAAGGGTAACCAGAAAAAAGCAAGAAGAAGGGCAGCCAATACCAAAGCAGATCAGTGTGGAGGCATATCGTCCTGATGGAACAAGACTTCTAGAGCATACTACAACATTTCACCTTGATGGCAACATGCAAAGGATGAATCCAGGTTGCATTGTAGTTGCCGATTTATAGTCTGTCCTTTCTGAAAGTAATTGATGAGCAGCACACCCTCAGAATCCCAGAACACTGTTGCCATCACTTTAGCTGCAGATGTGAAATTCCAAGCCTTCTTCGGTGTAGGGGAGAAGGTGTGTTTCTACTGTTTCAGTTGAGATTTGCTCTCAGGTTAAAAGTGGTGGACCCAAGTTTCATTCAAAGTCACAAACCTAGCACAAAAGTTCCCTAGATCTCTCCTAAACAGCTACAGATTATCCCTGGATGTTGTGAGTCTCGTGCGTTTTTAACCACGTCAGCCCCAGAAGATTTGGCTGCTCAGGGACCAGGCCATTTTTTGTGATAAGGCACTGCATCGCTTTAACTGGCAATTGCGCCGTCATGCGACGCTGTACCCGAACAAAATTGACGTCCTTTTTTCCCACATATAGAGATTTCTTTTGGTGGTATTTGATCACCTCTGCGGTTTTTATTTTTTGCGCTATAAACAAAAAGGCCGATATGTATTCTTCTACATATTTTTTGTAAAAAAAAATCACAATAAGCGTATATTGATTGGTTTGCGCAAAAGTTATAGTGTCTACAAAATAGGGGATAGATTTATGGCATTTTTATTATTTATTTTTTTTACTAGTAATGGCAGTGTTCTGTGATTTTTTTTATCGGGACTGCGATATTGCGGCTGACAATTTGGACATTTTTGACACATTTTTGGGACCATTGACAATTATACAGTGATCAGTGCTATAATAATGCACTGATTACTGTGAAAATGCCACTGGCAGGGAAGGGGTTAACACTAGGGGGCGATCAAGGGGTAAACTGTGTTCCCTAGTGTGTGTTCTAACTGTGAGGGGATGGGACTGTCTAGGAGGAGAGAGAGAGATCTGTGTTCATACTTAGTATGAACACACGATCTGTCTCTACTCCCCTGAGAGAACCGGGATTTGTGTGTTTACACACACAGATCCCGGTTCTCGGTCTGCCACGAGTGATCGCGGGTGCCCAGCAGTCATCGCACCCGCCGAGCACTCGCATCGGGCATGCCCCTAGTGGCCAAAAGGCAAAGCAACGTAAGGTAATGTCGATTTGCCCAGCCGAGTCAACCTTAACAATTGTGGGACCCATTGGGCAGAACACTTGTGCATATCAAGATTTCAGGTGAAGATGTACTGAACTGTGTTTTTTGTTGTCTCTGTTACCCTAGCAATTGTCCGGATTGTCAACTTGGCGATTTACCATTACCTCATCGTGCACGTGGTTAATATTTTCTGTGTGGTCACATCCGTAGGTGTGATAGAACGGCGATCATCTTTAGGATATCCCATTCCCACTTCTTAACAGTGCTGTAGGATAGGGCATCCTTCCCCAACGTTTCAAGCATACCCTTGTAGTTGCCTGTAGGAGTTAGGCCCTTCCGAAACAAATATTTAATGACCAGACAAATCTTCACTTGCTCCATCTTCAACTCAATTACAGAAATTGCCAACATTGCACACGGAAACCATATTTAGTGCCAAACATCTGGAAGAGTGGCTTGATGCAGTGATAAAGTTTCATGTCTATGTGGTCACTCCTTCCACGTCAGGCTGTGAACACTTGGAACGCCCCTCGTACAAAAGGTTTTTTTCTGTCTGTGTCCCCAGTTTCACCCTCTCTATTTGTGGTGACAGTTATCACAGAGAGTGAATGTAATAGAACAGGAATAGAACAGGAATAGCAGGGAAATCTTCTAATGGGTACACTAGTTCTGGTAACCTTGATGACAACCAAGGATTTCCCGTACTTTGGAAGGACTTCCTCTAACTTCCTGTTGTGGCTATGGGACAGGATGTGAAAAACAGGTTGTAAAAAAGAAAACTAAAAGGGGTTGTAACCCTGTCTTATGCTAGCCAAAATTAAAAAAAAAAATGTTTTGCCTTTAGTTCTACCCTAATTCGGCATTGCATCACCAGAGGTTACAGAAGTGGAAAGAAAAGGTGCTGCCATTTGTATCCCTGCTGCCCTTGGCATTGGCCCATGAGTACCATTTTGGAAAATACAGACCTGAGTTTCATTTTTTATACTACAATGGCAGGAGGTTTAGTGCACCATCTGCATTCTCTGAATTATGTTTGAAGTTAGTGAGGAAATAATATCTACATAAAACAGATATTAACATGTTGAATTGGTCAATCCTTTCTGTGACTTTGAGTGGAAGGATCAGACTTTTCATTTGAGACATGAAAATGGACCATAGTAAACTGATACTAAAGAATCTTGTGAATTCTAGCAGATAAAATCATTCGGCAGCTCTATGGAAGCTATTTATTCAAAACTGATTTAATCTAGCGTGTCTTTTAGTGCTAATGCATCTAGAGGTTTGGTTTTGTATGTTACTTTTAAACCTTTTAGGTTACTATGACACCAGAGCTTGGTATTTGTATGCAAGATGATTTAAAATATTCCACCTGCTACAAATGCTAATTATACTTTGTGTTATTGTTGTTGCAGCATGGCACCCAGTGGGCACAATCCAAGTGCACTATGTGTACATGTAAGCATGGCAAGGTATCATGTGCCTCCAAACCTTGTCCCAAGACGCACTGCAATGAAGGAGAAGTGGGAGTAGTGGCTCCAGGAGAATGCTGCCCTGTATGTTTCGGGAAAGGAGGTTTGTATCATGTTTTGTATAGTTCTATATTAGAGCCTAGCTTAAAAAAGTCATTATTTGTTGCAGCTAAACAAATTCTACATTTGGAAAAGTTCTATTTGTTACTATGGTTAGTAAAAACAAACACAGCAAGGCTACAAAAAAAGAACCAATAATTTGTTATTTAAGAAGTGTTAAAGTAGAACTAAAGTAAGAAAAGAAAAACTGTGAGCAGACAGGCTCTTTATTGCAGACGAGACATGTTGTATCTCCTCTGCGATAAAACAAACTTACCTGCTCATTTGAAATCTTCTTTTGAATGCATGCTTAGCTGTGGATTCCCAGCTCAGAATACATTCTTGGCACACCTTGGTGCTGGAATGCATGAACTCCTGTGCACATGCCTTTCTGGCCAATCAAGACCCCAGAAAAAGTGGGGGAGAAGATGTTGGCACTGACGAGTATTTAGTTCTGCTGTAGTTCCATTTTAATACAGAACATAAAAATGTTGTCTCCTATTGACCAAGAGAGAAAAACAAAAAAGAAGAAAAGGAAGGACTTAGGTTGCCACTAACAACCCCTGAATAAAGTAATAGAGTTATGTGTTTCCATATGGGCTAACTTTGCATTAAACACATACAGATCTAGCCCATAAATATATACAACATGTGTAACTCCACATAGGTGATAGCTTACAAATAAAGTGTACTGGGCTGGATGATATGAGGGATCCAATAGCAAGTCTTGATCTCTACACTTTTCGCCAAAAATGGCTTCTTCAGGAGGACCTACTTATGTTAAAAGACAAGCCACAATTACTTACCCAACTTAGTTGGAATTCCTATCTAATAAATACCTAATCTAGTACTCCCATGTAAAGAGTGAAAAATGCGCAGGGATTCCAGGACTATTGACCAAAAAAAAGCAATCCAGGATTTTAGAGAACGGCATAACTCTAACCGACTTTTGCTGCAACTAGTGTATGTGAATGGGGTCTGATCAAATTTGAATGAGGATATCTGCTTCAATCTATTTTACTGCATGCAGGGAAAAAAACAAGGTTTGATTTAATTTGATTTCAGTTATCTTTTTTACATTGCGGTAAGTTTATATGTTTTTTTAAATAACTATATATACAGTATCTCACAAAAGTGAGTACACCCCTCACTTTTTGAAAATATTTTATTAAACCTTTTCATGTGACAACACTGAAGAAATGACACTTTGCTACAATGTAAAGTAGTGAGTGTACAGCTTGTATAACAGTGTAAATTTACTGTTCCCTCAAACTAACTCAACACAAGGCCATTAATGTCTAAACCGCTGGCAACAAAAGTGAATACACCTTCCCTCCCTTACATTCCTTCCCTGGTGTCATGTGACTCGTTAGTGTTACAAGGTCTCAGGTGTGAATGGGGAACAGGTGTGTTAAATTTGGTGTTATCGCTCTCTCTCTCCTACTGATTCACTGGAAGTTCTAAATGGCACCTAATGGCAAAGAATTCTCTGAGGATCTGAAAAAAAGAATTGTTGCTCTACATAAAGATGGCCTAGGCTATAAGAAGATTGCCAACACTCTGAAACTGAGCTGCAGCACGGTGGCCAAGACCATACAGTGGTTTAACAGGACAGGTTCCACTCAGAACAGTCTTTGCCATGGTCAACCAAAGCAGTTGAGTGCATGTGCTCAGCGTCATATCCAGAGGTTGTCTTTGGGAAATAGATGAATGAGTGCTGCTAGCATTTCTGCAGAGGTTGAAGGGGTGGGGGGGTCAGCCTGTCAATGCTCAGACCATACGCCCCACACTGCATCAAATTGGTCTGCATGGCTGTCGTCCCAGAAGGAAGCCTCTTCTAAAGATGATGCACAAGAAAGCCTGCAAACAGTTTGCTGAAGACAAGCAGACTAAGGACATGGATTACTGGAACCAGGTCTTGTGGTCTGATGAGACCAAGATAAACTTATTTGGTTTAGATGATGTCAAGCCTGTGCGGTGGCAACCAGGTGAGGAGTACAGAGACAAGTGTTTCTTGCCTACAGTCAAAGATGGTGGTGGGAGTGTCATGATCTGGGGCTGCATGAGTGTTGCTGGCACTGGGGAGCTACAGTTCATTGAGGCAACCATGAATGCCAACATGTACTGTGACATACTGAAGCCTGAGCATGATCCCTTCCCATCGGAGACTGGGCCGCAGGGCAGTATTCCAACATGATAACGACCCCAAACACCTCCAAGACGACCACTGCCTTGCTAAAGAAGCTGAGGGTAAAGGTGATGGACTGGCCAAGCATATCTCCAGACATAAACCCTATTGAGCATCTCTGGGGCATCCTCAAACGGAAGGTGGAGGAGCGCAAGGTCTCTAACATCCACCAGCTCTGTGATGTCTTCATGGAGGAGTGGAAGAGGACTCCAGTGGCAAACTGTGAAGCTCTGGTGAACTCCATGCCCATAAGGGTTAAGGGCAGTGCTGAAAGACAATGGTGGCCACACAAAATATTGACACTTTGGGCCCAATTTGGACATTTTCACTTAGGGGTGTAATCACTTTTGTTTCCAGCATTTAGACATTAATGGTTGTGTGTTGAGTTATTTTGAGGGGACTGAAAATTGTAGCAAAGTGTCATTTCTTTGGTGTTGTCACATGAAAAGATATCTTAAAATATTTACAAAAATGTGAGGGGTGTACTCACTTTTGTGAGATACTGTATATTTTGTATGTGTATTTATCTTTGTTTTAAAAATACACTTTTAATTTTCAATACACTACACATGATATTGCTTTACGGGTTTTTGTTTAATTGGTAAAATGCTGACATGTACTGCTTAAGAGTCATGAAAGCAGCATTACTTGGATCTTCAGTGTAAATGGCATACTGGGACAGCACTGTACGAATTGAACATCAGTGTATGGTTTTACTGGATAGATACAGTGATAATGGCAGCTATGCAAAAGTATATTCTTGCGTTTATCCAAGGACATGTAGCAAGTGCACCATTGTGATTTATCCGTGCTTTTGTTCAGTTCCTTTAGTACTACAGGCCCCTGAAAGCAACTGATTTCATTCAGCACAGTTTAAAGGCTAAGTTCATTTCCCTATAAATTCCAGCTTCCCTATGTACCAATATACCATTAATGTACCTCCGTTACAGAAAAGAAAAAGCTTTCTTTATATTATATTCTAGGGTATATCCTTACCTCAACCTCGAGGTATAGAAAACTCCTCCATTACTTCCTGTTATTTGGAACAGCAAAAACTGCCCCCCTCCCCCTTCACGTGATTGCTCCTGCCCAACGCTGTACTCACCTGCAATCATTGTCAGTGAGCACTGTTCTTCCTGAATACACAACCAGTGTGTTCCTCTACTGATCAATTGTTTACTACCTTCTTTTTGCATAGATTGTTTATTGATCAGAGTGTGCAGAAGCTGAGTGATCACATAACAACGGATGTGGAGCAGAGCTGTAGTACTGAAAACAGAAGTGTGCCCCTGGAAGTCTGTAAAGCTCACCATACAATCTGATTGTACAATCTCCTTTAGATCTGCCATCAACTATGTAGTGACCTGTCGGATTGGATAGATAGGTGTGTCGTCCTATTATATAGTATTGGTAAATCTAAAGGAGATTGTACAGTGTAAGGCCACCTTTATACACCTAAAATGAACTAGCTGTGCATTTGGTGCCATTAATTGTTAATGGCACCCGAAACACGGAAGCAAATGCGCAATTTGTGCAAAAATGTGCACCAAACACGCAATAAAAAATGTGCAAACCATAACACACTAAAATGGCCCATATGCTATTTTGCTGTCATGTGTAAGGCAGCCTATTAACCACTTCAGCCCCAGAAGGTTTTACCCCCTTCCTGACCAGAGCACTTTTTACAATTTGGTACTGTGTCGCTTTAACTGGTAATTGCGCGGTCATGCAATGCTCCACCCAAACAAAATTTGCGTCCTTTTTTTTCCACAAATAGAGCTTTCTTTTGGTGGTATTTGATCACCTCTGCGATTTTTAGTTCATAGAACAATTTTTGGGATAAGACATTACGGCGGCGTGCCCTTTTGAAAAGTTCTTCTAGTAGAAGTGCATGCGTTTCCACCATTTCCTGTGATATTTTAAGTGCTAATGTGAGTTTGTGCTGAGCCTCCAAGGTACATATTTTATCGGACAATTCTAACACCAAGGTTTGACGTTCCTTTTTTCTCTGTGCTGAGGCAGCAAGCAACTGGCCTATGACATATTTGTGCGCCTCACATTGTGTCATGGGAGAGACTTCCGGCGTATCATTGTGGGTGAAGAAGGCCCCTATCTCTTGTCTAAGATTTTCTAGGTCTCCAGGGTCCGCGAGAAGAGACCCATTTAGTTTCCAAAGTTTGGTGGAGGTGACCACATCAGGAAATAACAAGGTAATTGTGATAGGGTGATGATCAGACAACGTCATGCTCTCGATAGATGCGCTATGGCGATAAGATAAGTCTGCTTGTGTTATTAATAGGTAATCTAGTCTTGAGTACCATATACAAAACAGATTTGTTGCGCTAACAAAGAATAGTAAATAAAAGCTGCTAACACAATATTGTTTGGTGCAATAACAAAAATATGGGGTATAGGTGTAGCATTATTAAAAAGAGAAAATAATAATAATGCAAAAGTCCATATATTCAATAATAAGGAAAGTTCCAGATTTAATTAATTCTGAATCAGTTCATGAGGACTCTTGGTTAAGATGAAAAAGGAAAGAACCCATCACCAACACCCAAAAACACTGACCCTTACCGTCAGCAAATGGGTTAAACAGCACAACACTAGTAGATGATGTCCACGTTTCCTCACAAACATAAGAAACTCCCCTTGGTGCCTAGAAATCCTCACTCCACTGATTGACCCAGAATTATGATTATGCCTTTTACCAGGATGGTTTAGCAATAGAAGTGCACCCCAAACATATAGCACAATAGTCATATATGCAAGGGAATAAGAAAGAACAAACTCATTGCGCAGACATCCCAAGCAAGGACAACTTTATTCATCATAAAATCCTGAATACAAACTCACATGAAAAGGAAAGCGACCAGCGCTTCCTACCAATAAGATGGCCACCGCTCCTCCGTCCTCTCCAATGCGTCACTCATCCCTTTGCTCTGCCCGACGTTTCGTCACAAACGTGCATCATCAGGGGCATGGTTGTGACGTTCGGATGTTTATATAGGGAACAGATGCAGAGACAACCTGGAAATTACGTGCGTTCCAAATATTTTAGTATTTTTTTATTGTATTTTTATTGTATTTTTTATTTAAATGATCGTACCCTGTACTATATAAATGTTGTTTGTTATTTACCATTGATGTTTAATCCTACCATGAGAAGTTGCTGTTCCTTAAGTCCCTACATGTGCGAGATTTCCTTTCCCATCAGCTCAAGTACCATTTCTATTATATTTATTATATAATATTTTTTGGTATTTTTTATTCCGTTGGGAATATATTATATATATATTTCCTGTTTTTATTGCCATAATTATTGTTATATTTTTATTAATAATTAATGGGCTTGTGTCTGCATTACTTTTTAGTCACGTGAAGTTTTTATTAAATTTTTGTTGATGTGGTTTAATTTTTAATTTTTATTACTTCCCACATTAATTGTAGCCTGTTTGTGTTTTAGTGCCTGCAGGGGAGTTGAATTTGTCCTCTGGTACGCATTCAAGGTTTATTAGGTTAGGCCATTTTTTTCTGTTCCCTATAACCCTGTATAGCGCATTCCTTGGTATGGATGATGGTTATTTCCTGTGTGTGAAGCACATATAGGATTTTAATTTTGAGTTTGTGTTCCAGTTAGTGCGTTCCAATTACAAGGAGATAGTATTTTCCGCCCTTTGGAACGCATGTAATTTCCAGATTGTCTCTGCATCCGTTCCCTATATAAACATCCGAACGTCACACGTCACGACCACGCCCCTGATGATGCACGTTTGTGATGAAACGTCGGGCGGAGCAAAGGGACGAGTGACACATTGGAGAGGACGGAGGAGCGGCGGCCATCTTATTGGTAGGAAGCGCTGGTCGTTTTCCTTTTCTGCCTTACATTTATTTTTCACATGTGAGTTTGTATTTGGGATTTTATGATGAATAAAGTTGTCCTTGCTTGGGATGTCTGCGCAATGAGTTTGTTCTTTCTTATTCCCTTGCATATATGACTATTGTGCTATATGTTTGGAGTGCACTTCTATTGCTAAACCATCCTGGTAAAAGGCATATTCATAATTCTGGGTCAATCAGTGGAGTGAGGATTTCTAGGCACCGAGGGGAGTTTCTTATGTTTGTGAGGAAACGTGGACACCATCTACTAGTGTTGTGCTGTTGAACCCATTTGCTGACGGTAAGGGTCAGTGTTTTTCGGTGTTGGTGATGGGTTCTTTCCTTTTTCATCTTAACCAAGAGTACTCATGAACTGATTCAGAATTAATTAAATCTGGAACTTTCCTTATTATTGAATATATGGACTTTTGCATTATTATTATTTTCTCTTTTTAATAGCGCTACACCCATACCCCATAGTCTTGAGCACCGATTATACGGGCGGCGGGGGGGGGGGGAGAAAGTGTAGTCTCTGTCTCTGGGGTAAAGGGTCCTCCAGGTGTCATATAACGTCAGGGATGCAAGCTGGAGCTTAATTTGGTGGAGGGTAGGGGGGGAAGTGCCAGTTGAAGTATCTGTTAGGGGATCTAGAAGTACGTTAAAGTCACCCCCTAAATTTAGATGACCCGATTGAAAGAGCGAGAGTTTCGCAATGACCTCCCGCAGAAATGCGACTTGTCTGGAGTTGGGGCAGTATACATTAGCTAACGTCACAGGCCTATTTCTCCACAAGCCCTTAAGGAAAATAAATCTACCCTCTGGATCTAACAGTTGGTCCTTAATTTCAAATAATAACGCTTTAGAGAGCAGTATGGAGACTCCCTTAGTCTTAGAGTCAGGGCAGGTGGCATGATAATGTGAAAGCGGTCCTTATGGAAGCGTGGGGCTGAGCCCAATTTAAAGTGTGTTTCTTGAATAAAAAGGATTTGTGCCCTAAACCAGTGTGCTTCTTCAAGGACACTGCTATGTTTTTCAGGGAAAAAAAGGGGGGGGGGATTCAAGAGAACGAGGGAGGAACACTCACAGAATAAATTCCGGAGGTGGAGACAGGCCTGCTATTCCACCTGATTGGACAGGATAGGGGTAATATTGGGAAAGGAAGGGTAAGCCAAAAACTTTCAAAGGGGAGCCTGCCACTCTGAGGTGGGATAGGGGTCTAACACAGGAGTAGTAAATAGTACCGACAAACTAGGGCTAACCTACAAGCAAATAGTTACGTACAAAACAGCTTTAGCAAGTCCAAGTGAGGAGGGTCAGAAAGGAGATTTCTCTAGTAAGTACAGGTTCCATTCCTAGTCCTCCCTTATTAAGCTGTAGAGATAAAGGAGCATGCTGTAGATAAGACTAGGAAGTTCGGACTGCTACAGGATCTGTTTCCTTCTGGCTCTCCTCAGTAGAGAGGTATGTGCTAAAGGGCAATGACCTCCGTGCCACTAGACTGGGGTCTAGCCGGGATGCCCCCTTAGCTGTCCGAAGTTCAGCTCACTTTTTCCCATAACTTGCATACATTACATTTTATATGTTATATTTTGCCACATAGCTGTGAGAGACCACAAGCTGAGCCAACGCGTCCGAACGCTTCCATGAAGGTGCTGCAAGCAGAGATGTCAGGGCTCACAGGAGCATGAGGAACTGGAGTAGCCAATCCCAAGACCCCAGAGGACTTATTGCCAAAAGGGGACTAAGATCGGTCCCTGAGAGGAGCTCTGACATCTCTCTTAACATAACCCTGTTATGCTGTCGGTTCATAAGGAGGACCTTCCCTCTCATCCACAGATTTGTGTGGCCCATAATTTGCCATAGGTCACACGAATCAGACGACAGTCTTCCAACCATCATGTATGCAGCATTACCACAGTAGTGTCAGATCCATTCAAATATACGTTAGGTGCCAGTGTTGCGAAAAGCCTAAGTGTTACTCATCGCACATAAGTAATGATAAAGCATAACTGGAGAGCAAAACAACTATCTAAGCAATGTCAGCTCACACATGGGTATTCTTAGGCTTGACCCGGCTGGTGGGTGGGTCACGGATATAGTTCGTTACCTGAGCAAGGGACATTAACCTTAATACTTTCCAGTAGGCCGAGAGGGCCCAACATTCAGCTCATCGCAAATCAGTCCGGGCCTAAGAGAGAGAGAAAAAAAGGGAAGAAGCTATATATAGTGTTAATGGCGTAAAGGCCTCCTGGGAGCCTAATTGTTTTTGACCCAGATAAGGGGAAGATGATCTTCGGGAGGAAACAGCATGTAGGCTAAGAACAGTTAAGGATGTTTCAACAGGTTCCAACATATGGATAACATCAATAACACACTCGGGATCAGCCAACAAGACATCATAGGAATTTAGACATCTGCATAAGTCCCAGTCAAAAGGAGCATTAGGGCATTAAGCAGTAGATAGGACCTGTAAGTAGTGGCGGAGGTGCCAACAAGAATTCCAGTGGGACTACTCACAGAGGCGGCTGTCTTGGACTCAGTGGTTTGTCTTCTGACGAGCCGATGAGTGCAAGGATCTGGGAATTTCCAGCGATACATAATATGTCTGTCCCGCAAAACGTTGAGCAGGGGGCGGAGCTCCCTTCTATGCTGGAGTGTGATAGTAGATAGATCTTGGAAAATTTGTATGGCAGAGCCTTCATGTTGCAGCTGTCCTTGGTTGCAAGCTAAACGTATTATGTCTTCCTTCTGGGTGAAGCTGACCAGGCAACATACTGTATCCCTAGGAGGATTACCGTCCCGACCTCTAGGCCTAAGGGCCCTGTGACATCTCTCCATTTCTATAGGATCATCTGGAGGTCTGCCAAGGAGTGTATTGCATATTGCCCACACCGCTGGTCGTAACTGAGGGCCTTCTATTGTTTCTGGGAGTCCCCTAATTCGCAGGTTGTGCCTCCGGCCCCTATTATCAAGGTCTTCGATGTGGCGATGCATCCCAATGAGATGCTGGGCATGTGTATATAATCATCTGGAGGTCTGCCAAGGAGTGTATTGCATATTGCCCACACCGCTGGTTGTAACTGAGGGCCTTCTATTGTTTCTGGGAGTCCCCTAATTCGCATGTTGTGCCTCCGGCCCCTATTATCAAAGTCTTCGATGTGGCGATGCATCCCAATGAGATGCTGGGCATGTGTATCAGTGACCTGCTGTACCTGCCTTATAGCTGGTCCATGCATCATGGCCGCCGATTCCACAGTCTCTAGGCGGGAGGCCACAGCTCTTAGATCATATTGCGGCAGTTAGTGTGTTTTTTATGTCCATCGCCACTAGCTGCAGATCTGCCATGCTGAGAAGCGGGGATGGCTGTGGAACGTGCCTGATGGCATTCGGATGTTCCCTAGGATGCACTGGGCTGATTGAGCTGACTGGCAGCATCGTGGCTTGAGGTCTAGGTAGAGGCCTGCGATTTAGCTTGCTGAGAGCGGAATATCGCCCGAATGGTCCGGCTGAGCTGCATGGTTTGGTCCGCCTGGGAGCGTGTGGCAGAGCTGTTTCTCCCGCCATCTCCTCGCTGGTGAGTCGAAGCTGTTTCGCCTATGGAAGCTGAGAAGTTAGCCCTAGATGTCGGAGCACGCTGATCAGGCAGCCATCTCGGTCCAGTGCTAGCCCACGCCCCCAGTAGATCATACTTATTGCATGGAAGACTTTACATATGAACTCAGAGACCAAGCTTCCACCTCCAATAAAACATGGGCCTGCTGGTTCACCTTTAAATTCTCCGCTACTTTGGGGACATTGTGTCCAACTCTGATTGAAGATATGCAACAGATGTTCAACGGTAAAGCTAATGCTACATAAATGTGAAGCAACCTCCCTCCTCCCTTTCCCTTAACGCTAAACTCCTACCTCATCCCCCCTCCCCTCTCTACCCTCTCCCTCTTCTATTCCAACATCTTTCGATTGGTTAATGGTTTGTAATAATGTCAAGTTAGACTAGTTATAGGTCTATGCTATGTACACCTGTTACCATGACTAGATATATTCTACCTCAGAATACATGTTACATCATTATATTGTTACTTTTAATCTTTTTCAATAAAAAGTTATTGAACATCTGTTAGTGAAGGAAATAGTTCATTTGGAACAGGTTGGTCCAAACAAACTTTTTAAAGTAAATGAATCCCGGAGATTAGCTTTAAAATGTATGTAAACCCCAACAGTTAACTTCTCTTATTTGGTCCCTTTTAGTCTGTGTAATGTACTGTTGAAAGCCTTTGTTATATCTGTTAAGTGCAAAAACATCTCGATCCTGCTAGAAATTTTGTCAGCTGATATCTTCTTGTGTTTTCTGCCTATGGTGTGCCCTTACCAGTTATATTAATTCCAGCGATTTCTGAGGAAATCTTCCCTCTATTTTATGGAGAAGAGGAAAGTAGGAGGTAACAATGCTGCTTCTCCAAAGATACATAACGGTGAGTTAGTGTTGTCATCCTAGGACACAAAAGTGTGTTGGATAGAAAGATCTGGATGCCGCACACTGGATAAAGTAGAAAACTTGTCTTTATTGTAGAGATAGGACCATCAAAAGTACAAGACAATCATGCAGGATGTACAGGATCAGCTGACACGTTTCACACTCGAAACTGAGTGCTTACTCATATGAGTAAGCACTCAGTTTCGAGTGTGAAACGCGGACGGGCTGTTGGACTTTTGTAGCTGAAAAGTCCGACCGTGTGTACGCGGCATAAGGAGTCCTTCTTGACTCCATGAGGAGCAAGGTTGTTGAGGCTATTGCCTCTTCTTTCCCTTTCTTTTTCTTCACCCTAAGTAGGACATTGTTCTGAAATCTCTGTCTTGCTCCTGTCCCTGTGGAAGTTTATCCTCCATTGTATGGCTGTGATATGCACTGTTTGTTTTTCTCTCTCAGTTGCTATTCTTCTCATTTGCCTGGCTCCCTGAGGCTCATTTTGGGTGTAAAGTGCTTCAGGCTTACTCTCTGTTCTGTCAAACCTTTCTTCGACCCATCGACACATGGGCCTAGTAGACTCTTGATTGCTGTGTTGCCCATCCCTCGGTTGGACTGTTTTTGAAATCCCGGGGTTCAAGAATACTGTGTCCTGTACTGTATGACTAAGAAAATAGGATTTTTAACTAGTATCAGTTACTAGTTTTGGCATACAGGACAGGCCACAGGTCCCTTTCTGTGTTTTTTTATAATCTTCCTATTGCTTGCTACAAAACTGAGGCTGCTTGGGAGTGGAAGGGGTTATATGGGGGATGTCTCAACAACAACCTTTTTGCCAGCATCCGGTCACCTGAAAGTGGCAGCATATACCCTGGCTTAAAGAAAACCCTGACCTGTAGTGAACTCCAAAAAAACTATTTTACTAAGTGAAAAATGCTATTATGCATTATTCTAAAAAGATTTTAGGTTTATCTTTTTAATTAAAGCCTATCTTTAGGGAAAGAAAAAAATCCCCCTTTGTACCTGCCCTGCAAGTGTTAAATGCTTGCTTAAATGCCACCTCGGCTGTCTGTGTCAGTTAAAAGGTTAAGGCTGGGTTCACACTATTGCCGGTTTCCTCGCATCCAATTCGCATGTCAGGAGATTGTGACTGGCTCTCTATGGAGCCAGTTCACATGTCTCCGGAACGACTGGAATCGGACCTGAGGCGGTGAACAGGGTCGCACTGGACCCCTGCCTTGAGCTGCTCCGTGCGGCAGTGTGAACCCAGCCTTAAAGATGCATCATGTTTAGAATCATATTAGAGGTAGTAGAATTATATTCCCCTATTTTAAAAATAATGTGCTGCAGCATGTACCTTGAAATATCTCGTAAATAACTGTTAAGGTAGCAAAAGAAGTCCACCACATTCAGCTTCCTGTGATGGTATGGCAACGATGTTGCACTGCCCCTCAATGCAGAGCAGACTTGACGCCCCAGTAGCCATGCAGGTTGTATCTTCAGTGGGATGAAAAGAAATGTTGCAGGGGGCGTGACCGTTCGATTTGTTACTATTAATTCAAAAGCTTGCAGCTTGTCATTGGCATCTGGCCACACCTTGCTCTGTCCACTGTTTTTAGGATTGGCAGCACTGCCTCTGTTGATGAAACCCTTCCACTATGAGCTGCAGTGTCTGGCAGGGGAAACGTGAATGAAGATTGGCTCAGTCAGGAGAAGTAACGTTTTTTCTGCTGTTTTAATTAATTAATTAATTAATTAATTAAGTTTATTTTATTAATTATTTTATGAGGCTTGTGCATTACATAGTAACTGGATTTATAACTTGTTTAAATTGTCATTTAAATTGTCACCTTTAGAAATGCTATGTACTTGTTTGTGAACTATTTATGTCATCTGTTGGATAGCCTACCCTTCATACATTACAAATGCCACATGGACATTGTAATACATTTATAAGATCGCATCTAAAAAATAATTTTCTAGGTTACCAAAACCTTTGCTAAGATGGCACACCTTATCTTCAGTGATAAGCCTATTACAGCAAATGGATGGTAGGCATGGAAACAGTACCAAATGTATGGTAATAAGGTTTATAAACTTTATATTCAGTATCTTTCTTCTCATATTCAACAGTGGAATTTCTTTGAACAGCTGCACTTCTGATTGCAGCAATGTCCACAATTTTACAATAATAAGTCGAATTTTGGCAGAAAAACCATAGTATTTGGATGGTATTCACTTCATAGTCTGTTTGGCCTTAGTTTCTAAGAGCTCATTCCTACCTACCAATTTCATCTCATCTTGTATCAAATCTTTTGTATTTTTTTTCACTAGAGCTTTTTCAGCAAATTTGGCAACACAATTCTGTGTTGCTGTATCATAAGCCTTATCTTTCTACATTAAACTACTAGTCCTCACACGCAGGCCTGTGCCTGGCAGGTCTCTAAACTGTGTTGTTGCAATAGTATGATTGCTCCAGTGCAGCAGAGTGTAAACAGGGATTGATTTGCGTTACATTTAATAAGCAATATTTTAACATACCCATAGACATGAAATGACTGTTGTCAAATCTGGATGCTGGTTGACTGCTCCATTGGGGAACAAGTGATTGGACATAAGGTTACATTTGGATTATTTTTATAATGTATGGTATGCATGTCACATGGGTGTTAATAGATTGGCATTAGAGGGTGCAGCTGTCCCTGGCCCATGAGGTTGTGTGCCCGACCATTACTGTTGTAATGCCTTCTGCACAGACTTTTACATTGGTTGACTACTTAATGTTATCAGAAACGTAAAGCTGTTAATCCTTTTCACAAAATCCTTTACAATATTAATAGGGTTGTACACTGTCACCTAAGGCTATTTCTTCACACAAATCCATCATGCACTTTAACACAGACAGTAGTCTTACACCATCTATCTTTTAGACATATGCTTGTATTGATAGTGTGTTTCTAGCTTGGATGGTAGCACGGTACTTCAATTTGCCTAGCATCTCTATTGGCATGATCTGATAAAGCCTAGCAGTGCAAAGCATGTAGTCTACACATTAATCCATGCCTTTTGACAATTAATTTTTGTTAATATTTGTTCATCATCGTTAGCTTGAGATTACATCTTTAATATTCATAATGCTGTAATATAATGTCTTGTTTTATATGACAGTTCTAACAGCCTTGTTCTGAATTGCCCAAAGTGCCAATGTGATTAATTTAATTTTTTGTATTTCATTTTTAGATCAGTTTTTTCCACAATATCATACATGATCTAATCCACCTATTCATTCTTCTAGTCATTGGAATCCCTACCCTATTTAGTGCAAGACAGTGCTTATTTAGCAGTGTCATTCATCACTATGGCGCTGATTTCAAAATCAAAATCTGGTGCAGCTCTGCATAGAAATCAGCTTCCAGTTTATTTTGTTAAAGCATAACTGAACAAGCTGAAGTTAGAAGCTGATTGGCTGCCATGCACAGCTGCACCAGATTTTGCACTCTCCAGTTTTAGTAAATCAACCCCTATATGGCAGCATTGTTTTTTAGGATATGTGCATTTTTTAACCACTTAAGGACCGAGCCTCTTTCTGATATTTGTTGTTGTTTTTTTTTGCTAGAAAATTACTTAGAACCCCAAACATTATACAATCACCTTCTCTGCTGCCGACGGCTCCGGTAAGCGGCGGAGGGCACCGGAGTGCAGCGAGGGGGGCCCTCTCCCTCTGCTGATAAAAGTGATCTTGCGGTGAATCCGCTGCAGAGACCACTATTATCGGAAACCGGACCGCCGGCCGAAGAAGAGGATACCGGGGTTATGGCAGCTAGCTGTTGCCATTACAAAGATATTCCTCTTCAAAGTTAGGACGTATATCGGCGTGCGGCGGTCCGGAAGTGGTTAACCAGCATAATTACACCACTGGTTATAACCCCAGACTCTTTAACACTAGGCAACCGTGCTATAACCGAATGATGGCTACAGCGCGGTTGGCTATTTCCCAGAGGCCGTCATATGACGCTGGGTGTGGGCGGCACGCTTTGTGATAGCAGTGTCCAGAGGACACAGCTGATCACAGATTGAGGTAAAGGGACAATCAGCAGCTCTTTACCATGTGATCAGCTGTGTCCAATCACAGCTGATCACAGCTGATCATGGATGTAAAAAGAAGACGGTTATCGGCTCTCCTTTCCTGTGCCACCTACCAGTGCCATCTATCAGTGCCCACCAGTGCAGACTCATCAGTGCCCACCAGTGCCTCCTCGTCAGTGCTGCCTATCAATGCCCATCAGTGCTGCCTATCAATGCCCATCAGTGTAGCCCATCAGTGAAGCCTCATCAGCACACATGTGAAGGAGAAAAATTACCTTTTTTGAGAAATTTTATCTCAATTTATTTTAACAAACACTGTAAAGTTTTTTTTTGTTAATTTTCTCTCGTTATTCATTTATTTAGCAAAAACCCAGTGGTGATTAAGTACCACCAAAAGAAAGCTCTATTTGTGTGGAAAAAAATAATATACATTTTGGGTACAGTGTTGAATGACCGTGCAATTGTCATTCAAAGTGTGACAAAGCTGAAAATTGGCCTGGGCAGGAAGGGGGTAAAAGTGCCCGGTAGGCAAGTGGTTAAAACTGTAGTGAACTGCAGTCGTGGCTGCTTATTTTGTGTTTCATCTTATTGCAACTGACATCTGTAGGTAGTTCCACTATCTGCTACAGTATGTGCGGACCCACCCCAGTAACTCACTTTAGAAAAGAACTTAGAAAAAAGTTAGTGAGTGTAATAAGTTCCATGTTTGAGAATTTTATAGCCACTGGCGATTTTCATTTATATAAGCTATTAACCAAGTTGTAGTTTTTGCAAAAGAAGCTCCATTAAAATGTTAAATAAGCTTATTGCTTGCAATTGAGATTTCATTTAAAGTGTGATTTTCATACACACCGAAGGGCTTGCTGTTTTTTTCAACTAGTGCATTTTTAATTTTGCATATACACAGTATCAGAAAATATATGTCAGTTCTTCTCCATAACTTTGTTGATCCAATGTGAAATTGAGTATCATCGCTTTATATTTACAGACATTACTAGGAGAACAGGATAGAGTACAGACTGCAATAAAAACAATTTGAATGTTTATAGAGTCAAGAAAAAAAAACATCCCATGGGTGAAAGTACATAGTTTAAAATTCTGCTGACTGCCTTTTCTGAGCACTCCACATAATTTGGTGATGTTAAATCATATCCAAGTGAAGTAGTCACATCATTCCTTTGAATTAAATCTGTAAGTGACACAACTGCCAGTATAAATTTCACCTTTACTTACTAGCAAGCTGTAAGTGTTGCAATTTAAGGTAGTGAGGTCTGTATTTAAACCTGGTTCCTTTTCTGCCCAAGGAAAACTAAGTAAGAATCTCTAATTAAAATGTTTTCTTTTTGTTCAATTTTATAATTTCACCTTGCTTATCTGGTCCTGTCAGCATGATATTTGACAGCGCTATCTAATTAGGGACACAGGAAAAAGCCCAATTGTTCAAATGAGACTGTGAATCCAATTAAGTACATTTAGCGTGATGCCTTTACTGACATTTACTATCGGCATTAAAAGGCTGTATTCAATAGAAGGGGTCTAGTGTGCATTATTTCAAGTGTTCTTTAATGAAAGCTTAATTTGCTATACAATGTATCTGGGGTGCATTATTTGATTTGGCACTAATTGGTCAGTGTTACATGCCCTTAACTAATAAAAGCAAATGAAATCCAGTGCAGCAGAGTGTAAACAGGGATTGATTTGCTTTACATTTAATAAGCAATATTTTAACATACCCATAGACATGAAATGACTGTTGCCAAATCTGTATGCTGGTTGACTGCTCCATTGGGGAACAAGTGATTGGACATAAGGTTACATTTGGATTATTTTGATAATGTATGGTATGCATGTCACATAGGTGTTAATAGATTGGCATTAGAGGGTGCAGCTGTCCCTGGCCCATGAGGTTGGGGGCCCGACCATTACTGCTGCATTATTTTATTTGACTGTGGTAGACTTTAGCCAGTAGACAGTAAATAATCAGCTTTTTAAGTTACCTGCTCCATTATAACTACTCAGGTTCTGAATTATGAGTTTTGCAAGATGGGAAATGATGTTGCTTGTCATAGAAACACAGTTTCAGAAACACAACATTTCCCTTAAGACAAGGCCATTGTGAGCAGTGTACAAAATGGAGAACAGTAAGCTTTTTTTCGAGATGACCTTGCACGAACTACTTTTCGCTTCAAGGTCATTTATATGTTTATAACGTGCCCCTTCCCCTGACTTCTCTGTCAAGAGCAATGGCACAATCATCAACTTATCCCCACATGCCAGGGTGCTAGGTGTTACCCTGGACTCTGAACTCTCCTTTCAGCCCCACATCCAATCACTTTCTAAAGCTTGCTGCCTCAACCTCTGCAACATCTTCAAAATACGCCCCTTTCTAAGCAATGAAACTACAAAGCTCCTAATTTACTCCTTGTTTATCTCTGGCCTCGACTACTGCAACGCCCTTCTCATTGGCTTACCTTTAAATAGGCTATCCCCTATTCAGCCCATCATGAATGCTGCTTCCAGACTAATCTCCCTTACAAACTGATCAGAGTCTGCTACCCCTCTCTGCCAATCCCTCCATTGGCTGCCACTCACCCAACAAATTATATTCAAAAATATTAACAATAACTACAAAGCCATCCACAACTTGGCCCCAGCTACATCACTAACCTTGTCTCAAAATACCAGCCTAATCGATTTCTTCATTCCTCCCAAGACCTCCTGCTCTCTAGCTCCGTCGTCACCTCCTCTCATGCTCGCCTCCAGGACTTCTCCTGAGCCTCTCCCATCCTTTGGAATTCCCTACCCCAATCTGTCCGCCTATCTCCTACTCTATCCACTTTTAGGCGACCCTTTAAAATTAATCTCTTCAAAGAAGCCTATACTGCCTCCACCTAATATCTGTACTTTTATTTTCTTTATCAGCTCATCCCCAGAGTTATTACCTTTTGTAACTCTTGACCCTCCCTTTTAGATTGTAACCTGTAACGAGCAGGGCCCTCCGATTCCTCCTGTATTGAACTGCATTATAACTACTGTTTGCCCTAACGTAAAAGGCTGCTCAAACTGGTGGTGCTATATAAATACTGTATTATAATAATAATATAATATTTTATAAAGCCTTCAGGGCTCAAAATTTCAAGTCCTGAGCTACTAGCCAGGCCTCAAGGGTTATTTGCCACCAGTTGCCCCACCCAGCCCCTAATTCTGCCCCTAAACACACCCTCATAAATTATATCATGAAATGACACTTAAATGTTTTATGCAGAATTAAGTTATAAAAATAAATTAATAACAACTTTATCAGTGCAGCCTCACCTGTGCCCATCAGTGCAGCCTCACCTGTGCTCATCAGCACAGCCTCACCTGTGCTAATCAGCGCAGCCTCGCCTGTGCTCATCAGCGCAACCTCGCCTGTGCTCATCAGCGCAGCCTCGCCTGTGCTCTTCAGCGCAGCCTTGCCTGTGCTCATCAGTGCAGCCTCGTCTGTGCCCATCAGTGCAGCCTCACCTGTACCCATCAGTGCAGCCTCACCTGTGCCCATCAATGCCGCTTTACCTGTGCCCATCAATGCAGCCTACCTGTGTCCCTCAATGCCGCTTCACTTGTGACCATCAATGCAGTCTACCTGTGCCCAACATTGCAGCCTCGACTGTGCCCAACAATGCAGCCTACCTGTATCCATCAATGCTATTTCACCTGTGCCCAACAATGCAGCCTACTTGTGTCCATCAATGCCGCTTCACCTGTGCCCAACAATGCAGCCTTCCTGTGTCCATCAATGCCGCTTCACCTGTGCCCAACAATGCAGCCTTCCTGTGTCCATCAATGCCGCTTCACCTGTGTCCATCAATGCAGCCTACCTGTGCCCAACAATGCAGCCTGGACTGTATCCATCAATGCAGCCTACCTGTAACAATCAGTGCTGCTTCACCTGTGCCCAACAATGCAGCCTACCTGTGCCCATCAATGCTGCTTCACCTGTGCTCAACAATGCAGCCTACCTGTGCCCATCAATGCTGCTTCACCTGTGCAGGCGAAGAGAGGAGAGGAAGAGGATTGCTGGCCGCATCATTAGAGAGCGGGGAACATCGCTGTAACAGCTTTCATTTGAATTGCCAAGTGTTCCCCGTGCTCAACGTCACATACAGCCCCCCCTCGTGGCCTGGGTAGTTTGATATACGTCACACGTCCCAGCATTGGACGGGTGTTCTGTTTATCAAAGTACCCAGGCCAGGAGGCGGGGCTGTACATGATGGTGAGCGCGTGGGAACACTCGGCAATTCAAATGAAAGCTGTTAAAGCGATGTTCCACGCTCTCTGATGATCCGTCCGGCAATCCTCTTCTCTCTTTCTTCCTTCTGTGATCACTGGGAGAACGGCTCCCATTCAACCCCGCCTGCCAGTGGTGCTCGCCCCGCCGCTCCCAGGCAGCCCACGTTCGCCAGCCATCATTTTCCACACGCAGAATGCGAGTAGGCAAGTGGAAAATTTGAGGGTTTAATAAAGGTATCTTGGTATTTCATTTTTAAAGGTAGCTGTTAAAAGAAGAAATTACACATTTGTTAGCCTGCAGTATATTCTTCTCCTTAATTCTTAATTCAAAAGATATGTGATGATACAGAAATGGGAAGTCAGATTTTTCCTAAACTCTGAAAAAGCCCTTTATTGTTTATGCTTGCTGTTGGGTAGGACTGAGAAGATGGGTGACTGCTGAAGTCCATGCACAGCCATGGTTAGGTCTTTGTCTCTTTGTATTGCAGAATCGTGCTCTCTTAATGGTCATGTGATGAAGGATGGAGAGGAATGGAAGTTGAGTCAGTGTTCTAAATGTACCTGCAAGAGTGGGGTGACTCAGTGCTTCACAGCAGACTGTCTCCCCATGCTGTGTGATAAGGTAAATACCACTAAGCTTTTAATCTTGAGTGATTTGTGTGTTTATGATGAGTGGCCAGGTGCCTAAAACAAAATGTTATACAGCAATTAATAAGTAAATGACAAATAAAGCAAATAAGGCCCCTTTCACACATGCGGACCGTATGTCCGTATTTCATCCATCCGTTTTCGGATGAAATACGGACATACATGCATCCCTATGGGATAGCGGGTGTCAGCGGATGTACATCCGCTAACACCCGATGTCGTCCGCCTCCGCTCTCGTCCGATTCTGCGGACGGAAGAAAATCCTATTTTTCTATCCGTCTGCAGAGCGGATCGGAGGAACACGGACAGACGGTCCGTGTTCCTCCGATCCCCCATAGGGGAGAGTGGAGATCTGACAGGGCGGTCCCTGCACAGTGTGCGGGTCCCGCCCTGTCATCTGCCTGCTCAGCTGGGGAAAGCGGAGCGATCCCCGCTGAGCAGCGGATAAACACGGGGCGGATCAACACGGATCCGTCCCGTGTGAAAGGGGCCTTAGTAATCGATAAGCTACGTAGCACTTATAGGGAATTACACAATATTTTTTAATGGAGGATAAGAAAATCAAGATGAAAGTATTTTTATTCACATCTCAAATATAATGTTTTAGAAATATGCTGCTTAAGGCTGGGTTCACACTTATGCGAATTGGATGCAGATTTCCGCATAGCAGGAGATTGTGACCGGCTCTCTATGGAGCTGGTTCACACATATGCGCGGCGGCTCCAGTGCGAATTGCACAGAAGCCCTGTGTGTCTTTTGGTCCATTTCAGGTCCGAATTCAGCCCAAAATTCGGGCTGAAATAGGACCTGAAATGGTGAATGGAGACACTTCAGACTCCTGCTGTGAGCTGCTGTGTGTTCCAGTGTGAACCCAGCCTAATGCCTTGCTTTCCTCTTATTCTTTTTTCTGTTGTTAGGAGTGAAAGGTAAAATGTCATGTTTTTGTATGTCACTTGTTGCACAGATGGGCCCCAAAACTTCAAGCTTCCGATAAAAAGAAAAAAAATACAGTGATTTTTCACAATTTTCATGCATTCCAATGGAATAAGTGAGCATGCATTTACTGACATATTGAAGTACAAACATAGACACACACAGACCCACCCAGTGGAGGATTAGTGTTTGCTACCAGCGTGGCTGAATTATCTGTACGTTGCAGATAATTCAGCTATAGGATAGCTGGCTAAAACTGATCATTTTAGTGTTTACTCCATCCCTATGGAATGTGTTTAAATAAAATTGAATTTAAGCCCTGGTTCACACTGGTGCAATTTGTCAGGCGATTTGGCAGTTCAAATCGCATGACAAGTCGCACCCCATTTCCGGCATTTGAATCATTCCATTCCTGCACTGCTTTTTTGGGGATATCATCGCGACTTGCATAGTTTTCTGTTAAATAAATTTGCAAGCTGCAATGAAATCTGAGGTGCAAATTGCACCAATATGTGGTTTTGAAATTGTGCTGAAGTAGTGGCATTTCAAAGCCACACTGGTGTGAACCAAGTCTAATGGATTAGGGCCCTTTCACACTAATGCATTTTATTGTTTTTTTCACCTTGCTGAAAACGCAAGAAAAACACAATGAAAATATTTCCTTTTAAAACCTATGGGACTCTTTACAGCACTGCGCTGCGAGTGTGGTGCGTTTTGAAAAGTCCTGCATGCTGCATCTTTGGTGCCCTTTTCATAAGTGCACCAAAACCAATGCTCTCTATTAAAATGATTAGAAAATGCATCAAAAATGCACCACCGTTGCATTTTTGGTGCTTTTTTGAGTCGCATGTCTTTTTCACAGTTGCATAATTGGAGTCAGGCAGCCCAAAAATGCATTAAAAAAAAAAGATAATATATTGTTGTTCCAGCCTGCTTCCAAAGTCCAACCTAGAGAGTTTAAAAAATGAATTTCCTTTTAACCCTAATCTCAGTTCCAGTAAATATATATATATATATATATATATATATATATATATATATATATATATAGATGTACAATATGATTATTTATTTTGCCACTTCACCTAGTGGCTTAGTGATACTGAGAGACCTTTGTGTTGTAAAAAGCTGTTAGAAGGTGATATGGATTACAGGAGGTGCTTTGAATTTGCTGGGCCTCCCATCGTGAGTGTGTGTGTGTGTTTGTGTAGTAAAAAGAAGTATGTCACTCCAGACCTGTCTACACAAGCCCGATAGTCAGTTGCTGATTGAAAAGGTGTTTTTGTCTACATCTCTTCCTTTCTGTAGCTGAAAGGTAAAACATATAATTATATTTTTAGGATGAAATTTTGGCTATTGTTCCTGGAAAGTGTTGTCCCGAGTGCCTTCCGAAGTCTTGCACTGTAGCTGGAAAGATATATGAGGTAATTTCTGAGTTCATTGTAGTAAAACTACTCCCTGACTCATATCTTCTGAATGTTCTAAGTCTGTTTAATCGTGAAACAAGAGTAATGGAGAAAATATGGCTGTTGACAGCTGGTTTTAAGCAGGTTTTAGCTTTTACAGTTGTGCTCATAAGTTTACATGCCCTGGCAGAATTTATGATTTCTTGGCCATTTTTCAGAGAATATGAATAATAACACAAAAACTTTTCTTTCACTCATGGTTAGTGTTTGGCTGAAGCCATTTATTATCAATCAACTGTGTTTACTCTTTTTAAATCATAATGGCAACAGAAACTACCCAAATGACCCTGATCAAAAGTTTAAATACCCTGGTGATTTTGGCCTGATAATATGCACACAAGTTGACACAAAGGGCTTTGAATAGCTATTAAAGGTAACCATCCTTACCTGTGATCTGTTTGCTTGTAATTAGTGTGTGTATAAAAGGTCAGTGAGTTTCTGGATTCTTGACAGACCCTTGCATCTTTCATCCAGTGCTGCACTGACGTTTCTGGATTCTGAGTCATGGGGAAAGCAAAAGAATTGTCAAATGATCTGCGGAAAAAGGTAGTTGAACTGTATATAACAGGAAAGGGATATAAAAAGATATCCAAGGAATTGAGAATGCCAATCAGCAGCGTTCAAACTCTAATCAAGAAGTGGAAAATTTCTGTTGAAATCAAACCACGGTCAGGTAGGCCAACTAAAATTTCAGCCACAACTGCCAGGAAAATTGTTCGGGATGCAAAAAAAACCCCACAAATAACTTCAGGTGAAATACGGGACTCTCTGAAAATATGCGGTGTGGCTGTTTCAAGATGCACAATAAGGAGGCACTTGAAGAAAGATGGGCTGCACGGTCGAGTCGCCAGAAGAAAGCCATTACTACGCAAATGCCACAAAGTATCTCGCTTACAATACGCCAATCAGCACAGAAACAAGCCTTGCACCTTCTGGCACAAAGTCATTTGGAGTGATGAGACCAAAATTGAGCTTTTTGGGCACAACCATTAACACTACATTTGGAGAAGAGTCAACAAGACTTATGATGAAAGGTACACCATTCCTACTGTGAAACCCAGAGGTGGATCGCTGATGTTTTGGGAAAGTGTGGGCTACGAAGGCACAGGAAATTTAGTCAAAATTGATGGCAAGGTGAATGCAGTATGTTATCAAAAAATACCAGGAAGCTGCGCATGGGACGTACTTGGACATTCCAATATGACAATGATCCAAAACACAAGGCCAAGTGGACCTGTCATTGGCTACAGCAGAATAAAGTGAAGGTTCTGAAGTGGCCATCTCAATCACCTGACCTCAATATCATTGAGGTCAGGTGACTGAGATGGAGGCTCCTCCTGGAGGCTTTTTGCCAGGAGGAATGGGCAGCTTTACCATCTGAGAAGATAAAGAGCCTCATCCATAAATACCACAAAAGACTTCAAGCTGTCATTGATGTTAAAGAGGGCAATACATGGTATTAAGAACTGGGGTATGTAAACTTTTGATCAGGGTAATTTGGGTAGTTTGTGTTGTGATTCTGATTTAAAAAGAGTAAACACAGTTGACTGATAATAAATGGCTTCAGCCAAACACTAACCATGAGTGAAAGAAAAGTTTTTGTGTTATCATTCATATTCTCTGAAAAATGGCCAAGAAATCATAAATTCTGCCAGGGTATGTAAACTTATGAGCACAACTGTATATTGTGACCGGAACTAAAAAACTGAGTTACATTGGCTTTTAGAAGCAGGACCCCAATCAAAATTTTAGTACCAAAACATGTGAACTAAAATGTGTGCTCCTATGCTCCCGGCCTATAATGATATCAGTTAAACCTATCCCAGTTGAACCCATGCAGGGCACAGGAACAAGTTCACTTAAGGAAGGGCTCCAGTCTCCCCCAGAAAAAAATAAAAGTCAACAGCTACAAATACTGTAGCTGCTGACTTTTGTTATAAGGACACTTACCTATCCAGCAATCCGGTATTGTCTTCACCTGAGCTTATTCTTCAGTCGGCTTTAGTTTCAGGCGCCGGCATCTTATGTGAGGGAAACTGGCAGTGAAGCCTTTCTGCTTCACAACTGGCTCCCACTGCGCATGCGCAAGCTGCTCTGCACTTTGTGAATGGTCCTGCAGTCTTCTGGGACCTTTGATGTGTCCCAGAAGGTTGCGGGGGAAGGAGGGGTGGGGGGCAAAACCAGATACCCGCTCCCTCCACCCCTCCAAAAAACTTCCAATAATTAATGAGAGGGGGGTGAAGTTCCACTTGAAATTGGAACTTTAGTCAGAAAATTAAGTCTTGCTAGATAACTTCAGGCTGACCCCTTTTGCAGGTATAGCTATGTAAAACATTAAAAATAAGTGCCTATGCTGTGTAAAATCCAATAATACAGCCATGACCAAAAGTTTTGAGAATGACACAAATATTAATTTTTCACAAAATCTGCTGCTTCAGTGTTTTTAGATCTTTTTGTCAGATGTTACTATAGTATACTGAAGTATAATTACAAGCATTTCAAAAGTCTCAAAGGCTTGTATTGACAATTACATTAAGTTTATGCAAAGAGTCAATATTTGCAATGTTGACCCTTCTTTTTTCAAGACCTCTGCCATTTGCCCTGGCATGCTGTCAATCAACTTCTGGGCCACATCCTGACTGATGGCAGCCCATCCTTGCATAATCAATGCTTGGAGTTTGTCCGAATTTCTGAGGTTTTTGTTGTGTTCACCCGCCTCTTGAGGATTGACCACAAGTTCTCAATGGGATTAAGGTCTGGGGAGTTTCCTGGCCATGGACCCAAAAGTTTGATGTTTTGTTTCCCAAGCCACTTAGTTATCACTTTTGCCATATGGCAAGGTGCTCCATCATGCCGGAAAAGGCATGATTAGTCACCAAACAGTTTTTGGATGGTTGAGAGAAGCTGCTCTTGGAGGATGTCTTTTATACCATTCTTTATTCATGGCTGTGTTCTTAGGCAAAATTGTGAGTGAGCCCCCTCCCTGGGCTGAGAAGCAACCCCACACATGAATGGTCTCAGGATGCTGTACTGTTGGCATGACACAGGACTGATGGTAGCGCTCACCTTTTCTTCTCCAGACAAGTTTTTTCCGGATGCCCCAAACAATTGCAAAGGGGATTCATCAGAGAAAATGACTTTACTCCAGTCCTCAGCCGTCCAATCCCTGTACCTTTTGCAGAATATCAGTCTATCCCTGATCTTTTTCCTGGAGAGAAGGGGCTTCTTTGCTGCCCTTCTTGACACTAGATCATCCTACAAAAGTCTTCACCAGATGCACTCACACCTGCCTGCTGCCATTCCTGAGCAAGCTCTAAAGTGTTGGTGCCCCGATCCTGCAGCTGAATCAACTGTAGGAGATGGTCCTGGCGCTTGCTGCACTTTCTTGGGCGCACTGAAGCCTTCTTCACAAATGCAGTGGAAATGTTTTTTTTTTTTTTTATGGGATTAAGTTAATTTTCATGGCAAAGAGGGACTTTGCAATTAATTGCAATTAATCTGATCACTCTTTATAACATTGTGGAGTATATACAAATTGCCATCATAAAAACTAAGGCAGCAGACTTTGTGAAAATTAATACTTGTGTCATTCTCAAAACTTTTGGCCATGGCTGTACACGCTGACCCTGCTCTGCACATGTTCAGCTGCTCTCCATTTTTTTTGTAGAGGCCAAACTGCTGACAGCCTTAAAGCGGAATTAAACCCTCTTATCCTTTACAGCCAAGGAAGCTGCTTCTGTTTGATCTGCAACTGTCATAGTCTTGCATATGTAATGAGCTATGACACCAGCCATTTGATGGTATGACAGTTTTTTTTGAGGACACAAGCAAATGTGACAGCAATTCCAGTTTTCCAGGAATGTAACCGTTTTTTTAAACTGTTTCATCGATGGGCGTGGCTCCACTTTCTGATTTACTTCTGCTCAGGGGCTTTGTGCTTCAGAAAAATGGCAGCCTCCAGTGAGAAAAAAACAGGATCAATGCTGGAGGTAATTTACAACGCACAGTATTTGTGGTAGCATAATTATTAACGTGGAATGTATGTTCTTTAATAAAGAACATTATTGTTATCAAATTGTTATGGATAAAGTTCCACCTTAAGTTCTGCATTTCTGAGCTGCATCTTTCTTCCCTTCACTTCTCTACCACTATGTTTGACCGCCCAGAGAGAGGAGAAATAAGTAAGGAGAGCTTCATTGTGACAGAATTGATTGACTGGTTAGTTGATTGATATGGGGGTAGCAGTGAAGAAAACCTGTCTGTTATTTTAACCTCTGCCTTCAGAGCTTTGAGTTACTGACCTGAGGTCACCAATGAGTACTTTTCCTGGGTCACTGTTTCAGAAAGTATTAAAGCCATTGAGAGCCAGGCAGGTAACCTTTTCACAAGATGGCGAGCAATGGTTGTTTCAGTATTTCTCTAATGACAGGATTATTTAGTGACTAACATAGATCTTTAATAGAAACCATAAGTTCAGCCCTAAAAGGGTATAGTTGGCAAATAAAAAAAATGTTCATTGATTCCTTCTCCATATTATTGCTCATTTCCCCATGTTATGTCTCATTATATATGCTACAAGTACAGAAAAAAAACTGTTGATCTGCCAGAAATCCAGTGATCTGTTACCTTTTGGTAGTGAGCCGACAACACGGTGTCTCTGCTGCACTAATATCCCCAACAAAGTTCTTCCCTGTTAGACTACAGGATCCCCCCACCCATCTCTATAACACAAGGATGGTGTTGTGCAGTCCAACAGCGGGAGCAGAAGCAGCCTTATCAGCTCAATATAGGAAGTTAGCACCTCACTGGATTTTTGGCATATGTTATTCTGTACTTGCAGAAATTTATAAAGAGACAGACAAGGGAAAATGTGCTGGTATCGCAGAGATGTATTAAACATATTTTAAAGCGATATTAAACCCAAAACCAAAAATGTGACATATTGCAGCATACCAATCATTAGATGTTTAGGCTTTTTTCCCTCTGTTTTCATCTGGTGATTTGACCAGCAACACAGCTCCTGTATTAGCTCCCACTCTGGATGAAGGAGAAAAGTAGGGACACAGCAGCTAGCAGCCAGCAGCATTGTCAGTCTGGGGGAGGGGAGTGTAATGCCCTGTACACACGACCGGTTTTGCCGTCGGAATAAACTCCGAAGGTTTTTCCGACGGAACTCCAACGGAATTCCATTTAAGCGGTCTTGCCTACACACGGTCAAACCAAAGTCCGACCAAAGTCCGAGTGTCCAGAACGCGGTGACGTACAACACGTACAACGGGACTAGAAATAGGAAGTTCAGTAGCCAGTAGCCGATAACTTCCGTCTCGTACTTGCTTCAGAGCATGCAACGTTTTTGGTCCGTCGGAACAGCATACAGACGAGCGGTTTTCCCGATAGGAATTGGTTCCGTCAGAAATATTTAGAACATGTTCCATTTCTAGGTCCGTCAGAATTTTCTAAAAAAAAAGGCAGATGAGGCATACACACGATCGGAATATACAATGAAAAGCTTACATAAGACTTTTTCTGTCGGACATTCCACTCGTGTGTACGTGGCATAAGATGTACTAACAGATCATTGGTGCTCAACCTGTGGCCCTCCAGCTGTTGCAGAACTACAAGTACCATCATGCCTCTGCATTTGGGAGTCATGCTTGTAACTGTCAGCCTTGCAATGCCTCATGGAACTTGTAGTTTTGCAACCGCTGGAGGGCCAAGATTGGGCACCCATGCCATAGATTATGCAATTTTCGTTCCTTTGACCCTTCTTGGGTTAGAAAAGAAAATCACTCGATTCCCTCATCAACACAATCAGTATGTTGTTGTATTCTGACAGTGGGAGGTTTCCCTACAGTCAGGATGCAATGATCACTGCTAATAGCTATAGCTGCCAGCAGTGATCACATAAGAAAATATGGACAGGCTGGTTGCAGCAATGTCTATCAATAGATCAACTTCAGTATAACCCACCTACCCATAGCTGGATCGAGATCCAGCTTTGACCTGTCATTTTGATTCATCTATGGCCAGCCATAGAAGCCAAATTCCAACTCACAGCCCCAGCTCAACAATTTTTTTCTTTTGGGAAAAAGGTTTTACAGAAATAAAATCTGATCATTGTAAGCACCCCTGTCAGTGGTAAACAGTTTATCTCATTCCACAAACTGCTACTGTACATCTACAAGAGAGCTTGTTCTTCTGAAAAATGACAGACTTTCTGGCCAGATTACTAGGTGAAAATATGGGAAAGAAAGCCTAAAAAAAGAAAACAAATTAGGTCACCACATCTAAGAATTAGTAAACTCCAATATAACAAATATTTACTTTTAGGTTTAATACCTAAACTTTAAGTTTTATGTAGTGAGTTACCCATAAGCTTTCCCCGAAAATTAACTTTTGACCATAACCTATCCTTTTAACCAAATCCCTATACTACATTACCCCAAAATCCAGTGTTTACCTTATCAGTGCTGGCACCAAAAGCTCACATTTCACGCCCACACTGAGATGTGACAGAAGGGAGATTTTCTTGAAGATAATAAGATAATTGTTGCAAGATACTTAACAGCAGAAATCTGACAGCTAGAGTTTGCTGAAATATAAATAGTTTATTTTTTTTGTGTTCATTTATAGTGTAATTACCAGAGTCAATTAACAACCAACTCCACTAGGATATATATGTACCAGCATATATGTGTGTGAAAGAGAGAGAAAGGCATAAGCCTTTTAGAGCAGCAACAACCATATGTGTGAAAAACGTTTTTTTTTTTTATTTATTAATATAATTCAATGTTTTATTTTATTTATTTAATGTATTATCCAATAAATGTGTGCAGCCCTTTTACATTATGTACATTTACATCTGTCCCTCTCCTCGAGTTTACAATCTAAGGTCCCTGTCTTGCATGCATACTCATATACTGTACTGTAGGTCCAATTTAGATATTCCGGTAAATGTTAGCTGTTGTATGTGGCTATTTTTTCACTTCAGGCTGTCACCTCCTGAGTAAGTCTGACTCAGAAAAAATGTTGTAGCTCCCATCATGTAGGCTGTGTTGCCTTTCAGGTTGATTTAGTGGATGGTTTGTACATAAAATAGGAATTGCAATCACTTGGGGTGAACATAAACATTAGGCATGTAGGCATTATCCAGCTGCCATCAGGCTAAACACTCTGTAAGGCACTACAGAGAGTAGCATAAATATGTACACTCAGCCGAATATACCTTTTTATGTTAGGGGAGAGGGGAGGGGGGTAGCGGAGTGAGGAGCAGCCAGATGTTGCCTGTGCCACTTGTCACTGGGGAAATCATATCTATCATAAAAGTTTCCTAACCTGTCACATTGATCATTCCCCCTGGGATCTGGCCAAAAATGGCTGGATTGGCAAGTGTCATCTCATGTATAAATGGCTTTACTGAACTGAAAATGACCTGTCCTTTCATTACAGGTAAAATAGATAGAAATGTTACTTGTTTATATTACGGATCTCAACATGTCATTTTGAAAAATATCCCTTTCTAGTCAAAGATTTTCACTCATCAATTAGGTTAGCATTTAGAGTCACAATAAACTCTGATTTAAAAAAAAAAACTATATTCAAGTATGTATTCTTAACTCAGAAAGTGCCTTCTATTGCCTTCAGCCTCCTCTAAATCCCCAAATTCCTTTTTTTGCCGCTCTGATCTGGCTTCCTGTTAGAGGGTGGCTTTGTTCATTCTCCATAGTCCCACTGTATATAGGAACATAGCCACCCTCTCTTGCTCACTCCCAAAATGAACTAGGGACTGTGGACTATGGGATTTATAGTGTGAACGAAGAGTGCACATTAGTAGCGGTCATATGCACTGCTCATTCCAAACAAAGAAAAGTGAGAGGGAGAAGGAGAGGCTCAAGATCTTACAAAAGGCATTACAAGAAGGCAGAAAAAACCTTTTCATAAAAAATAAATTACAGGGCCATAAAGTAGTGGCTGTGTATGGGTTTGTGTATATGTTTTTGAAGATGGGGATATTGTTTAGTGTCACTGGCCAAACATGGATTGAAATTTGGCCAGTCCAGCAGGGGCTGGCCAAATTTTGATCCATGTATGGGCAGGCTGGTTGTACATCTATCACTCGACTTGTGTACAACCAGCCTGTTGGGTTTTGGCCAAACGATCAGTGCCACTGACTAAGCTCCAGGGGACGGTGCAAACCGCATTGGAGGCGCGGCCTGGCTGGAGCCCAGGCTGAGACTGCCACATACTCTTTCATAGCAGATTTGCAGTGATTTGCAGCTTAAGGAATATTTTCTTCACTACATGTTAACGTCCGGAGCTGCGATGAGCTCCGTTCCTGGGACACTCCTAAGAGTTGGCGATGGACTATAACCTTCTGGAGCCTGAGGGGCACCTACATGTTTACATTTGATTAGTGCCGCTGGCTATAGCTAGCAACACTGATCACTATATGTTGATGGGGAATTTTTTCCGCTGTCACAATACAATAGCTTAGTGGGATGGATTCTCCCATTCACATAGAATGTTTAGATGGGAGAAATCGGTTCATTTTTTGTTCAGCTTACTGGTTGAACGAAAAAAAAAGAAAGTGATATGCATTATAAAATATGTGTAATTATATTTAATTCAGTATCTTAGCTTTGCAGATTATATATGTGTGTATATTATATATATATATATATATATATATATATATACAGTATCTCACAAAAGTGAGGGGTGTACTCACTTTTGTTGCCAGCGGTTTAGACATTAATGGCTGTGTGTTGAGTTATTTTGAGGGGACAGAAAATTTACACTGTTATATAAGCTGTACACTCACTACTTTACATTGTAGTAAAGTGTCATTCAGTGTTGTCACATGAAAAGATAAAATAAAATTTTTACAAAATTGTGAGGGGTGTACTCACTTTTGTGAGATACTGTATATATTTAAAACTACTTTTGTTAAAACCCCTGCCATTTTATTAACTGCTGTCTTTGTCCTTTGGGAAGATTTCACTTTATATCTTTTTCAAAAGATGCATCAGGGAGTAAGAGGACTTCTCTACAAAGTGAGAGCTAAGCCGTACACACACAACCGGACTGGTCTGACGGAACAAATCCGTCGGACAATCCGACCGTGTGTGGGCTTCAGCGGACTTTTTCTGTCGAAAATCAGACGGACTTTAGATTTGGAACATGTTTCAAATCTTTCCGACGAACTCGAGTCCGGTCGAAAAATATGTTCGTCTGTATGCTAGTCCGAGGGACAAAAAAGGACACAAGGGCAGCTATTGGCTACTGGCTACTGGCTATGAACTTCCTTATTCTAGTCCCTTCGTACGTCATCACGTTCAAACCAACGGACTTCCGTCCATTCGTGTGTGGGGAAGTCCAGTTGTTCGAAAGTCCGTTGTAACTCTGTTGAAAGTCCGTTGGAAAGACCGTCGGACCTTTGATGCTGAAAAGTCCGCTCGTGTGAACACGGCATAAATGTACTTCTTAGATATCTGTCACCAGAATAGTGTCCCTATAATAAAAGCATCACATTGGTTCTAACCCTCACCACACTAAACTGTAACTAATTTTTTTTTGTCTACCTTTGAAATGTGTGATACCTTAAAGTGTTACTAAACCCAGGAGCCTGCATTCACTCTATGTGGTCTCCCACAGTAAAGAGAACATTGAAATGCAATTGTTTTAGTAAATATAAACTGCTAAATATCTTTTCTCATCAGCAGTTAGAGCAGTTCTGTGACTTCAATCCGTGTCTGCTTAGGAGAAGTTTTCTTTCTCCTCTGACTGCCCTATGAGGCTGCAGGACTCCTGACCCTCTGTCTGGACAGTGCTGATTGGCCCTGTGCTGATCACATGCACTCTCCCAAGAAAAAAAACTCTCTAGCAATACACACCAAACTGAGCATGTGTAGATTGTCCCCAAGGCTCTGTTCTTACATTCTTTTACACAATGCAGAGGATTAACCCCTTAGGTTCCACAGTGAACATAACAAGCATGCTTTACTGCATATACAGACTGATTGTACCGTTGTGGGTTTAGTAACACTTTAAAGCAGGGGAGTAATATATAAGTAATACTACTGTGTTCCATTATGTTTCTGAAGGATTTTGGAATATGTATTGCCATTAATCAAGTATTGGTACAGCTCCATGGTTTGTGGAAAAAATTCCAATAAAACTTTGACATTTTGGTTTCTTAGCACCTAACAGACATTTTGTGGGCCTTAATTGAAGACTGGCAGTGTTAATGTGTACGTGTTTGTGATTAATATATAATTCAGCTGAAAGTATAAACTGGGACAAGGAAATACTCCCTTGCTGCCATCTTTAATTTAGGGTTTGGAAATATTACTGTGATGAGAATAGCCAAGTAGGATAGCCCTTTGAAAACTACATTCCCTGGCAAGCTGCATTTTTAGAGATAGGAATGCAGTGGGGGTATGTGGTATTCACAATGTCCTCACATCTTCAAAATCCTGTGTGTCATTTGCTGATAAAGGTCATATTTCTAGCTATTTTATCCTCCCTAGAAAATATTTTGTGCATTTGTGCTCTGCAATGATGACTTTCACTGCAATGCAAGAGATGTCAATGTATCAAGGAGATTGATAAGTAAGCCACTTAAGATTTCAAGCTTAAAGTGTATTTCCACTTTTGCAGTTACATTTGAGACCCCCCCCCCCCCCCCCAATATATTTTTGCTATGCATTCTCATTCAAACAGCATACCTACAAATAATTTAAATATAAATATTTCTTACCTTTCATGTTTCTTTGGAGAAGGTTTATACCTAAGACTATAGGCAGCTTCTATTGAAATAGCTTGCAATTAGGGGACAGATTAAAGCCTAGTACACACGATGAGCTTATCAGATGAATAATTTTTTTTTTTTGTTGCATGGTAGTCTCCATATCGAAAACAAATAGGTTACTAAAGTTTGAAAATTCACGTACGACAGAAAAAAATTCTGAAGTAATGTAATGTATTCGTTTTGTATTTTCAAACGAAAACTGTACTGATTAACCACTTTCCGTCCCAGCCATTGTAATATGACGCCCGCAGAGTGGCTCTCCCATCCTGGGCAGGCGTCATATGACGTCCTCGGCTTCCCGGGGTTGTAGGGGGTGCACACCCGCCACGTCACTCGGGAGTCAATTTGCGTTTCCGGCAGTCGCAATGTCCGCCAGGCACCCGCGATTGCTTGTCACAGAGCAGGAATGTAAACACACAGATCCACGTCCTGTCAGGGGATAGGAGACCGATCGTGTGTTCCTAGTGTATAGTCTCCTCCCCTAGTCAGTCCGTTCCCCCCACAGTTAGAACCAATCCCTAGGTAACACATTTAACCCCTTGATCGCTCCCTAGTGTTAACCCCTTCCCTGCCAGTGACATTTACACAGTAATCCGTGCATATTTATAGCACTGATCGCTGTATAATAATCAATGGTCCCAAAATAGTGTCAAAAGTGTCCGATGTGTCCGGCGCAATGTCGCACTCTTGATAAAATTCGCCACCATTATTAGTGAACAAAAAAAAATTATAATAAATATGCCATAAATCAATAACCTATTTTGTAGGCGCTATAACTTTTGCGCAGTCCAATCAGTATATGCTTTTTGCAGGTTTTTTCTCCCAAAAATATGTAGAAGAATACATATCGGCCTAAACTGAGGAAAACATTTGTTTGTTTTTTTTTAAAATTGGGATATTTATTATAGCAAAAAGTAAAAAATATTTTTTTTTTTCCAAAATTCACGGTCTTTTTTTGTTTATAGCGCAAAAAATAAAAACCGCAGAGGTGATCAAATACCACCAAAAGAAAGCTCTATTTGTGGGGAAAAAATTATCAAAATTTAATTTCATTACAATGGCACACGACCGCAAAATTGTCATTCAAAATGTTACAGCGCTGAAAGCTGAAAATTAGCCTGGACAGGAAGGGGGTGAAAATGCCCTGTATTGAAGTAGTTAAACAAAAATTGTACAATCTGGTATTGTACGAGAAAAATGTTCATGTTTGACCCTTTGGAAATTTTTGGACAAAAGCTTACGATCAGATTATCGCACTTCGAAAGCAGTATTTTTTGTATAATATTCTGATCGTGTGTACGGGGCTTAAGGATGTACAACCCAGTGTCTTTGTTAGGACAGACAGTGTGCACATCTAGATTACAACTGATTATAAAGTTCTGCCAGCACGGTACAGACAAGGTTCATTAGGGTGAAAAATAACTGCAAAATTGCAAATAAACCTAAAGCAAAATTAAACTCGGCTGCACCTAAAGCTGAATATTTTTTTTAAATGGGCCCCCAAGAGGTTTATGCCATAATATGCTAATATGCACTGCATATTACCACATTGTGGCAGAGTTACCTGTCAAACAAAGCTTTCAATTGTTGTAGTGTCAGTGCTCCAGCTGGTTCCAGGAACTTACATTTTCGCCCTGTCTTCCTTCCGGGCTCACTCTTTTCAGCTGCATGAATAGCTGGGTCACAGTGTTGTCACTTCCATGCATGCAAATGGGAGTCACTTCAACATGGCACAGAGCGATGCCATAAATATACACTGAGCTGCACAAGTGTGACTCAGTATGCATTATTGCACACAGGCAGGGAGAAGGGAAAAGGCTACTAGGGTCTCTTCTGTTATAAAAACTGTACTAGTCAGTGGTTTTTCAAATTTCTAGTTTAATACCTCTTTAAAAATGAATCCTTATTGAGCCAAACTTTTATTTTTCTTAAGGAAGGTTGTACTAAAATTGGTTTGTTAAAGCATTTAGAAGCTATGTTCTTTAAAATGCTCACATCTACTTTTCTCTGTTCAGCATGGTGTACAGTGGAAGAAAAATCCTTGTTCTACCTGTATTTGTGATAAAGGAGAGGTCAAGTGCCATACTAAGACCTGTTCATCACTTACATGTTACAAGGTAATGTAACCAGTGTTTCTTAGTGGGAATATATTACCATGACCTGGAGACAGGTTGTGTTTTTTCATTTGTAATGTGCCTGGACCCTATGAAATCCTAAAGTTTTCATTAAGAGTTTAACTAAAGTTAAAGCAAGTGGAAGTTTTCATCTGCAGTGTCATCTTAACTGTATAAAAATGTGTATTTAGCTTAGTGTAGAAAAGATACAGCGATCTTGATCTAAAACCCAATAAACATTTTGAATTGAAGTAACTGACAGTGATGCATCAGAAGCTACAAATGAAAGTGTTGATATAGATCGGTGGTCTCCAAACTGCGGCCAGGGGGCCAGATATGGCCTTTTGCTTGCCTTTATCTGGCCCTTGGGGCACTATTCCACCAACTGACACCAGTGATAGAGCACCATTCCCCCTACAGACACCATCAATGGGGCACTATTCCTACCATTAATACCAATGATGGGGCATTTTCTACTCACACTGGCCACAGTCTGACCCCCTAAAGCCTGAAGAACAGTAAACTGGCCCTTTGCTTAGAAAGTTTGGAGAACCCTGATATAGATAGATGTATTTTGCACATCATTATTGCTGTTTACACATTCAAATAAGTCCATTAATGTGTGTAATTAATTCATCCAAAGGTATCCGTTACCTTGACTATGTTTTTGGGCTGTTATCCAACATTTAACTACCAAAACACAATTTTTCCTCTGAATATTCAAGTATACACACACCCATACGTACAGGTTAAATCGATCAGAAAATCATTACCTGTGTACTGACTGAGATCCATTCCCTGGATTGAACTTTCACTGCAGGCAATCATGCCAACATATTAGAAAAAGCATATAGACATTTTTTTTGCGTATGGGTATTTTTAATTTGACACAGGGGAGGCCACATATACTTTTTACCATCATTATTGATGGACATTTATAATATATATTCATTAAGCATTTGCCTTGAGACTAAAGTTGGCCATACACAGTTCAATTCCTGCAAAATCGTCCAGAATTCGAGGTACCTATAGGTACCACCTGGCTCGGCAAACTTCAATTGAAAAATCAAAGGATCGGGGTGGAAAATTGTTGGCCAAACAATGACAGCATCCAGTCAGATGCAGTCACTGTTCAGGTATTCAAGCAGCCGCAGGTGTTGTGGCTGCTTAAATACATGAGTGTTTTGTGTGGATGGGATAATCTATTTTTTTTTATATTCTTTATTTTATTGCATTATAAAAATTACACAGGAGTACAAAATTATCCATAAAACCAGTCAACTTCCTTATTTAAATCTCCTTTCACTTTCTTCCCAAAGTTCTACCTCCAGGGGATAATCTATTTATTTCAACTTCTTCTGATTTATGACTGGCATCACATCAAAATGCCTATTTAATAAAACTGACCAACATGAAATAAATGAGTTTGGTGTACACCCAAGGTTGTATATAGGTTTGTAAATGACATTAGTTATTTTTCTTATGTTGTTAGGGCCAAACCAAAATAAAGCAACCGCGTCAGTGCTGTGAGGAGTGTGTGTCCAGTAAAGGGAGCTGCACAGTGAATGGATCCATCAGGTACCATGGAGAGCTCTGGAATGGAAGTCACTGTGACTACTGCCTGTGTGATCGAGGGAAAGTGCTTTGCTATCCAGCACAGTGTTCCAAAGTGGAGTGCTCATGGGTAAGTTTGGTTCTGACTCCTAAATAACAGCATTAAAGAACAACTTCAGAGGTAGCCAAAAGTGCAATATACACTTGCATGGCCATGCTGCAAATTTGTTAAAATATGTTGTCATAAAACTGTTGGACCTGTTGTGACTTGCATAAGTATGCAAACAAACTCTCTTGTCTTACAACCACAATAATCAGGTGCACATGAATAAAGAATAACTCTCAGGAGAGGTGTTACTGTCTGTAAGCTGGCACCCTCAGCATTCCCATTACAAGGTTTGCCCCTTTGTTTGCAGATCAGATCATATATTTCCTAAAAGCACAGAATCTTCTAGTGGTTAAATGGGACAAGGATAGCCCATCAGTCTTGAAAGGGATGCAGCGAATGCCAGATTTCACATATTTTTGTGTGACTCAGGCATTCATACTATGACAAGAAGAGGATGAAGAGCAGCCATACAGTGACGGTCAGCAGCATAAGGATCCTTAACAGCAAGTGTTTTCACACAGAGAATTGTTTCTATTAAATTGTGTTGGGATTCTTTATAGATAGAAATAGACCTTCTTTATATATAGTGTTTACCTTTTTTTAAAAAAATGAAAAGGTGAACTAACATCCTACACCTTCCCCATCCCCGGGCCCCGTTGTACTTACCTTCTGTATGGTATGGACTGTCAGTGTCCATGCATTCGGTGTAGCACTCCCGGGGTTTTAAAATTCCTGCTCTTCTCCCTCTGCATTCTCTAGGGCTTCTGGGACAGATCAGCACATTTCTGATTGTTCAGTGCCAGATCAGTGGGCTGTGCCATCCTGGAAGCCTTGCAGAATGAAAGCTTTGGAAGGCTACACTGGCTGCTTGGGCACTGACAGCGCATCACCCACAGGAGGTAAGGACAGTTGGGACTGGGGTGGGTGTAGGGTGTAAGTTCACCTTTAATTTTTTTTCTGAAAAGGTGAAGTAACACCATAAGAACAAGTTTTGATTTTTAATTTGTATCTGTGTGTATTAAACACTACAGTATAAAGGTGGTTTTGATTTAACGGAGCACAAAGGCAGGTAAACAATGATAACAATATACGTTTTTTTTTTTAAAGTGGACCTTCGCTCTTACCTAACTGCCCCCCTTTCAGCATATCGCAACAAAAAAACACTATTTTCTACGATGTGCATCCAATGCTTCCTTGCTCGCCTAGGCTAGAATGACCCCCCCCATCGTCTCCCACCAGAAGCCCCCAGGATATCAATGTCATGCATGGCAGTAGGCTTTGGTAATGTGTAGAGCACACTATGCATGAGTGGTGGAGCGTCATCAGGGGGCCAGCTGCTGGGACCAATAATAGACAGCTGACCTCCTGATGACGCCAGAGAGAAAGATGGCTTGTGGCAGATCAAGGGAACGACAGATTCTTTGGTTGGGTGGGTATGCTATTTCAGCTGAACCCAGGGAACAAGGTAAGAGAAGGATGAAATCACATTTAACCGGGGGGGAATTACATTTTTAAGTAAAAACATAAAATTTAACATGACTAGTTGTTATAGGTTATTGCTTATTGTACATAGTCATTACCCTTTGCACTTAGACTAAGGCCATGTGTGTTTAAGTAGAATACAGCTTTCATTGCTAAGTAAACATATCTTAGTAACTTGTGTTAGATTATGTAGCAATTCTATGCAGCTTTACTTAGTTATGAGAATAATGCCAATTTTAGCATAGCATAGGCAGCATTCATAGCTTGCTTCTCTGCAACTCTTTAAAAAGAACAGCGGTCCTCTGAGCAGCTTGCCAGAAATATTTTAGGCAATATGTTGAAGAAATACTTCCCCACAGCTGTCAAGAAGGATTTTCTATTAATATTTTATGAATGAATGAATAACATGATGTCCTATTGATGGTTCAGGAGGACATCTGTACACACGTACTATGCAAGTTATGTTAAATTCAACAGTGTATACTGTATGTTAGATACGGAGCATACAGTGTTTAACCTTGTTCACAGGTGAATGTACATTCTGGTTGAACAATGAACTCCTGATTTAGGGGTAAATAGGAAATTGAGTTGAACCATTCAGTACATCATGTGCATAGGGAATCATTTAATATGAGGCATTTATTAAGCAAATTATGGCAAATTTAGATGCCAGTCAGGCTTTTTGCCAGTTAACAAAGTCTATGCAACAGTTTTTATTTACATTTGCAAACCCCCACGACAGTAATCTTGTGCAGCAAACTGCAACACAATTTCACAGGTCTTTAACAGATTAATCACTTAAGATAAAACAGGTTGTCATCAGGATGAGGTAGTTTTCTTTTAAAACAGATACACAATTAAGAAGTGGTCAGGGGCAGTTTTTATTCTGTCTCAGTGCTATTTTAGAGCAGACGAGGGGAAACGTATTAATTAGGTTGTCTAATTATAGTAAACCTGCCTCAGTGCTCCTGTTTAGCATTGTCGAGCTGTGTGACGGAATTGATAAATGTGTTTTGTGCTGCCTCATGCATTACCTGCGACAACTGGCTTTCAATTGAAAGTGCAAGCTCAATGAATGATTTGCTCTCTTTGAGCGACCAACATCAGAAGATCATTTAAAACCAGGATGGAACACTGCCTAAAATCTCACAGATGGTGAATGAGCTTAACCTGTCTAAGCAAGACCTAAAATGTCAATCAGCCTTTTATCAATTTTTGGACAAATGTAATATTGTATGACAGAGTTATGTGATATTTTTGAAAATGCAGGTACCACTTGTACCTGCAAACAAAAATGTTCAAGTTTTGCTTAATTCTGTGAGGGTCAAACATATATATCCTCCTAAAGTTGTCAATAAAATGTTATTATAAGCATAAAATGGCACTTAAAGGAGAAGTACAGCCAAAGCTCATTTGGCTGTACTTCTCCTGTGGATCACAGGAGTGCAGTCGGTTCTGCACTCCTGTGACCTGTTTTCAGTAGACAGTGTGCTGAAGTCCCGTCTGCTAACGTCACAGAGCCAGTCCAGGCTCGGGAAAGATCACAACCATATGGTCGGGATCCACCCAGGAGCCTGGACTGGCACCTGGCTCAGCCTCTCAGTGAGACGCCACTCCTGCCCCCTTCACAGCCCAGCACTCCAATGAACGAGGGCGAGGGAGAGACGACAGCGATGACTGACAGTTGCCAGCTCTCTGTTTAGGGAGCTGTGAGAACCGAGTGATTGGCGGTGTTTGATCACTCAGTTCTCAGTGTTGGAGCTGGGGGGGGGGGGGGGGGGGAGATGCAGCATCAGACTGATGCTGCATCCACCTAGTTAAGTATGAATCTACAAAAAAGCCAAAACCCATACTTCTCTTTTAAAGATGTTACATGGCAGCAAGTAATGCTTTAGCATTTCACATAGGCTACATTGTATTATTCTAGAGCATTAGATCATTCAAGACTCTAGAATCTACAGCTTCCTTATTCAAAAGGGAATTGAGAGGTAGTAAATACTATTCAGAAAGTTGATAATTGTTCTGCCTTGCATTAATAAACCTAAATTCAGGAAAGATTGAAAGAGCTGATACTATGCTTCAACAATTATCAATTTGTACTATATGTATGTGCGGATGATGACTGAGTTTCATAGAAGCGCATGAACTACACAACGTGTAACTATTTTCTCTTGAGCCAGCAAAGTCAATTTTAGTGGTTCCAAAATTATACCAACATACCAGAGGAATATCTCTAAAAATACTTAAGCTCATGAAAGCATTTCCTTAAACTTTACTTGACACTATAGTTTATTCAGTTGTTGCAATGGAATATCATTTTGCAGTTATTTTAAACACACATTCTAGATTAACAAATATGAATTTCCATATGGGGTAAATTATAATGACTTCCAGAATGATAGTGGCAGACCATTCATGATACATAGTTACCATCTGAGTTTGTGGTTCTGTTTTCATTACAGAATCGTATCTTGTTATTTTATACTCTATGTTGTTTGTTGTTTTTTTTTTTTTTTTTTTGCTCAGCTATAAAAAACTATATTAGCCAGATCAGCTCTTTATACCTGTATACCCCATATAGACAGGAGCAGTGTTAACATTTCTGCTATGGGTTTGTTGATTCATCAATAACTTCATAATTGCATAAGATAACATGGGAATACATATACATATATATATATATATATATATATATATATATATATATATATATATTCAGGACAAAAAAAGGGTTTCTTTTGGCAATATGGTCTTGCAAAAATTATTTTTTTTCCTATGCAATTTATAGACAATATTACATAACACAACTAGAAACAAATGAAAAATATGCTCATTTCTACTTTGACCAGTGTTAGTTTTAAGAACAGCTAGTTTAAGCGTCCTTGCACATGGGTTGCTGATCCCCTTTCCACGTAAATGCTAGGTATTTTTTTTTTGCACTAATTGAACTAATTTATAAAAAGCTTTCAATAGTACCTACACCAAATAGGAGTAACTAAAAAAAGTTTATTGTTGTAGCTTATGGACCATGATTTTTGTGACATAGATAATAAGTGCATTTTACAGGTAGAGAATGTTATACTTTCTAGTATTTTCTTCCTAATGACTTAAAAAAAAATATTAAAATAAAAAGCATGTTAATGCTCCCCAGCATTTCACTACTCTAAAGCCCCGTACTCCGGGCCGAATGTCTGGCGGTTCAATATAAACTGGCCCACATTTGGCCCGTGTGTACTGTAGCCGGTCCGACAGAAGCCAGCCGTTCAAATGGGCATGACCGTAAAAGGTCTGCCGTCTGTCTCCCAATACGCTCTCTCAGCCAATGACTGAGAGCGCTGACTGGAGTGTTCTGGCAGGTGGGCCATCCCCCTGTCAGAACACAATAGCACAGCAGAGGAGATCACTGTATTAACATCGGATTGTTAGTACAGCGGCTCCGACCTGAGCAATCAGTTTTTCTTCATTAAGCCTGCTGGGTTGAATGAAAAAAAACCTAGCAGTGTGTACTAGGCTTAAGTCTCTAACCTATGCTGCTTTTTCACAGATCTGGGCATGTATGCATGGACTTTTTTCATCACTGAACCTAAAAAGCAACTTCACCCTACCTAGTTAAAATTTTGTTTCTAATCCCTGATAATTGTCCCTGTATATAAATGAAAAAAAACATAATTACTGCGCTAAGGAGCCCAATAATGTCTTCCTTCCAGCCCAAAATTTTTCTTTGCCACTCTGCTCCCACATCGCCATCCTGAAACAAGATCCTGCATATGTGCAGACACACTGCAGGTCTCTGCCAGGTCTCCCCACCACGTGTGCACAGACCACCACGGTTCTCTGCCAGTACACAGTAATACTGCCTCCTGACATATGATATAGTCATTTGAGAAGGCGGCAGGAGGCTGGACAAGTCATCCTCGCCTAGGCAAGTATTCAGGAAGTGCATCCACTTTCATGTTAAAAAGAAAATCCAAATCTGTAAAGAGAAAGGGAAGGAAATCATAAGAGAGGAAGTGCTGTTTGTAGATGAAGGTCCACTCTAACTTCAGTTAAAAGTAGAAGGGAAATGACAAGAGGGTTAAAGTTATAAAAGGCTGCTACCTGGTCAAAAATCACACAGACAAAAAATAAAATAAAACCACCAATGCTTTGCTAATGACTTGGGAATTTAGTTTCTTAACGACCGCCCACTGTATATATATGTCGGCACTTTAAAGATGGATATCTGGGTAACGGCAGCAGCTGCTGCCACAACCGAGGTATCCATCTTTTCAGTGGGCGGTTCTATTTACAATGATGGGGTGGTCTCTGCGGCGGATTGGCCACGAGATCACCATTATCGGCGGCGGGAGAGGGGCCTCCCGCCGCTTAACGGAGCCATCGGTAGCGGCGGAGGCGATCAGGTCCTTCTCCTTCTGTGGTATGGATACAAGTGAGGGTAAGATGTCCCCCACCCGTCTCCATACCATAGCAGGACGGAAGCGACGTCAAAACGTCACTTTTGCTCATACGTCTTAAAGGGCCATTTTTTTGTTTTTATAAATAATTTTTTTTTTTATTGCATTTAAGTTCAAATATGAGATCTGAGGACTTTTTGACCCCAGATCTCATATTTAAGAGGACCTATCATGCTTTTTTCTATTACAAGGGATGTTTACATTCCTTGTAATAGGAATAAAAGTGACCCATTTTTTAAAGCGCCCCGTCCCAATGAGCTCATGCGCAGACGCGCAGAAGCGAACGCATACGTGAACAGCACCCGCATATCAAAACGTTCAAACCACACATGTAAGATATTGCCGTGATCGGTAGAGCAAGAGCACTAATTCTAACCGAAGACCTCCTCTGTAACTCAAAACATGCAACCTGAACAATTTTTTAAACGTCACCTGTGGAGTTTTTTAAGGGTAAAAGTTTGACGCCATTCCATGAGCGGGCGCAATTTTGAAGCGTGACATGTTGGGTATCAACTTACTCAGCGTAACGTTATTTTTCACAATATAAAAAAAAAAATTGGGCTAACTTTACTGTTGTCTTATTTTTTAATTCAAAAAAGTGATTTGTTTCCCAAAAAAGTGTGCTTGTAAGACAGCTGCGCAAATACGGCGTGACAAAAGGTATTGCAATGACCGCCATTTTATTCTCTAGAGTGTTAGAAAAAAAAAGTATAATGTTTGGGGGTTCTAAGTAGTTTTGTAGCAAAAAAACTTTTTTTTAACTTGTAAACACTGAGCTTGAAAAATAGGCTTGGTCCTTAAGTGGTTAAAGGAGTTTAAAGCTATTATATAGACATTGTTTCATCTTTTTGGTACATTAAAGAGATACAATGCATATTTATGCCTGTAGCTCTGCTCCCAGTTCTCCACCAAGCGTTCTTAAAGGGGTTATTTAGGTACATTAAAAAAAGAAAAAAAAAACATTTTTCTATTTACCCAGTCTGTGCAATGGAATCTCTAGCGGCTTCCCATGGGGGCACTCATGCGAGTCCCTCGGCTGCGTCCATTGACGTAGACAGCAGGACTCGGCCCCGTCCCCCACTTCCTGGTCACTGGCTTTGATTGACGGCACTGGGAGCCAATGGCTCTCGGTGCCCCAGCAAAACCAGCGAGACCCGGAAGTGAGGGGAGAAAAGATCTGCAGACATGCACGGTGCTGGATCGAATGAGGTCTCAGGTAAGTAAAGAGGGGATGAGGGGGCGATACTGACACCCAAACATTTTTTACCTTAATGAAAGGAAAGCATTAAGGTAAAAAACTTTTAGACTTTCCAACCACTTTAAGGTGGATTATGACTTAGACCACTGGACTTCCTGCTGCACCCAGTACTTAACCACTTAAGGACCAGCCTCGTTTTGAGATTTTGGTGTTTACATGTTTAAAACAGTTTTTTTTGCTAGAAAATTACTTAGAACCCCCAAACATTATATATTGTTTTTTTTCTAACACCCTAGAGAATAAAATGGAGGTCATTGCAATACTTTTTTTCACACCGTATTTGCGCAGCGGTCTTACAAGCGCACTTTTTTGGGAAAAATTCACATTTTTGTGCAGCGCATAAAACAAAATAAAAGGAAAAAGAAAAAGAGATAGTCCAATCCTGATGGGAACTCCAATGACCGGACAGAAGGAATAACAGGATCCCTCTTGGAGAAAATGGGAAAGTCCTTCTGATGTAAAGTGACAAAATCCTTCACTAAATAAGCCCAGATACGCTTACCAGAGATGGTGGACCTCCCTACCACAGAAGGTCAAAAGCACTTGTATCCCCACAGGGATGTTGCAAACCTCCCGTAAGGCTTGAGCAGTCCTCAATCACATTGTATGGAGCTCCTGTCCAGCAGGGAAACCCAGAAACAGAAAGGGAAACCTCCAAAGGCCAGTAAAGTGATAGTATGCAGCGCTCCAAAAAGACAAAGGAAACACTTTAAAGTGGAGTTCCACCCAAAAGTGGAACTTCCACTCATCAGATTCCTCCCCCCCTCCGGTGACACAGTTGGCACCTTTCAGGGGGGAGGGGGGTACAGATACCTGTATATTACAGGTATCTGTACCCACTTCCGGCATAGATAGCCGCAGAATCTGCGGTTATTTACGCCACTTCCTGCTCCCTCCCCGCTGCCTGCTGGGAAACACACGGGTCCCAGAGGCAGCAGGGACCATCCGTATTGCGCTGCGCGACTCGCGCATGCGCAGTAGGGAACCGGGAAGTGAAGCCGCACGGCTTCACTTCCTGATTCCCTTACCGAAGATGGAGGTGGCAGCACCCGAGGACGGAGAGACGCTTCGGCCTCGGGTGCCGACATCGCGGGCGCCCTGGACAGGTAAGTGTCCATGTTTTAAAAGTCAGCAGCTGCAGTGTTTGTAGCTGCTGACTTTTAAAAAAAAATTTTTCGGCGGCGCTCCGCTTTAAGTGTACTCCGTTTATTGGTCAAAAGTAGTGAGTAAAAATACAGCACTAACTAGCGCAATACATAAAACTGTGACCCCATGCTGACGAAGTCCAATCAGGACGTAACGCCTCATATGGGGGGTGGAGCTTGTTTTGCGGGCGTCACCCGCTGCCACCTCTATGCTGCTGATCTACTGATTGGCTTTTTTAAACAATTACAGTTTTATGTATTGCGCTAGTTAGTGCTGTATTTTTACTCACTACTTTTGACCAATAAACGGAGTACACTAATGCCCCGTACAAACGGTCGGATTTTCCGATGGTAAATGTCCGATCGGAGCGTGTTGTCGGAAATTCCGACCGTGTGTGGGCTCCATCAGACATTTTCCATCGGATTTTCCGACACACAAAGTTGGACAGCAGGAGATAAAATTTTCCGACAACAAAATCCGATCGCGTCAATTCCGACCGTGTGTGGCCTGTTCCGACGGACAAAGTGCCACGCATGCTCAGAAGAAATTCCGAGACGGGACAGCTCATTCTGGTAAACTTAGCATTTGCAATGGATACAGCACTTTCGTCACGCTGCAATGTTAAAAATGGTTTAATACAGCGCACTCTCTTCTTCTTTATAACGTGACAAGAATTAAGTAGTTTTGCTGCTCATATTCACACACACTTCTCACAAACTTCTTTCGTTACTATTTATCGGGATTCCCTCAATATATTTTGCTTTCTCACATCTGACAACATATTTTTGTATATTTTTTATATATTTTTGGGCTTTAATGTAGATTCTTTTTTTGTGTTTCTATTTTATTTTTTTTTATTTTTGCGATTTTGATTTGTACTCCCGAAAATGTTTGAGTGTGTTTTTTGTGACAAGTTCCCATAACACCATTGATATGTTGTTCTATTTAATCTGTAGGAGATTGTTTGGTGTTGTTGTCTCTTGTTAATTTCACATTTTATGTTAGAAATGTACCTAAATCCTCACCAACAAACTGTCCTTTTTGGATGAAAACACACACAGGAGAGTAGAATTTCCACAAAAAATTTATCAAAGGCTCACAACTATAAACAAAGAGGGAGGCAACGCTGGAGAAACTGCATAAGTGGGTGAAGCCTCGTAACCCCAGGGCAGACATCAATTATTTAAAAGCCAAATTGGTGGCCTGAGGAGTCCTTATCTAAGGGAGGGCAGTGTGGTCCAGAAGTCCCAGAGATCCGGA